>NC_031981.2:11564272-11919272 GCF_001858045.2 Oreochromis niloticus | reverse complement strand
GGAGACCAGGCTGGGATACGTGAAAAGACTGAAGGGTATTGAAGATGGAGTTTACCTTTATTCCTCTGATGTCTTGGATAGTTTCAGACTGGAGATCAGCAACAGCCATGTCATATGTCTCTGGAGTGCATGGAGGACCACAGGCATTCGGATCAGCATAAAACTCACTTCGTGTTACTTCACAGTACCTGCAAAAATATTGAGAGCAGCTGAAGTTTTCTGTAAACCCTCCTATGCAATGAGAACCCAAGTTGTCCCCAGCAATACAGTAAAGACCCCCTTTTACTGTTTCTCCATCTACATCTATTCCATCTGTCTCCAAGGATTTCAGATCTGCCAACAACTCTGAAAAAACTTTGGCTATTCCAAAACGCTTGAAGTCATTCTCAACACACAACAAGACTAAAAACATTATCTGTATTTGAACGCAAATGAATGGGTAAATTTGCTAATGACAGATAGACTGCAAGGAGTTTGTGCGTCTTTATAGCAGAACCCAGGGGATTCACTACCTCAAATGAATCTTGGTACAAACTCAGTTTGAGGCTTTCAGGGTTTTCATTAAAGAACTGGTGACATTTGAAATTTTTTCCATCATATAAATCCTTAAAAATCTCTACATCAGGACCCCCAAACTGTTGTGACTGTGTATTCCTCCATAACTGTGACTCTAAAAAGCTCTTCAGAGTTTCTCCCACTGGTATGTAGTAAGCAAATTTTTCTGTCATGTTTCCATCCATTCCCAATGGCACCTTCTTGGGTTCTGTGTATTTAAACATTTTTTTGAATGTTTGATTTCTGGTGTGTGTTGTTCCTAGTTGTCCCTGATGGCAAGCAGAGAACAAATCTGACTCTTTAATGCAGTCACAGATTTTAGTGACTGCTTCATCTGATAGGTTCATTTCATTTTTTAGTAAACAACTTACCTTATTTATTGTGTAGGCTTGACCCAATTCGTGCACATTCTGCATTTCCTCAGCGATATTCTGTATAGTAGAGGCAGGAATTAGCAATCATGTTAAAAGTAGGCCCAGTACATCCATGCAGTTGTAAAGTGACTTACATATAATTCTTGTATTTTTAAAAACAACTGACTAAAACTATAATTTTTACAATATTTGCATGTCAAATTAACATAATTGTTTTGTTATGAGTATTAAGGTATTTCACTGTTTTTGTTCAAAGTATTTGTAGTTTTAACCAATAAATTTGATTATAATCACAGATTGATGTTGTAAATATAACAAAAACATTATATTTAATAGTTTACAAAAGTCCACTGTGATTGAAGCAGGAAAATTGTGTTTTTGAGTTTACTATACTTTTCTGTAGGGATTTTACATGGTTTTTATGTCAAATTCACTGCCATTTTTTACAGTGTAGATCCAGGCTCAAAAGCAGAGGTAATAGATCAGGGTTGTTGTTTTTTTTATTATAAAAACAGTCTAATTTGTTTTTTTTTTCTTTGTGTGTGTGTATATTTATTGGTGATTTATTGGCTGTTGTGTATACCGTGTATTGTACAGTCTGTACAGTACGTTAAATGCACAATGGAAATAAACTGACCTAACCTGACAGAAAATCCCAAGCTAAGACAATGAGTGTTTGTGGATACATGTTAGAGCCTTTAAAAAACCCAGTTTCTTCTTGTTGACACACACACACCTCTCGTTCATACACAAACAGCAATTTTAGCCAGAAATAGGTCATTTTCAGGGAAAAAATGGAATGGTTTTGCTGCAATTGCTGCAAGCTAAAGTATATTATCAAAGTAAATTACACTGTTTAGACTACAAGCCTTTTCTCTGCACTTGGCATGTGTATGCAGACCACTTGATGAAATATTGCTTCAATCCACTGAAACCACATAATATTCTTTCAGCTTTAGTTTGGTATGAGCAGGAAATTCTTTATTTGAGTATCCCAGTGCCAGTGGAGTTAATAACTGGGTCACAGGGCTGCTCTGATGGCTCGGCTAGAAAAAGCATGGACTGCGTAACCATCTCAATACCCTTGTCTTAAATATGACGTCATGTCCTCCGTCTCTCCGCTCTCCTGTGTTCATCTAATTAAGAGAAAAGTGCTATCTAAAGAAAAGAGGATTTTAGATTCTTTAGATTATATCTGTGGATATGTGAGAACTCAACACAGACCTTGATGTTAATCCTCCACAAGTGTGGTATTACAATTTGCTACCAAATAAGGCTTTTCTTAATGCTAGACTGTAACTTGCAAGCTGAACAGGCAGTTTCTGTTAAGTCATAATAACAAGTGTGACATTTGCTGAATCATTATAATGCTAAACTTGCCATGACATCCTACTGGGTGATTTCCACACATAAATCACCCAGTGAACACACACTGTACCTTTCTTTATAGTACAAAGATGAAAGGATGAGGAAAAAGTCATCTTAAGATTGTGATGGCCTTCCAGATTTCCAACCTTTGAGAGATAAACAAACCTTTGAGCGATAAACAATACACATGATATCTACAGCCAGAAGCTAGTTAGCTATTAAAAGCTAGTAAAGACCTGCAGGGAGGAAACTGACATCAACTGAAAAAATGATCTCTTTTTCTGAGATAAGCAAGACCTTTCTAGAATATAATAAAGATAGTGTTCAGTCTACAGTTTCCTTGCTACTCGTCTGTAACCAGAAAGCTAAATGGCTGAAACAAAATATGCGCGCACATACGATAAATGATCAGCATGCATGCAGTTTTGATCCAGTGATTAATCACTTTGAACTCTACCAGTCTCCTACTCAAATTACTGTTGTTTAAAATTCAATCACAGTTGTCGACAGAGAACCTCAGACTCCCACACAAGCAGCTGTGAGTCATAGCATTGAAGCTGGAAGGCATGCAGGCAGAGTTTGGAGAATAATAGCAAGTGGGTGGAAAGAGTAGGTGGGAGAGGAGGCAGGGGGTCTTTGACTGCCGAAGAGCTTTTTTCATAAGTCATTGGTTTCTCCCTTCTTCTCACTTCTTTTTCTCCTCTCTTGCCATCTTCTGTGGGAGGAGCTTGGGGAACACAAGCATGCTCATGCATGTGTTTATGTGTGTGCAAGGCTGAGATCCAACCAGGTCTGGGATATTTATAGCTCTCATTAGCCACATCCCACTAGAGCCAGGGTCACAGCGCAGTGAGGTGAAGACAAAAAAGGACTGCATTTGTATCACACCAGCAAAGCACAGACACTCTGCAATGCACTGCATACACCAAGAGACCTGATATGACCCAGCTACAGACAGAGGAACAAAATGTACAACAACACATTTTCACTTTTGAATAGAGCTCCTTCCTGGCAGATAATAAGAAGCTTCTCCAAAACCTATATTTTAAGCCCATTTGGCATGTTGGAATGTACTTAGAAACACACTGTCTTGGCTGAATGTCCACTCAATCTGTCTGCTTGAGAGATCCCAGCATGCACTGGTGCAGCAGGTGGCCAGTGGGCGTAGGGACTGGATGGGGGAGCCTGCTATGCTTAACAGAAAAATGTAAAAAAAAAAAAAAAAAAAAGTAAAAAGATAACAAAGAACAGAACCAAAACAAATCTGAGGTGTGCATACGCACAATCAGGAGGTAAATCCTTTTTGAAACTGACACAAAGCGTGCTGATTATATCGCTGCGCTGTGGGACTGAATGATGGAGATATTCCCCTGCATGGTTCACTCTGTTGGCATGGCAACAAGTATCAAATCGGACAGAACAAACCTTGTCCACTCGGTATATTTTTGTTCTGGGACAATAAGGAAAAGAAGTGGAAGAAGAAGAAGCTACTTTCAGCTGCTCCCTCGTTTACAAGGCATCACCACAGCTGGAAGTTTTGATTGTCTTCCAATGGATTCCCTTCCTGACCCAAACACAGAGCGATATGTGTCCCCTCCATATAAAAACCAGAAATCTTTCAGTTGTTAGGTGAATTTGTAGACTGCTACACTGATTCTGGCACCATAAATGGTTAAAAAAGATACAAAATCTGGTCTGTGCAGAAAAAATCTCAACATAGAAGGATTCAGATGTTAATCATTTTCTTTCACTCAGGAATATCAGCACTCCATTTTCAGTCTGTAGTCCATAAATGTCTATAAAATAATTTGAATATGCTGATCAAATTTTTCAAAGAAAAAAAAAGATTGCAAAGGATTTTTTTCAATCTCTAGGCAGCAAATCATTAACCCAGTCTCCTTACAGCCAGACGGTTTTGATGCTGCTTGTTTCTGTGTTAAAGACAGAAAGACAGTCCTACAGTCTGTGTTTCTGTGTTGAACCAAAGAAAATGGATGGATAATAAATTAAAAACATAAAATTATAAGTTTAGAGTGACGCTAGCTGTTCTTGCTGTGCATATTCAGAATCTCTTCCTGCAGCATCACAAATGTCACGCTTGCATTGTGGGTTCAAAGTGATTCAAAATGAATTTTGAGCGAGCTGACATTCGCATGCATATTTCCTGTTGTTGTAGATGTTGTTGTAGATGCAACAAAATATGCGATTCTACCTGCCCTTTGTCCTAACAATGTACTTTTGGTATCTTCTTCAGTAGTGTCAGAAATGCCATGTTTGCAAGTCTATAGAAGTGTGATTTAAAACAAATCTATGATTGAGATCTATGAACAGCATATCAAAATATTTTATTTGTCTTAGCTTAGCCCTTTAAAATCCAAATGTATCATATCTGATGCATGAGTTTTTGTAAATTTTGGAGATTTCTGCATCATCAGTGTAATTTTTTTTATCCTCCGAAAAAAAGATAAAGGACATTACTGGTTTCATCTGTTTTCTTTCTTTTCTTTTTTTTCAAAGACCCTGATAGGTGTCATAACTTAATACCCCGGCTGTCAATAATTATGTAACCTAAATCATTCATAATGTTGCCACCAGCATCATACACGCTCCTTCTCTTCATGTTTTGTATGTCTTGCTCGCCGACACTGCTGCGCAGTCGTTACATTTGTTGTTTGGGCCACAGAGGGTAGCACCACCTCACAGGTGTGCGTTGATCATGCCCCTTGTCCTGGAAAATTACCGTAAATCTTTCAGGGATGCAAAACAGCTTTTCCAGATATACCAGCTGGTATAGCCTATAATCAGATCGTTTGAACAAGGGCATCTAAATGAGAATAGGAGATTTGTGTGCATGGAACGTGTGGGGGCTTATGGGAACAAGGAAGCAAATCAGCAAAGTGAGCTCTTAGTGAATTGGATTACAACCATGAGATCAAGTTTATTTTCTGGCATCGTTCCAGTGAAGGGAGTCGCTGTCTCAAGGACATCAAGCGTCAACGCCTTGCAAGCTGCTAGAAAATCTAAGATGCTTTAAGTCAGCAGATTCCTGGACACACATGAGTCACATTTAAAAGACACAAATATTTGCTTGATAAAGTTGCGAGTGGGAGATATGGGAGTGTATTTTTAGAGCAAATTTAGTCAAGTGGAATGCCGCTTTCATTTCATCTGCCCATCCCTCACTCGCTTCCTCTGGAGAGCCACCGCACTGCAGAGGAAACCTGAACTGTGTGGCTGGCTCCTGTGAATACCACAGACAGCTTTGACCCATCCTCACATAAAAAACGCACTTATCATACAAACATTGTTTGCATGTGTGTGTGTTATCAAAATACTTCCCTTAATGTGATTACTGAGAAAAAAGAAGAAATTATTGGTTACTCAGATTGTCTTATTTAAAGGTCAAATAGACATAATGACATTTCCTCCTTAAAAGTATTTTCTTAAAAGCATACTTTTTGTTGTTTTTTAAAATATTTTAATTTTTTCAAAAGCAATCGCTTCAAGTTTTGAATTGTTTCCTCATATGAAAAAATAAATACATACAAACTTTTTTAATTTTTTGTTTCAGGCATTTGGCTTTGACTTAAAAATAAAACCTAGAGTTCTTTTTGTTGTTGTGTCTTTTTTTTCACAATGGTTCATACCTTTCGAAAACTCATTGGATGACCAAATTTTGCCCAAGGTATCATTTTATTGACCTTATCACAGTGTATGGTAAATGGACCGGTATTTATATGCCACCTTTCTACTCTAAATGGCCACTTAAAGTGCTTTCAGCTATGATCCCCTTTTCAGCTATTCATACAAACACATTAATACGGCATTTTATTCTAAGTACCTTGTCTAATATTCACACACTCATTTGGCGTGCAATATATTACCCTGATAGTCAGCCCACTCTACCCCTTGAGCCACAGACCCAGCTTCACAGAATCTTATGCAACAGTTTAGATTATGATGGGATTTCAGACTGGACTGTCAAAGCCTGAAAGGACCCAGACAAGAACCACAAACAAAAACATAAAATCAGACAAGAAGTAAAACATACACATCTAAAAATATTACCACAAAGGTTATCTGTACTGAGAGAGCCTTCGAGGTCCTTTTAATGTCATAAGAAGTGCTTAGACTGAAAGATAAAGTGTAATGTGCTGTGAAGAACACCATGCAGCTGGAGCTGATCAAATCTCAAATATGAAATGGGAACGTGGGAGCTTGCACGGAGGAAGCAGTGAGAGTTGTCTGGTGCACACTCGTAAAAAAAACACTGTGGAATTCCCATGAGATTTATTTTTCTTTGGTTGCATGCCCTCCGCTGCGACAATTAGGACTCCACAGCAGCTTTATGTAGTCAGCCTGCAATAAGTTTAAGGTTAAATGCGGTCAAACTGGCAATTATGTGCAATCTGGTTGTGATAATACATTAATTAACTGTGATGAACAGAAGACAATTGCAAATCTATTGATATCTGTTGCAAACATGTTGCTTTCTACATACATGCATGTTCCTCTTAAAATGAAATTCACATTATCTACTTACATTCAGACTCCAGCTAGAATCTCATAGTCTTGAAACTAGTTCGGAAATTCTGTTACATCTAGCAATGTACTTGTTGCAGGATGACAATTTACCTGCAAAATGACACACCCTTCACCAGCCTTGCTTTTATATAACCAGAATACGACTAGCTGCCAACTAGTTTGCAACCAGATGAGGCAAGTCCCCTATTTCAAAGAGATTCATTGCAGCTATTGGTGCAAACAGACTCAGATTGATTGCAATGTGTTGACAACCTGCCTGCATTATAAATTACCAGTGTTGGGACTAACGCGTTATTAAGTAACGCGTTACAGTAACTACGTTATTATTGTGGTAACGAGCACGGTAACTAGTTATTATGCCAAAACCAGGAACGCGTTACTCGTTACTGGGATTTAGATAGGCTCGTTACTCGTTACTTCGTATGGTGGATATCGCGGAGCTTCCACAGATTCAATAACATTAGCAAGTGGTGGAAGCCAGCAGGTGGATGAAGGAAAAGGGAGGCAAGAGGAGAGACCCGAAGCGGCCGCCGGTCCGCGTGTCAGGTGAACTGAACTTCAGGTAAGAAGTTATGACCTGCAGTCTATCGGAGTCAGATATAAACCAAGTTTAGGTGGAGTTTATTTTCGGTATGCTGACATTTTCGTACTGCGTGCTAGCTAGCATGACGGAGTTTCTATACAGCTGGGTGGGTGCTATGTTACTGATGTTGAACTTTATTTTGTTCATACGGTTAATTATTAGAGTTGCCAACCGTCCCGTAAAAAACAGAATCGTCTGGTATTCAGAGAAAATATTACGCGTTTCGTGGTGAAAAGGAACACAGTTTGTCCCGGACTTCAGCTACAATGAAAAAGACACAAAGCTGAAGCTGCACAGCTGCCTCTTCTTCTCTCATTCTCTCCCTTTTCTACTTCAATCACGAAACTGATCAATGATCAGCTGATCGGCTTTTCTCTCTTGTTTATTTATCGCCCACTTTGCGCCAGAAAGAGGAAACCAGCGGATGTCGCGTTAAACAACAGCAGCACGTTTAAGCTTGATCAGCTGTTGTTAGAATTTATTTAATATTAATTTCTAGTATCAGCTGATGTTTGCTGGAGCCACAGCTGTAAAGCTGCTGGTCATGATATCGGTTTGGTTATCTGGTGAGAGGGAAACATGCAGATGAAACCAGGAGATGTCCTTACTGAATCATCAGAGCTGAACAGGTGATGGAGAAACAGGTTTACCTTTTAGGTGACATGAATGAGTTGAAGGGAAGTTATGAACTGTTTCTGAGAGACAAATAACACCAGGATGCTTTTCTATGTAGCTGACAGCTGGTAACTGTGCAGGGGCGGGTCTAGCAAAGTGTTGCCAGGGGGGCAGGTAGGGCATTAACAGGGAAAGGGGGGCACAAAGAAATACTTTTCTTTATTATTCTCATTTAAAATGTCTAGCTTTTAATAAATAATTATCTGAGTCTTACAACAAACAATTGATAGATTGATACATATATACCATCAGAACAGTGTACATCACTGTCACAACAGTGTTTATTTTCATTCAAAGGCTTTATGATTTTTCCTATAATGGCGGGCCGGTCTCTAGTCAAAATGCCCGGGACGATTTTTTTGTCCCAGTCCAGCCCTGTTTGCAGCTCATCTGCAGTCTGGTGTTACCTACATCTTCCTATTCAGAAGGCAGAATTTCCGAGTTCTGAGTACAATCGAAAGCACCACGACTGCAGTTTTTGTGTTGGATGTAAAAAGCAGGCTAGAATCATGCGGCAGTCAACGACGGTCCAGGCGTGGGATTTCTCTCGTGGAAATGTGCACATTATTTTTTCCTTTCTATTGGTAGGTGGCACAGTGCACTTGTGGCAAGTAAGCAAGCTAGAAGACTGGCAGTCTGGCTGGGTATCCAGTTACGGAAGCAACACATTAACAAGAGAATTCTGAGTAAAACCAAAGTTACTTTCCCTAGTAACTAGTTACTTTGAAAGTAACGAGTAACTTGAAGTAACTGAGTTACTTTTTTAGAGAAGTAACTAGTAATGTAACTAAGTTACTAATTTAAAGTAACTTACCCAACACTGTAAATTACCCAGCAACAGAGATTACAGACCCTCCAAATAGGATTGTGATTGGTTGGAGATAGATTGCCTCCCACCAAGCAAACTGTGGAATTACCTTGCAACTAAAACTACTTTCAAATAGTTGCCAAAGCAGAAAGGTTCTGTGCAATCTACAACTGCTGATTTTTCCTGTTCATAAGGAGGTTGTTGGCCTATTTTAAGTGTGATTGAGCCATAAAGAAACTCTTTGTCCATCTAACATATGCTGGCAGTATTCATATGGTAAGGCTTCAATTATATTTCACTGCAGACAGAGACACAGACACCTGGAGACTAGAGATCAGACAGATGAGCAGTCATTATTGTTATACTTCTTTTAAGTCCACCACCTGGGTTGCATGTGTAGTTCTTTGATTGTAATGTAAATTACAGTGCTGTTTTGTTATTTCCACATCTGGTTGATCACCTGCTGTTGAGGCTATTGTTGACTGTATTTGGGGCTTTACCCTTTCATTCAACAGTATGCCTTGTAATTCTTAATAAGCAAGATCTGCTTTTTATTTTAAAGGAGACTTGCTGAGAGCAGACCAACTTCCCAGCTAACTTGTTAAGTTTTGGTTTTGTCAAGAGATGATAAAACCTGCTACTAACGATGGTTATTTAAGCTTTCAAAGAAACAGGAAACAGCTTCTGTTTACCACTGTGAACTCACTGCTTCAGATTTTAAAATAAAATTTTATTGGTAATTATTTCAAAGTTAATTGGAAAATGAATATTTTGCCTTAGATATGCAACCTTTCTCATACTTTTCTGCGTGGGACAAAAATCTGCAATGTTGCGCGGAGATCAGGGGCGGTATGTCTGGACTGGCAGACTGTTTTGGTGGTTACCATCTTTAAGAAGGGGGAATGGAGAGTGTGATCCAACTACAGGGGGATCACACTCCTCAGCCTCCCTAGGAAAGTCTATGCCAGGGTGCTGGATTGTATCTGCATGATGTCATTCCAGTGTCAGATGCACAGATCAAGAGGAAATGAAAAGGAAATTCTAGTGGGTGGAACATTAATGAGGATGAACAGATGGGCACAAAACCAAAACATTAAGTAGTTTGAAAGGGCTTTAGAAGAGGAATCAATGTGTTCGTCTGATGGCCATCCACACACAAAGAAGCCCAGTTGTTCATAGACATCCTGAGTTCATGAGGCAATGACCAAACCAAACACCCAGAAGAGAGGAGCTGTTCTTGTAACAAAATAAAGGCTCTTATTGAATTTTCGCTGCCCCTGGAGTGACTGTTAAACAAAAACGTATTTCATGGAGAAGTCTGCCATCTAGTGGTAGTTACACTTCATCTACCATTCGACAGCCTGTCAACTGTTAAAGAATCACATATTACAGTTTTTCTCAAATGCTAAAACACATTTCACAAACGTTCCCACCATGTTCCCCAATGTCTAAACACAACACCCTTTTCTAAAGCTACATAAACACAACCACACCTTCCCACTGCAAAACTCAAACTTTCACACCGAAAGAGCAGCTCGGAGCTTTCAAAAATGTAAACACTATACACATCATTACACACTACAGCAAAACAATTGAAAACACAATGCTCAATTTGTGAGAAGGTTCTTTGTTTCATAAAAGCCAATGCATATTTTTAGAAACTATACAGTAACGGATCGTCGTAGATCTCTGCAGAGGATTAGGCATTAGATTTGTGAGTTTCATATGAAGTGTATAAATCTATAGAAAATCCTGCATGTACGTACACTACTGTAACACAACTCAATGCAAAAACAGAATCTATTGCACACAACAGTACTCTTGAAAACATGATCAGGGTGTGAAGTGTTTTTTTATTTACATTAATCACACCACACACACACCAAATCACTGTGCAGCATCGTGTCGCTGAGCTGCATCGGGCCACATCACCTCATCCACATCGCAGGCTATATTGTCTCTTGCCAGGCACCGCGGGAAAAACGCCCCGGAATGGCGAATCCATCCTTGGAAGCCCTCCGCTGGGATGTCAACACAGGCCAGCTCCATTGCCCTTAGGAGGTTCTCTCTTGTGTATGGTTGTCTGTCATAAACCTCCCATCTCCACGATGAGAAGAACTCCTCTATAGGCAGCACTGTAGCCAGGCTGACAAAAAGTCAGAGGTCTACTGAGCCAACCATCCCTTTAACGTTAACTAGTAATGACTTCATGAACTTCTTCACAAATAAAATTTTTATCATTAGAGAAAAAATTACCAATAATCATCCCACAGATGTAATATCATCTACAGCTACTCTTAGTACCATCAATGTTAAGTTAGACTCTTTTTCTCCAATTGATCTTTCTGAGTTAACTTCAATAATTACTTCCTCCAAACCATCAACGTGTCTTTTAGACCCCATTCCTACAAAACTGCTCAAAGAAGTCCTGCCATTAATTAATGCTTCAATCTTAAATATGATCAACCTATCTCTAATAATCGGCTATGTACCACAGGCCTTCAAGGTGGCTGTAGTTAAACCTTTACTCAAAAAGCCATCTCTAGACCCAGCTGTCTTAGCTAATTATAGGCCAATCTCCAACCTTCCTTTCATATCAAAAATCCTTGAAAGAGTAGTTGTCAAACAGCTAACTGATCATCTGCAGAGGAATGGCTTATTTGAAGCGTTTCAGTCAGGTTTCAGAGCTCAGCACAGCACAGAAACAGCTTTAGTGAAGGTTACAAATGATCTTCTTATGGCCTCTGACAGTGGACTCATCTCTGTGCTTGTCCTGCTAGACCTCAGTGCTGCATTCGACACTGTTGACCATAATATCCTATTAGAGCGATTAGAACATGCTGTAGGTATTACAGGTACTGCACTGCAGTGGTTTGTATCATATCTATCTAATAGACTCCAATTTGTACATGTAAATGGAGAGTCCTCTTCAGACACTAAGGTCAATTATGGTGTTCCACAGGGTTCAGTGCTAGGACCAATTCTATTTACATTATACATGCTTCCCCTAGGCAACATCATTAGAAGACATAGCATAAATTTTCACTGCTATGCAGATGACACGCAGCTCTATCTATCCATGAAGCCAGGTAACACACACCAATTAGTTAAACTGCAGGAATGTCTTAAAGACATAAAGACCTGGATGGCCGCTAACTTTCTGCTTCTTAATTCAGATAAAACTGAGGTTATTGTACTCGGCCCTGAAAATCTTAGAAATATGGTATCTAAGCAGATTCTTACTCTGGATGGCATTACCTTGGCCTCCAGTAACACTGTGAGAAACCTTGGAGTCATTTTTGACCAGGACATGTCCTTCAACGCACATATTAAACAAATATGTAAGACTGCTTTCTTCCATTTGCGCAACATCTCTAAAATTAGAAATATCCTGTCTCAGAGTGATGCTGAAAAACTAGTTCATGCATTTATTACTTCCAGGCTGGACTACTGTAATTCACTATTATCAGGATGTCCTAAAAACTCGCTGAAAAGCCTTCAGCTAATCCAAAATGCTGCAGCAAGAGTACTGACAGGGACTAGAAAGAGAGAGCATATTTCTCCTGTTTTGGCTTCCCTTCATTGGCTTCCTGTTAAATCCAGAATTGAATTCAAAATCCTGCTCCTCACATACAAGGTCTTAAATAATCAGGCCCCATCTTATCTTAATGACCTTGTAGTACCATATCACCCTATTAGAGCACTTCGCTCTTGCACTGCAGGCCTACTTGTTGTTCCTAGAGTATTTAAAAGTAGAATGGGAGGCAGAGCCTTCAGTTTTCAGGCCCCTCTTCTGTGGAACCAACTTCCAGTTTGGATTCGGGAGACAGACACTATCTCTACTTTCAAGATTAGGCTTAAAACTTTCCTTTTTGCTAAAGCATATAGTTAGGGCTGGACCAGGTGACCCTGAATCCTCCCTTAGTTATGCTGCAATAGACGTAGGCTGCCGGGGATTCCCATGATGCATTGAGTTTTTCCCTTCCAGTCACCTTTCTCACTCACTATGTGCTAATAGACCTCTCTGCATCGAATCATATCTGTTATTAATCTCTGTCTCTCTTCCACAGCATGTCTTTATCCTGTTTTCCTTCTTTCACCCCAACCGGTCGCAGCAGATGGCCGCCCCTCCCTGAGCCTGGTTCTGCCGGAGGTTTCTTCCTGTTAAAAGGGAGTTTTTCCTTCCCACTGTCGCCAAAGTGCTTGCTCATAGGGGGTCATATGATTGTTGGGTTTTTCTCTGTATTTATTATTGTGCTATCTACTGTACAATATAAAGCGCCTTGAGGCGACTTTTGTTGTGATTTGGCGCTATATAAATAAAATTGAATTGAATTGAATTGAATAGGGTTCAGGAAAGGGGAGTAGGGTGGCAGACAGACGTTTAAAAAGTGGTCACTGTTGGTGGTGAACCACTCTCTGATTTGGTTTGTTCTGTGGAAGCGGACATTGTCTCAAATGATCACATAAATGTGATGTGCGGGCCCAGGATGGTGTTGTTGGCGGTCCAGGAGGATGTCTTTTAGCTCCTCTAGGAAGGTGAGGAGACGTTGGGTGTTGTAAGACCCAAGGACAGCATGCCGGTGGACAAGCCCCTCCGAACCCATGGCCGCACAAAGGGTAATATTACCCCCCCGTTGGCCAGGGACCTCAGTGATGGCTCTTTGGCCAATGATGTTATGGCCTCTTTGCCTTCGTTTCTGCAGGTTGAAGCCTCATCCAGGAAGAGGTACTCATGAGGTCTGGCCATCGCGTCCAACTGTAATATCCTCTGTGAAAATGTGAAAGTGCACAGGTGTTCAGAACAACAGTCAATCAGGTAGCACAGTATTGTCCAGAAGTAATGTAGGCCACTGAGCAACACAGTATGTCCACTAACTGTACTGTGAACATGGATGTATAGTTACTTGCACATACTCGTAACGTAGGTCTTAGTGTCGCGCAGAGTTGCGATCAAAGGAAACCCTATAGACCTGTTTCATCCGCGTCTTTTGGCGCCGGAGAACTCGGTCTATTGTGGCCAAGCTGACATCGTCAATGCTCTCAAAGTTGACATTATTGGCAATTACTTTGTCTCTGATCTCCCGGAGTCTGATGAGGTTGTTCCCACGAATCATATCCACAATGAGGGTTTCTTGTGCGGCTGTAAATATGGCAACCATCCCACCTCTATGTGGCATTTTTTCAACTCTAAAGAAAGAAACATGTGTTGTCAATTGACATGTGTTACAATACAGTCACAACTGATTTGAACTCCTCTTCCTCGTTGGCCTGCTTCTCTTCTTCCAGGGCCAGCTCTTCTCCCTCCTCTGCATCGAATTCCTCTTCCCCTGACTCTGCCTTCATCCATTGTGTTTGTTTGGAATCTGCACTCTGAACTTGCTTTTATACATGTGTTCACAGCATTAGCAACAAGTGTCTTTAATTTTGAGTCGTTGTGTGTAATGAATGACGCCAGGTATGTTCATTGTGTTCAAATATTGCTGACTGTGGCAAGCATTTTGCATCACATGAGCTTTCATTTGAGAATATGAGCAGAGTTCTTTTGCAACTTGTGTCTTAGCAAGGAAAGATGTGGTTAGATTTGTGACAACGGTGTTTTGAGTGTTTTGTTTGATTATCATTGTCAGACAGAAATAAGGAATTCATCTGGAAAACAAAAATAAAATAAAATAATATAATATAATATAATAAACTGTGGTTGGTGTTATATAAGGGAGAGTTGACTCAGCTGTGGTTAAAATAGCTGTTAAATATAAATCTTCTACTTTTTTTAGCTGCTGGGTTTGTAAATTTCATGATATGCATTAATGATTGAGCAAAGGTCTTGAGCGACACCTAATTTTGTATCGAGTAGCAAGTATGTGTTCACATTTCTAAATCTATTAAAATGAAATGATAAAGATATCATTTGACAGGAATAAAATAGTATTTTTTACACAAAAAGGTGATTCAGGAGCTATTAGCTAAAAATTCCCAGCATGACATACAGTGTGTCATAAAAAAAAATGGGGAAACTGGACTATTGGTGGGCAAAAGAAGAAGTGGCAGGCCTAAAAAAAACCATCTACAACAGATGAACAGTATGTCTGCATACTGGAATTATCTGTAAAGCACAGTGGATATTATGTGATTGTCTGGGGTTGTGTTTCAGTAAGTGGTGTTGGGAATCTTATCAAAATTTAGAGAATCATAAAAGTAGAAAGTCAGATTTCCATTGACAATTTAATACAATCTGAAAAGCATCCGACTAGCAATGGCTTCATTTATTAGCATGACAATGATACTAAACACACTGAATTGTAGTAAAATCATAACAGGATAGAAAAACTTACAATGGATAACAATCAGTCATTGATTGACCTTCCCAGTCTCCCGCAGGATTGTTCCTGGAGACAACTACTTCTTGCTTTTTTACTCACAATATGGTGTTTATACACCACTATGCATTTAATCATTAATTACTATTAATTTCTGGCTCTTCCTCCCGTCACACCCAAATGGTCACAGCAGATGGCTTGTTAAACTCTGTCTTTACCTTATATACTGTATTTTCATATATGTTTGCATGTTTCAATAAAACTGCGCTTATTTCTTATTTTCCTATAAAGAAATACAAAGTATTTTATTGATTTGCCAATGTTTCTATATATTATACTGGGTTGTAGAAAGCTGTAATTATTCAAAAATAAAATAAAAATGAAATTAAATCCCGTGGTCATACTTTATTTCTCCTGTACTTATGGTAATCACTTCAGAGTTTTGTGTCTTCCTCACCATTAGGTGGCAGCACCTACATTTAACAACACCATTACCTTTAGAAAGCGATGGATTGTGGGTATCCTCTGTGATTAAATACAACGTGAGCGTTGCGTTAGCAAAGTTTTGTGTGAAGTGAGCAGAGTGTGGTCGACGTTTTCTGTGCTCTCATTATAGTGATTGTCTTTTTGAGACTTTAATTTTAAATATATTCTGCTCTGCGCTTATAAGAAGGTGTTTTGGAGAAGAAAAGCGATCCTTCGATATCATTATTTTTACTTTTTAAAGAACTTTATGCGGAGCGAGAAGAAGGGAAAGCTGCCCAGTTTCTCAAGAAGAGATTTTTTTTCTCAAGTTATTTTTCGTCGGACATGTGTGTAAAAATGATGACAATTAAAGCGAAGAGAATGAAAACGAGTTATCTGCGGAAAAACATGAAGTTTGGCTCCAAGTTGACGTTGAGGCTTTTCCCAGTGTCCGCGGAGGAGGACGAGGCCCTCAAACAGAGTCGAGCCACCACGGTGAGGACCACCATTCGAAAATACCTCCCCCGGGAACGGAGACGGGCTCAGCAGGACGGCCTCTGCGGCCTGCGGGGCCACACGGGCAGAAAGAATGGGGATTTCATGTATGAGGAAAGTACCGCCACGGCCTGTGTGCACCGTCATCCAGCTGGTGCAATGGCGCCGGAAAACACCACGCAGTACCTGATGGGAAACCTGTATGAAGACATGAATATTGACATTAACAAGTCAGTTCAGGATTCACAGGAAGTAGCTGCTCAACAGTTTAGCGAATGTCCTTCACCGACGAGCTCATGTACTGCCCTGGACTGTGAGAGCTACCTTGCGTTTCAAGAGCGGAACTTTGATGAGGCCTGTGAAATGTTTTGGTAACCAGGACGAACTTCATGAGCGTGGCCCGGCTCCCTCAGCAGCCCGACTTTAATTCAGCTCTTTGTTAAAAGGTGTGAAGAGTTTAATTGTAAATATTTGAGTGTGATTCATGTATCATGTGGTGTTTCATTCTGTTTTGTAGCCCTGATCATGTAGTGTGTGTGTGTGCGCGTGATTCATAGTTGGGCCTTTATTTGTCTCACAGCGGCGCGCCTTTGCACGCTGCCCGCCCGCCCACTGGGGAGCGCTACCGAGCCCTGCGTGCCGCCGCCTGGAGGGAATCGACCAAACGGCTGGGCCCGGCTCTGCTGCGCTATGCTCGGCTCTGGTCTCTTCACGGATTGTAAAATCCAGGTAAACCCGGGCAGGTATTGTTAGCAGTGCATTGTCATTGATGGCAATAGTCGATGGTGATTGGATGTTCCACAGTCACTGTTGTCTGAGCGTTTTCCAGGTCGCCCCTGCTAGGACACGTGGCTCAGCTGTGGGAGGAGCATGAAGCAAAGGAGGTCGGTCTTCACGTGACTGACACAAGGTGACACTTCAAACTGAAAGGGCCATAATGGCGAGATAATCATGTGTATGTCATTTTAATGATAGAATTTAATATTGTATTGAAACTTTGATTGCAAAGTGATGGTGAATGTGGAGTTTAATCTTCAATAAAATTATCTGTTACACTGGAAATGTAACCTGTGTTCTTGTTTGTTTTTTGGCTACTTTACAAAACAATTCTGTTCAACTTCAAATGATTTCAAGTCACAGCAATGGCCACCTCATCGTGCTTGGTAAAGATGCTACTATAATAGAAACCTGGACAGCCCGCTATGAGCAACAGCTTTGCTAAAGATCCTGGAATGCAACCAAAGGTTTTGTTTTTTTAACATGCATTCATGTCAAGGTTATAGCCAATTTAAACAATGTGTGAATGTGGTTTAAAAACAATATTGTGACTTTGGAAAAATATTTTAGTGTTTTAAATTATATCAGTCTTATGAGGCTTTTAGATATTCTTTGAGACTTGCAGACAGTTGTCTGCACAGCAGAGTCAACAATTTTCATAAAATTGTATTACTGCCAGTATGGATTTTGATAAATCTTCCCTCTGATATACCCTCAATTCAATACAACCATGAAACTAAAATGAATTTAAAACATAAAGCCAAAACAAAAACTACAAGTTACAAAACTTGGGTTAGCTTAAGTATCCCATGCACCACATACTGGCAGCCGATGTGACTAAAAAATAATGCAAAACTAGTTGCAATATTGCTTTATAGCACTAGAAAGGTGTTTCTGGCATATGCTCTCCAGGTATGGTCAATACAAAAGAGTGAGTTGAGAATTTTCAACTATCAAGGTTGGTTCATCTGCTCCGGAGTCATTGGTTCCCTATACACATGTGTATATGGTTTTATGTGAGGTGTGATTGTATTTTGTTGGAAGCCTGAAAATAAAGTCACATATTTGTGTGAAGAAGTCACTTGGATGAGTAGTTTCTCCCATTGAAACTGCTCTGTCCAGATGAACAGAATACACTTTTTGGGATGTATTTGTAAAAAAAATAATAAAAATGAACCACCTGTTCTGGGACACCAGTGTGTGGAACTTAAATGGGACTTTGATCCCTAGCTAGTTTTACAGTTTAGCTGCTACCATGTGAGCCAGTTACAGGAACTGAGTGTTTTACCTATAAAGTATTAAGTAAGTACAAAGTATTTCTTAGAACAAGACGGACTGAGCTAAGATATGAGAGTCAAATGCTTTCTTTAAAAAGGAAAGTTAATATTTAAAGACTCGTGAAACGTGCACTTATATCTGTTGGCTGGCCTGGGAACACCTTGGTGTTCCATAGACAAGCTGGAGGAGGCGAGTGGGGAGAGGGAGGTCGGGGCTTCTCTGCTTGGGCTACTACCCCTGCAACTTGGCCTCGGATAACCAGAAGACGATGGATGGATGGACATTGTGAAATGTCCAGTTTTTCCAGATCTCTTTAAAAAAATCCCAGATCACTTTCAAAAGTTACTTTCTTTGAACATGGGGCAATTCCTATCTCTGGTATAAATAAATAATGATCATTTTAAAAAGGAAAAGAATCATGTATATACATTTTTTTAACTGCTAATCACAATTTCCTTAGTGCTACTGTAAAGTTTGACAAACCATGTTTTATATTCAATATACCCGCTCACCCTACTGTAAATCCACTGAAAAGGAAGGTAATAAATATAACTGTTTAATATGAAAAGGAAGATATTTCTTGAAAGACTAAAATCAAGCTGAAAAAAGAGAAATTATATTATTTTGTCCAAGCCCTACTTTCCTGCAGTTATCCTTTTCTTCTTTTCAGTGAAGCACCTTCATGCTAAGTATTAAGAACAACTACAATGCCATCTTATTGTTGTTGCACTGTGACAAAAATGTCTTGCTTTGATGAGGCTACCCATTGCAAAGCTCTGTGTTTACGGAATAACTGTACCCCCTAGCTGTTTCTTACAAATTGCTAGCTGTGGTTGAATTTCATCAGTAGCACCACAGCAGACTTGCACAATTTAACGGAAGTGGAAAAGTAATTATGACTCCCCAGAGTGTTCCTGTAATTCCCGGCATGCACAACAAAAGCTGACAAAACTTTATTCCCATATATGGTGCCAACTCCCAGCACTCCACCCAGATTGATGCTTTGCACTGATATGTATTTGTGTTTTTGTTTTGTTTTTGTTTTGTTTAATCACCACATGGTGGCAGTAGTGGACAACACATTTGCAGACGGCAAAGACGGGAGGTGGGTGGGCTTGTGCAGGTCATTTGGTTTGTGCCAGAGGAAGAAGTGTTGATTGTTGTCGTCCGCATTTAGACCGCATTGCATGGCATTTACTTCAGCTGTGGGCTCACTGCGACACCTCCACACATCCTTTAGGTGGAGTCTTATGGCAGCAGGCTGGCAGGGACAAATGTCTCGGGTTACTGAGCAAGATTGAAATCTCTTACAATCCAAATACAGTCCTTTTTTATTTTGCCTTTTTTTTTTAATGCTCTGATTTACAGTATGTTTCCAAGTTAATCTGATATGAGATGTTTTAATGGAGAAACCATTATAGTGTCTTTGAAGAGCTCTTAAAATGGCACACCAAAAGTTCCATGTCTTTTTAAGGGAGAAAAGCCATCTGGAAAAGGGCTGCGGTGCCTTTATCTCGATTCCTTCTGATGCAGAGGCTGATAGCTGTGAGAAACGGCCACAGTTGTTGCTGTGGGGTGACGCACTGGCCGAGGTCCTGGGTTCAGGAGCTGTCAGACTGAAAAGCTCGCTCTGTGGTCCAACTGTCAAGTGTGATGGTCAGCAATTACACCTTTGGGTCCACTGTTTGTGTGCGCGCGCGTGTGTGGGTAGAGACTCGGTCAGGATATCTGCAGGATGATTAATGGATACTCCTGTGGGATGTCACAACATCGATCCACTCGTGATCGCTGCTGTGCTACGTACAGTTCCAAGTATTAGCTCATCTCACTTCTGTCATCACCTTCTTTAAAATCTATGCTGCACATTATATATCAGTTACTGTATATTTTATCGCCTCATTGTGCTCAAGGCCTCATTAGTGATATTACTCATGAAAGTTTTTAGAAAGGGTCATTTCAGTTGATTTTGCACATCATTAAAGAAGTGTCATATAGTTGATGGATGAGGTCGGCTGAACATTAAATTTAAAAATACTACAAGATTTACTACACATGTCTTCAGATAGTTAACAGTTCAATCAAGCAAGGTTTCTCCACTCAGTCTTTTTTAAAGAAAGAAAAAAAAGATTTCTCTGCATAACTGCAACACAGACATTTAACCAAGACATTAAAAATCAATGCTTACCCTGCAAATCCACAAACAGTTATACTCTAAGACTGTTCAGGCACACCCTGTGGTTAGTCACCATGTCCCTAGTGGAAGTTCACCAGTCATCTTTCTACAATAACATTTAAAGATAGAAATGTCCACAAAATAACAAACATAATTTATTTTTGATTGTCTCAGAGAGCACAAATATTGAGCTGGCAGGTCTCTAATCTGCGCCCAGAGTCAGTGTGATGTCCACTTGCATCCATGTGATAATAGAGCAGGTAATTATCTGTCTTTATCACAGCGAATGCGTTGGCGTCATGTATCCTGAACTCTCCAAGGAGCTTGATTGATCAGAACTTAACCACCAACAGTGATGTTGTTGACGGGGATCTGAATAAACTTGGCAAATAAACCAATGAAGGCCATGATGGTAAACCCAATCACTGTGGCCATGGCAGACTTCTAAAATTCTTTTCTGTCAGTTTTGTGCACCTTTTAATGGGCCTTATGGAGTTTTTGACGAACTGATCAATGACGTTAAGTCTATTTCCAACGTGATGTTGGGTAAGAAGTCAGAGAAGTGAGAGCTACGTAGATGCAACACAAATAACCTCATAGTAGAGAAAAAGCTGATGTAGACTTTAGGAGCCAGATGTTAAGTGTTCGAGCTGTCATGGCTGCAGGCATACACCAAGCTGAACATGCCTTGAGTAAAGGAACTCTGCTGCTTTCTGTGGCAAGAATAAGTTAAAAGAAAAAATTCTGTAAAGATACAATTATCCATCTTATTATTATGTTTCCAGTAAGACTTATTTTCCATCATCTATCCCCACCACAACAGACTTCCTCACTCCAGAGATGAAGTTTGGCCACTTGGGTTCACATGAAGGAAAAGGGCAAGTGGCCAAGAGTTGGGATTTGGCTCTGACAGGACTTTGGGCACAGCCTCCCTTTTTAATTGGAGGTGTTAAAAGAATCTGGTGTGCGAGCGAGTGTGTTTGCGTGTCTGTGTGTTTGAGCCCTACTTAAAGTGTGAAAATGCATCAGGGATAAATGTCAGGCTACAGTATGTGTGGAGGGAATTAAGAGGTAATCTTCATCCGCGGGTCCTTCTCTGCACCCCACACGTAGCCAGTGATGACTATCTGTGCGTGCTGACGTAAGCTTTGGTGTGAAGTTCAGGATGCAACCCCGGAGAAATCAGATTAGAAAAGTTCGCATGGATCAAAACAAAGGAAGCAGCACTGATTTAAGCTCCCACGAGGAGTTCTGGCTCAGATCCTGTGTTGAGAGAAGTGACTAACTAAAGTGTAAATATCCCAGCACTGTGTTTTTTGTTCCCACTCAAGGGTGGACTTCAAAGTGATTTCTAGATGGAATTTGGGGGAAGGGTGGGGGTGGGTGTAGTAATGAGTGGATGAGTAATCAGAAGGCTGAATGATTTGCATTAAGAGCCTGTTCTTGTCATGTTACCACTTTGTTAAAATAGGCGTCAATAAGCTTAGCACCCTGCCCTAAGCACCCTGATTATCTTTAGCTTTGTAAAACACTGCAGTCCAGACTATCCTGGGACATAAAATATGATTTCTGTACAGGATGATGACTGTCTAAATATTATTAAGACCATTAGCTCACTATATAAATCTATGGCTAAGCCCACTGGGGCACCATTTGAAATACTTTTAGAAGCTCCCTCAGGAAAGAGTGAAAATATTTAAAGTTGTGCAGAAGATGGCAGCAGAAAGAAAGACAGCAGAAGTAAGACTAATGTTTGTTTACCTTTTTTCCCATTAGTTTTTCATCTAGGTCTAATTAATTTAATACCACCAAACTTAAAATAGCCATGCTGTGTCTCTGCACCAAGGAATAAAGAGAATAAAGAGAATGAAACAGAAGCCTCTTTTATTCTGTATGAATCCAAAAGCAAGTCATGAGAAAAAAAATGAAAAATAGGTTGTTCAAAACAGTAATATTTTTGGCTCTGTATTTTAATCCTTTAAAGCCTGAACCATGAAATAATTGCCAGAAAGTTCCTTTTTTTTTAACCATCCAACATTTTTATTTAAACATTAATTTGGTTATATGCAATTTGTTAATTGAAAATGTATTGTGCAATTTATTTTGATTTTTGGGTGGGTTGGGATGTGGAATCACACTGCTGATATAGTCTCAACACAAAAACTCATGCATCAAATATGGCACACAAGATATTAAGCAGTTAAAATATGGTTTGGTCTTACTGGGTTATTATTCAGTTTCTTTTTTTTCTTATTGTTCTGGGTGAAAATTAATTCATGCATTGCACAGCTCTAAACCCTGAAAGGAGGTGAGAATAAAAATGAGTGACGTCATGTTTTTGGGCCACTTCAAAAGACACACAAAGGGGAGGGGGAGTGATGAGGAGGCCAGGTTCTTGTTTGCTTTGACCTTCACAGTTAAATGACAGGAAAAGTGCTGCAGGACATTCAGGTGGTCGTGTTAACCTGCTGACACTCGAAAGCCGCACAGTCACACACAAACACTCCTAAGAGATACCCTCAGGGTACAGAAGACTGTCACCTACAGCATGAGAAGCGGTGACACAGGTAACACATATTATCATTTTTTATAAGTGTTGCAACATTTTATCTTAAATGATACTCAAGTGTAATTTTGCTGTCCTCCCTGCAAAGGTCATGTAGAGTGACTATTGCTGTGTATTTGACCACAGTGGGTCTGGGATTAACTGTTGCTGAAATTTGTAGTGTGCATTAGGATTGGCCAATTGTATTTTGTGCATAAATTGTTTCGGGAAATTCTTCCAAAGGAAAAAAACTTCATCTCCCTTGATCTGTGAATTCAGCAAACATTTCATAATTAGTACACAGTCTTTATCGATAGTTTCAAGAATTATTTAATACAATATGATGGTCATTTTAAATTTTATGGTCCCCAGAAGAATTAAATAGCAGGATAAAATAGGGCTTTAGGGCAACTGTGTCAAACATAAGGCCCAAGGGCCAAAATCAGTACAGCAAAGACTCCAGACTGGAAAACATTGGAAGGACGGAGAGAGGGCTTTTTAGGGTATAATATTTTAGGATATTGTATTTGTTTTAAATGTTATATACCTATGTGGTATGTGACTTTTGTTGCCATGATGCCAGGTCTCTCTTGGAAATGAGATTTTAAATCTCAATGAGATTTTTACCTGAATAAATAAAGGACTAATAAAATAGTGTATTTTCACAAGTTTTACATCTTTTTGTTCTTATAAAGATGTACCCCATGGCTATTCATGGAATACCAAAGTCATTTTTCACTACTATAGAAATTTCCTTATATATCCAATGGGCTGGCAGTAATTTAAAAAAAAACAAAAAACCTTATAATTAGAAGACAGTCTGGCTAATTGGCCATCTCACATAATTTATTCCCATAAAGTCACAGCGACCTGTATCTATGCAGATAAAACTGATATCCACTGTTGATATTGCATCTTTTTTCTAATTAAGGGTGCAGTTAAACTTCTTTACACTGAGAGAAAGGAGCATGTCACTGGTCGTCAAAGGAGTTTGCAAAGAAAAGCGTCTGGACTTCTTTAAGTTGCTTGAAGACGTTTCACCTCTCATCCGAGAAGCTTCTTCAGTTCTAAGGTCAAATGGCCGAGAGTCCCAGATTTAAACCCAGTGGGAGTATCCCCCCAAGGAGGGACAAAGGACCCCCTGGTGATCCTCTAATCACATGCGCCAAGGTGTGAAAGCGGGTGTGGGACCTAATCAGCCAGGGTTTCGGGTGAGCTCATTGTGAAACCTGGCCGCACCTTGTCATGTGAATTCCTGAGGTCAGATGGCCCAGGATGTGAGTGGGCGTTAAGGCGTCTGGGGAGGGAACTCAAAACTGGATTATAGATGGCAGACAGTTGGTGTCGTAAACCACCGCCTCTGTTCAAAGATGGTCGCTCACAGTGGACATAGATGGCCTCTTTCACTCCTCTTTCAAACCATCTGTCCTCTCTGTCCAATATGTGAACGTTGGCATCCTCGAAAGAGTGACCTTTATCCTTAAGATGCAGGTGGACTGCTGAGTCTTGTCCTGTGGAGGTGGCTCTTCTATGTTGTGCCATGCGCTTGTGAAGTGGCTGTTTGGTCTCTCCAATGTAGAGGTCTGGGCATTCCTCGCTGCACTGTACAGCATACACCACGTTGTTAAGTCTGTGTTTTGGAGTTTTGTCTTTCGGGTGAACCAGTTTGTCACTGGTCCAGCCACTCAACTGGGTTGAATGTGGCCCATAATGTACAATGAGTTTTACATCTCAGCTTTAGGGCCATTGTGATTGTGATTGCCATTGGAGTGTTCCATCTGTCGGTTTCTCAGTCAGACCATTTATCATGTCTCATTTCAAAGCACCAAGATAGGCAACAACAAAAACAGGTCCTCCCTAATGAGTGAGTGACATCACAATGGCTATACCATGTATATACAGTCTTCTCTGCTGGCACATCTGTGTCTCACCCCCTACACCTACAGCTGCACCTACTTTCTCGCCAGATCATTCTGTGAGTGCTCAGGTCAAGTTAAGCCAATTTTCCCCGGCATTTGTTTCAAGTTCTTTTTTTTCTTCTTCTTCAGTCTACGCTCCTGCCAGCAACTAACTAACCTGTTTGTGTGCCAGCTCAATGCCACACCAGCTTCATGAACTATAGCCTCAAAGATCACCCAGCTCCTTCCTCTGCTTTGCCTTGTAGTTCAGATAAACACTTTTCAAATCTGATTCCTCATCAGTATCCTTCTTTTTCCTAAACGTCATGTTATGTAAGTTGTAATTTCTACATCCAAGATTTTCTACATCCAAAGTTCTGCAGTTTTGTGGAAAAAAGCAATCAAGTTCTGACTACAAAGGGAATTAGACTGTTTGTTTCTTTACTTCTGTTACTCAGCTGAACACCATCAAAGTTAGACCACTTGTGGTCATGTGCTTCTTTCACTGTGCTGCTATTTCCACTTGCTGGTTTCTCTCTACTTGTGATGTTGACGGTTATTAATATGAGTCAGTCAGCTGGTCTGAAACCCACTTCTTGATGTCAGTTAGAGGTTTGGATTGTGACCCAAAAAGAAAGAAACTAGCCCTGCCCAGCATGTGGGGGTTTCATGTCAACCACACACATTTAAAATAAACCCAGACAGGAACACTCTCGAACGGAAAGAAAAATAGGGCAAGGAGAAGGGGGCACTGACGCTACCCTGTGCACCCTTTTGGGAATTAACCCTCTGAAATATTTGCTCATTAGTCAAAATGGTCTGAGGCGTGAAACTGAGGCATGGTTGTGCCACATCTATTTCTGTCCTTAGTTCCCCAGTTTGCTTAACTTCTCTGCAGAGACCAGGCAGAGGACGTTAATGGTCGTTGACCTGGCAGTTTGAAGGAAAAAGGCAGGTAGAACGTGTATGTTGTGACACTGGCACTGTGTCCAGGGGTAGAATTTGCCACATGCAGTGACAGTTCTCTAACTGTGTCAAGGACATGGACAAACAAACCGGCTGAAGCCAGAAAGTGAGAGAAGACCTGATTCGTGCACACACTCAAAGTGAAGCTCTGACATTACTCTGAGAAGTAAATAATCTTTTGCTGTTTCCTGCATAAGCAGAGCTCTGGCCTTATTTAATGTGCTCAGCTTTGATGCTTCTTCATGGGTATTTTGGTAAATACCAAGCTGCTTTATAGACAGAGAGCAGAGAAAAGGAGAAAAAAATATGAAGCATGAACCACATTTTCACTTACACCTTCTGACGGCACAGAGAAATACCTATAGTTACCATCTTTCTTTGATTTAATCAAGACAGTTTTTTGTATAGCACTGTTGCTCAACGGGAATAGCCAAATATAAGGGCACAATGTTACACACCAGCATGTGTTGTTAAATGTTAAATGTTATTAAATTCAGTTTATTGAAAAAAAGTGCATAGTTGTTCACATCATACACACACAGTGGAAGTGGAAAGTGAAAAAAGCATGTCTTGATGCATACTCTATCATCCAGGTAAGTAAATCCCAAAAGGTTGATTCTGTTCATCTGGATGTAGCGTTTTCAGTGGGAAAAACATTTCATCACTCATCCAAGTGACCTCTTCAGTCTCAGATGACTGCAGGTTTCGTGAACCTTATAAGCAGTACATTTGCAAAATAACTGAAACCCGCCCACTGAATGAACAATGGGCTGTGAGGTCAGTTGATCATTAATATGCATATTGTCATGACCTTTGATCAAAGACCACCGATCAATGGTTATGAGTGCCGTTCACAGAGAGTTGTGGAATGGCTGCAATCACAGCATTTTAAGATGGTGAAATATATACCCTTAAAAATAAATCCTGGAGGTGGAGCTAGATTCAGATTGCCTCCAAGAATCCATATCTTAGCAAAAAATAACAACAAAAAAACACCCCAAAACACAGAAATGAACAGAAAAACTAAGTCAATAAAAATAGCTCAATGGAAGAAAAGGCAATAATTAATGGAAAGTAATGGTTCTACATGAATTACATGAATTTTCATATTCCCCATCACTGCCAGCAAGACTTGCAACTGAAACTGTATGCACAAAAGCAGAACTAATGTCCACTAATACAGCTGTGCGATCCCTACTCAAGTCAGAATTTCTGCTCCATAAAGCATTCATTGGGCACAAAGAACCTCTTGTTGATTTTGCCTGTTAACAATTACAATGCACTTTATTCACTCTATGATAACACTTATCACCGGACAAGAGATTTGTGTAATAATGAATGAAAAGATAAATATAGTGAGATATCACACTAATCACCAAGCAAACATTTAGCTACATGTGAAAAAAAATAAAAACTAGTCAGTAATATTCAACGTGAATTTCTTTGAGCTTTGCCTGCATCCATGTGGGACATTTGGCCTGTAGAACAGACAAACCCAAGGTATCTGAAGTGCAAGCAGCTAATTTGGTATAGTGAGCCTCCAAAAAACTGCATAGTCAGATTGGGATGTGATCATTTGTTGCAGAGAGAGCAGAGAAGTCACTCTTAGACAGACATATTCTGTTTTTCAGTGAACCTTTCACTAGTGTTATCTTTGTTTGACTAGTGCAGCTGAGAAGGGATCAATGGCAGCGCACAGTTTCTGTGTTTCTGTCACTGCAGGGGCAGGGACACTTGTGTCACTGTCAGATATTGTTGAGGGCAGTAGGACATAAAGAGCAGATGGCTGAAGCAGTGCCTAAACAGCATGATAACTTCTACCATTCAGTGTTCAGCTCAGCCCGTAGATAGTCTCTATATGGGCATATGAAGAATTATGAACTAAATTGGCTTGTCAGTTGGCTCATGATTATATGGGTTGATGTCTGGAATACAGTTTGTGTCCCATGTGGTGCCTTTGATCTCTGAGCTCTTCCAACTTTTGCTACATTCAATAACGGAAAAAATGTAGCTCAGTAGTTACAGAACAGTAACATCCCAGTGAGCTTGGGATGCTGTATGTAAAGTCATAACTTTAAAAGTAAGGCCAAGTTCAAAAAATCATTTGCTACAACTCATAAAACTGTCATAAATCTTCATTTTATTTAATTAGCTGTACTAGTACTTGCCCAAGTGACATTATTGTTTGGGCTGTATGTGCTGTTAGATGTGAAATTAAGGTAATTTGATAATCTTAGGGTAACACAATGTTGTGTGTGGGCAATTGCATAGCTTGGTGGTTGATAAGCAACATTATCGTCTTAATATACATAATGTATAATTCACATTTTGTGGCTGTGAATGAGATATTACTGTCATGAAACTTAATTGACAGGATATTTTCATGTAGGTGTATAAATCCGAAAAATAGGTCATGTTCACCCACTGTCAACTCATTCCTAGGCACAAAGATGACATCATAGAATAAGATAAGAACCTTTATGGGCCTAAGACCTACCTGTGTGCCAAGTTTTGTTGCTCATCTCCTGATTGTGTGGGAAAAGATGGCGGACAAAGAAACAAACACACAGACAGACGGAACTTTCAGATATTATATCAAGACACTGAAAACCAGGGGAAACTACTGCCAAGATTAGAATTTAAAATACATAGTCTGTGCACAAAGGAAACATACTGGAATGTAGATAAAAGGCAGTGAACACAAAAAGGATATAAACAACAGGAAGGAGAGGGTTAATCGTAGACAGGGAATCAAGCCAAATTGAAGGTGGGGCAGAAAAGCAGGAGGGAAAAATATAGAGGCAGGAAGTAAAATTAACCTAAATATGCAGTGATGATGACAAGGAACAAATTTAGGGGCTCAAAATCCCAGATTGGGAGCAATTCTTTGAAAAAAAAAAAAAGCCTTTCCTAATATAACTAAATAACCAGCAACAGCAAATCCTCAGCAATTCAGCAACTTCAGCAATTCAGACTTCACAATAGTCTTTTACATGGAAAAGTAGTATATCAGTTTTAGTATTTGTTGTTTATTGTCACACTTATGATCATTTATAACTTGTGTGTTTTTCCTAGTGAGTAAACCTTTGTGGGTCTGGCTTAAAGACTTGCGGTCCTTTAAAACACTTGCTTTGGATGCATTTGAGCAGATTTCCCCTGCCAGCAGGAGCTTTGGTCTGACTTTGTTGTGTGGCTTGGCAAAAAGGAGACGTAATAAGCTCGAGTCAATACAGAGCTGTGAGTTTTGGCAGCACCTTAATAACATGGGGTGGGGGAATCAATAAGATGAGAGAGTGAGGGACAATATGAGGCTCCCACCCCCGACCTATCACCTGCTGCAGGGCGCACTGCCTATCAGCTATTTTTTACCTGGCACACATACACACAGAGAGGTGTGTGTGTGAAACAGACATGCATATTCTGTTACTGGCAACCCCACACACAGCTGACCTTTGTTTTAAAGCACAATATCTAGGTGTGCACATGCATGAGGATGCATCAGGACCAACAATTGATTCAGTTCATTTGTGGATACAATTGATAAACGCTCATAGATTTCTAAGCACAATATAAGCATCCATACTATGCAAAACACAGCAAAACATGGCACACAATTCTGGAAAAAGATGTACTTCTTCAGGACAAAAGCCGTGCAATCAATCATGCTTACTCTGCCTCGCTAGCGCCGGGGGGAAAAAAAGACGAAAATTGATTTTTGTTAAATTCTCTCCACTGAAGAGTGACTCACACTGTCTTTCCACTACTAGATGATGTGGGAAGAAAAATGGGAGTTACAGAATAGCAGCATACATACAAACAATCCTCTTGCACTTTCTGGATGAAGGCAGACCTTTGTCAGCCAAAGATTTTATGCCATTAACTGAAAAAAGATCCATTTATTTGTGTTAAGTCTATCAGCAGACCCGCAGCTGTTTATGAGACCGCATACATCATATCCCTCAGTAGCATTCCTGTCAAAAACCGTCCCTTCTCTCTGTCTCTCACTGACTGCCTAGAACTAAAATTGTTCTGTTCTATCCTGAGACTTTTCGGGTTCTCTGAGCTCTCGCAGAAGAAATGTGTCAGCTTGTCGTACTGAATCTGTATCAAAGTCAGTCAGAAATGCCTCTGCAGCCCGGATAATCCTCTGCCACGTCTGCAACTTTACATTAGATACCTAAGAAATTCAAAGTCCGCTCATACAGAAGGAAAATATTATTAAGAATTATCAGCAACCGTGACAAAAACAGAATCTGACTAATGGCTCAGAGAAAAAAATGACACCAATCTCCGAACTCCAGGGCTGAAAGAGCATGTAAACGTTAATTGCAGTTCCTGGAGTGGCCACTTGAGGCTGGCTCCAAAAGTGAGTCAGCCCCACGATTTAAAAGCAGTTTGGCCTTTTATGGATAGTTTCACCTTTCATAACAACTACATTGTGGGACATTTTTTTGTAACTCTTCCATTTGAACACTATAAAGCCTCAAAGCCTTTAGACACGTAAAATTCGTGCAAGTATTTCATGCACTAAAAAATTTTTCAGGACTCACCTGTTCTTAAAAACTGTTGTTCATACCGACCACACAATTTCACTGGACAAATTTGCAGCAATCACTTTTTTGACCAAGCTTGATTTTTCCAATTTTTCAGATGCGAGTAAACAGATCTGACCAATCAGACAATGTACAAAAGTACAAATGTCATGATATAGCTTCTACTGCTGGATCAAACCATGACATTCTCACCACTGCTGCCTTCTCATGAGAATTGGATGAACCCAGAATCTCGGTGTCTTCTTCTTCATCAAAATCTGCATAATTTTATTTTCAGATTGCTTTTTTGGAGGGCAAAATTTTTGTAAAATTGCAAGGTTTTCAATGTGTATAAACTTTACATGACAAGTTTGCATCCGAAAAATTCAGAATTTTGTGCTATTTATAAAACTTTTTTTTGCAATGCCCTCGTGTATAAAGCCGCTTAAAGTTAGGGGCATTGTATTTACATTATGCTGACACATGCAATTGTAGCCAATCACCATCTGCCATCTGTTAGCTCTTTTAATAAGTTTGTAGCTGGACCTCAGTGTTACTTAGTGAAAGTCCATAAACTAGCATTAATCTGTGTTTGTGTATTACATCTATACAGTTTATGAATGCACATAGCATAGCTAAATTAGCTTGTACAAAGACTGGCTAAAAAAATAAATTAAAAAACATCCATGTTTTACATATATGATTCTAACCTATACAGGGCACCATTATAATATATATACCTTTCTATTTCGAGGCATTGTGGTTAAGTGAATGTGCACAAAGTAAAAAGATTTTGCTGATTTACAGCCTTACTGCAGTTGCCCACATTAACAAAGGAGTCTTCTGTGTCTCTTTCATCTCTCTTTGGCAATACTTCCCTCTTGGTCACATGTGTGATTGCTTTGATTTGGCCAGTAATTAATTTTCCCATAACAGGGTTGTTTGAGGATACCTTGCCTCAGTTTCAGTAACCGTTTAAGTCCTTTTAATTAGTTAGAGGTAATTAAAAATGCCATTCAAATCCAGCAAGTGGTAATTATTTTCTTTACAGTTTTTTGTAAGCACTTAACATGTTCTAAGGGGTAATTATCACATTTTAAATGACCTTATGAAAATTTGCAGTATTTGTTATTTGTTGAATCATAATGTTCAGTGGCGGGCGTACTACTTTATGGCTTGGCGTCTTCCCTGTTTTAATCAGCAGCAGGTTTTCTGGCGTTAAGGCAGACTGAGTTATGTCGAGTGGATTTCAGCTGTTTATGTTCTGTTTTTTTTCCCCTTCTCTTTTTTAATCTGCCGTTTGGACAAATTAGGCTCGGCACTTTATGAGCGCTGAAATGTCATGCGAATGAAAGACCGCTGATTCATTTAACACTGCACTTTAATCAACTGCACGAAGGATGTTTATTGACGTCTAAACATATTAAGAAATGTGATGTTACTTAACAGATTTTCTACTTGGTGTTTGGATTTAATTTGTTATTTATTTAAATCACTTAGACTAGATTAAAGTGGGTTTTCTTATCCCTTCGAAGAGATATTATTCATATTGCCCAGTATTACAGTAATTTCTCTCTCACACACACACACTCACTCGCATCCCACCAAGTCTGTTTCCCTTGACAACCTATCTGCTGTTCATAATTATGCAAATGATATGGATCTCTGAGCCAAAACGATGCTCATAAACAACCAACCCCTTCAACTATTCCTGTGTTTGTCTGCCTAAAGAGGCTATGATTACCGTTGGAGGTGGAGGCGTGAGTTTAATTGAATGTCACAACTCATTTCTTTTTCCATATTTGCAAAAGGTCAGTTTTTATAGTTATACGCAAGGACGCATGGGTGTGTAATTCTTCTTGCAAATTTAAGCCTCCCACTTATTAAGAATTAGACAGAACTACAAATAGACTGACATCCTCTTCTCTCCACTATGTTTCATTCCTACACTCTGAAAGAATCCGCTCCTGTGAGGTCTAGTTCCGGAGCATCTACTGTAAGTGAAGTCTTTTCTGGTCCACTGGTGCAAATATTTTATAACAACCAGCCACCCAAACTATTTTTTTCCACTCCGACTTCCATTTTCAAACAGAACAAACAGTTCTTTCTTTCCTTCCATTTTTCCTCTCATTCGTCTATCAGTGTAATTGCCCTCTTTCCAGGAATAGAAAAGAGCTGCCACAGTCTGTCAAAGAGCCCGTGGTTAAAGTGTCCTTCAGGAGACCATTCAAACACTCTGGAGGTTAGCTTTTTTCCCCCCCTGAACAGTATGTGAAGTTGTTCACACTTCAATTGTGTCACCCAGGTTATTCCTTTCTGTCCTTCAACTCTCAATAGTAGCAGATTTTGTCAAAGTATACAAAAATATTTCCCTACACGCCTGAATAATAATACTCTAATTATACAATCAGACATTCTAGCAGTGGCTGGGTAATCCATCTCTTTGATAGTAAAAATATATTAAAGCAAGCACATAAAAGACTGTGAATAGCACTCAGCCCTGCGTGGTGCTGCAAACTTAAACATTTTGGTCAGGTGGGGAAATTTGCAGTTGTTTCATTCTCTCTGCCGTGCAGACAGCTGTGACTCACTCTAATTACATCCAGCAGTCGTTTCTTTCATCCGGCTTTGGTTCTGAAATTCACTCAATTTAATTTATCATCTAAAAGCATTTCTAAGCTGCAGCAAGGACGCCTCACTCGGTGCCAGCAGAAGCAGCCTTGAAAGTGTTTTCAGTGCTGTTCTCTCAGCTTGCTTTGTCCACCGTTATCCTCGTTTTCTTTTTCCTCAGCCATCTTTTTTTTCGTGCTGCTGCCCTGTCTCGTCAGTCGACCGTCTCATCTTTTCTTGTAGATTGAGAGAAAAGGTGTGTGTTCCCTGAAATATTCAGATTCATTTATGCGCAACATGAAGGCTGAAATGTTACGATATTGGCCGATTAATGAGACGCTCGCACATTTCTGCCAAAGGAGCGTCCTGCTTTTTTGTGTGTCTGTGTGTGCATCTATTTGTTTTCGTCCCTCGTTGTTTTTCATTTATTCAGTCTGTCACCAAGCTTTAATGCCAACCCACTGTGCTGGAGGCAATACAGCCTTTCTCACTTTGTTAACTCCTTTTAATACTAAGTGATGTGAAAATATTGGATGCATATTATAGTCCCATGTGGCTCCAGTCACAGTCAGTCTGTTTAATTGCTGTGATTTGACATTTACTTGCAATGTTTTTAACTTTCAGTGTACAGTATGTGTCTTTGGAGGGCAAGGGGTAGTAACACGGAGCTCCCACACATTGCATAAGCCGGTATTTGTGAAGGAAAGAAGCCTTCACCCTCACTCTCGCTGTAAATTATCTCATCTCTGTCATTAGCCAATCTTGTAAGTCTGCCTCCCTGCCAAGCTTGCTGCTAAAATGCTAATGAGGCCCATGCCTCACAATTACAAAACGCACGCACAAATGCAGAAACACACACCTCCTCTATGTCACCCACTAGGGGTCAAAACAACCCCCATGCCGAGTCTGAATTAAATGAATGGACAGGCTTCACTTTGGGTGCTGTTAATCTAAGGCATTATGTTAGATTTAATAAGACTTTAATTGGACTGAGCTTGTGCAACAGTAGCAGAATAGAAGGGAAAGAATGAGGGGTGAGGGAGCTGTGAGCTATTGGTTGGTCAGTTCACCGCTCTGGTCTGAATTGATTGGCTGAGGCAAAAAATAGCACTCACTCACTTGAAAAGAAGGTGGGGGGTCTTAAAATTAAAGTAACTACTAATTAAAGTACCCTAACCCTGCATTGTTTCTAAAGGCCAGCTTAAGGTGACTTGTTTGACTGGACTTATAAAGGCCTGTGAGAAAATGACCCTACATCTCAGTTCATTTATGACCTCAGTGTACTCTTTGCTTCGAGTCCTATTTATCAAAGCAATGCATTCATTTTGATGTTGACATTTCTCTTGTGTGCGTGTGCACGCGTGTGTGTTTCAGTCCATCTATCTTCACCAATCTCAATGACACTTCATCCAGTCTATTTTAAATCTCTATCTCTTATGTAATATTAAATTTGAGATTGGTTTAGAGGTGGTCTCATTTTTTGTTTTTGTTTTTTCCTCTGTTGCTATACAACAGTAGGTGACAAATGACTTCCTTGTTACTAGGCAAATATATATCATTGTGTGATAATGCCACTGTCGTTTACATACATTGTAGTCCCAGGACGAAGATATGAATCTTTTTACAAAGTGGAACAAAAGGCCATGATATTAGCAGAAAACAGCAAAAAATTATCTGGTTTGCATGTCTTTGAACACACGCTTCAAACAAGAGATGATAAAGTGAAGTAAGCAACTGTCAGTCCACAACAAAAGGAGATGCCTCAGTTGGCCAGCCCCTGGAAAAGTCCACCGGACCTCCAGGAGGCGAATGACCTTCACATAAGCTTGCAGCTGGATGAGCCGACTGAGCGTGCAGTAACCTCTGCAGAGGCTTCCCCAGTGCTCCCGAACTAGCTGCCAAGATGCTCAAACTGCCTTCTGCTTTGTACAAAATGGCTGCAGAGACTCTTGATCTGCATACTGTAGCACCCAAATTTCAGACCGGTATCATGCCGAAATCACAGCAAACGATGGCGGCCAAGCCTCCGGATGCAATGCTCAAATCCCAGATCTTCAAAGACGCCTCCCTGGATATTGAAGAAGTAGAAGATGCCCTGAGTGGTGAAAAGCAGAATGTCAGAGGTGCCTGGTCTAAGGAGACAGAGGAAACCCCCAAAATTAAAGTTGCTCTGGCTCGCCAGATGAAACAGATAAATGAGCAAATACACCAGCAGGTAACAGGAAAAGTCCTGTCTCATTTCTCAGCACAAAGAGACGACAACAACAACAGCACTGAGGTGGTAGTAATGCAGGTTCAGAGTGGCCAAAATAAGCAAAAAAGCCAATGGCAGCAAGTAAAGTCTCACTTCATAAAATCTAAAACTTTGCCGAAGAAGAAGCTTGACGAGAGGGATCCACCCAGAAATGAGATGGTTAAATTACAACAGTTTTTTTTGTTGTTGTTGTTTTTAAGTCAGTGAAAAAGAGATTCTTCCAGCTTTTAAAAAGAAACTAATTCATTGCAAATTAATTTTATAGCACAGGTTCACAACAACAGTTGTCTCAAGGCACTTTAAATCCACTATCCCACAAGCACTCTTCTTTTTCCTTATTGCTTTTCTCCACCTCCCCCGCTCTCTAAACTACCTCTTGTTCTTCCTTTATCGCTCTCCACCCTCATTCTTATCCCTCTTCTTATATCCTTCCTTTCATCCTACCTCTTTTGCCTCTCTGTATAACTAAGGGTGAGGAATATATACTATGGCCAGTCTGTTTAATCTGTTGTCACTTTTGCTTCCTGTCTTTGTTTTGGTCCCTTCCTCGTGGTTGTTTGCTCCTTTTTCATTAGTGCCACCTGTGTTTAGTCTGCTTTACCTGTTCCCTACCATCTGACAACTCAGATGCGTTTATAAACCTCCGGTTTCCCTTTTTTTGCTTTTTCGAGTCATGCATTTCTTAATGTTACTTGTGTTTATTCTTCATTCCTTGCATATGAATTCTTGGCAGTATAATGAACTTTACCTTCTTCTTTCTCCTCATCAGGTTGTGTGGAATGCTGTATAATCCTCAGGTGTAACCTCCGCCTGTCTTTTTGATTTAGTTTAATATGGATATTTTTTTCCAAGAGTCCTGGAAATCCTTAAAGTTGATACTATAATTCAGACCACCTTGTGATAACACTGCTTTTTTTTTTCCATGTGAGCTTTTTCGTCTTTCTCCTACTTCACCTTAAATGCATTCACCTTTTACATTCTCGGGATACTTGGGTGTTCACAGTAAGGTAGACAATAGATAAGAGTAAGCAATGGCATTCTTTTAAAGTATTGCATTAACACTGCACTGCAATGCCTCATTAATGCTCCAAAATGTTTTTCAAATTACTCTGTAAGTTTACAACCGAGACAGCGTGGATAAATTTATCCTGAATCACAAAACCTCTACCTTTTTCTGTTGGAGAAAGAACCTATTTTTACAGCTTGTCCTATTTTACATTTGTGAGACTCTGTTCAAACCCTGTTTTTGTGTGTGGTTTTTTTTAATGGTAAGGTACAAAATCTCAGATTTTAAGGTACAGTTCTTGTTTTGTTTTGGTTTGTTTTTTGTAGCTCAGAGATGGAGAGAATGAGACAAATTACATGTGACAAAGGTCCTAGTCTGGAATCAAACGGAGGACGTCACAGCCACATGATAGGTGCCTTTAGCCAGCACTGCCACCCACACAGGGGATTACTGCTGAAAAAAAAAAAATAGATGTGGAGACACTAAAAAAATTTCAGTTCAACAAGGCTGGGGATGGTTGCTGACTTAATTTATGCTGATTAATCTGCAGGGCTCATAAACAAATCCCAGCGCTCAGTGACTCCTGCTTTGCTGAACAGCGGGATGATTCTCGTTAACAACACTTGTCATGTAGCCTTGTGTGTGTGTGTGGTGTTTGTTTCTTAATTTTTCATACTGTGCGTGATGGCATAAATAGACTCACAGCCATTGAGGCTGTTGTTTCAGGGATGCACGTTGTTTTGTGTGAGACAGAAGGAGGAAAAAAAAAATCCTGTTTGCATGCTGTTGCCAGGTAGAGCTCCACAGAGATTTGAGTGTGTGACTGCGCATGCATGTGTGTATTTTGGAAAAATTACTATGGGAGGTTGTGTATTTACTCTGCATGGCAAAATCATTTTGTTGACTGTGTGGAAAATCAATGGCATGTCTCTTTCTCTGCCTGCCTCTGCAGTGCCCAGAGGCGGGCCCCATCTTCCACATGGTGGCGCTCTTACTCAACCCCCGGTGTCCCTGACACTTGCTCCTGTTCTCACCTGATTGTCTCCTCTCTTCCACTTGTCTTTTCTCCACTACTATCTATCATGTCCTCTTGTGCTTCTCACTGTTTTCTCTCCTCTGTTGACAGAGGCTCAATGTCACACCATCTGCCGTGACATGTTGCTGTGTTCGACTCTATGAGATGAAGTGTTTTATCAGTGCTGCTCCTGGCATGGATTTTGGCCTCGCTTGACTTGGCTGCACTGATTCCAATGACAGGCCCACACTTGCATATTAAAAAAAAAAAAAAGTATGAGCACACGAGTTGGTACAGGGTGACTTTTCTAATTTGAACACTGAGAGAAATTAATTACATTTTAGTTTAGCCAAAAACTGACGGAGAGAAGTGAGTGGGGGTGGAGTGAAAAAGAAGTGAGCGAGAGTTGGTTAATTCTGTCTGAGCTGGAAGCCTCAGCCCCCAGTCAGAACATGGGGGCTTGTCTCTTCTAGTTCCAAAGAGCGCAGTGAAATGCCCTGTGGAGGAGATGCATGGGCAGCAACCACAGGAAAGTCAGTGTGATCAGCACTCACATGCCTTGGACAGGGGCGGGGGATTTTAATAAGGGTATTCAAATGTGTTTGTGTGTGTGATTTAGATGTCTGTGTGCGTGCAGTTAGAAGAGAAGCAGTCTAGATTGGCTCTGATTAAACACATATCACAAACACATATACACACATAGCCTACACACACTGTTATTTTTAGCCACTGTCGCACTCTTTTCTCTCTTCAACCCCTGTGCTCTCACTCTCACTCACTCTCTCTCCCTCTCCACAGCAAAGTGGAAGAACACTGGTTCATATGATTGTTCTTTGGACAAATTGCTCCACCGCCCATCCTCCTCCTTTCTGTCAGGACATCACAGCTTCTCAGCCTTTTTTCCCCCCACTTCTTGCTCCAGTTGCCTGCAAGAGGTGTTAGAATGAAAGATGCAAGTTCATATAGATCAGCAGACAGAGCAAAATGGAGAAAAGCAATCCATCACCCTCCATCCTTTACATGTATCTCATTTTCTCTGTCCTGTACCGACTCTGATACACACTCACCAAAGATATTGATATGTGTGTGCTTTCCAAAGCAGCCCTCATTGTTGTGAACATGGCTATTGAACATCGGCCATTAAGTATAATCAATCACAGTACTGTAACAGATCCACTCGGCGGAAGCGCAGCTGCCAGATATATGACTTTTTTTCTTGTATCTTTAGGTTGGAGTTCAGTTGCTATGTTTATTCGCATGAGTATATGCATATTTTCCCCTTGTGCAGTGTGATCGACTGGTTTGTAAAGAAAACTGCAGAAAATCCACCGGTGGCTGATCCTGTCTGTAGAGTGAATGAGGAAATTTTGCTATTTTGGTACTACTCTACCTTTTCTCGTGTAACATGATGTAAATTATCGATAAGAAACTGTATCAGGACATGGCCCTCTGATCAATGTATTCGTGCACTTATATATTACTAAAATTAAGCGGTTCTTCAGCTTTTCAAGCACATGATCAAGCACAAGCAAACATACCTTTAGGTGAAGTATACACAGCACACAGAAAATGTTGTCCCTTTTAACTTATAGCAGTATAAATGACCAATACTCTACCATGAGTTATATGCAGCAAGACATTACCCATCAAAATTAACTACTTGAAAAGCAATTTGACAGGTTTAACTTTCAAAGCAACAATATTTTCATAAATGGTTAAGAATATAGTTGTTTTGAATTGTTTTTCCAGTTTCTTCCAACTCAAAGTGCAACTTTAAAATAATTTTTTGAATTTTACACTGCTTCAAGCGCTCACTAGCCACATGGCAACAATTTCAGTGAACCTTGATAATTGTTGGTACCAGAAGCACTGGTCTGAGGATTTCCTGATCTACTGGGATTTTCCTGCACAGCCATCTCTGGGGTTTACAGGGAAAAGGAGAAAATATCCATGGAGCAGTGGTTCTGTGGATGAAAACCAGAATTTAGCACTAATTTAAATAATAACAAAAAAAAATCAAATCTGAAAGAAACACAGGAGTATAAAAAGTATACTTAAAAAAAAAATAAAGTTATTGTATACATTGTGTCATGGTTTTATTTTTTGTTGATGTTCTGGTCAGCTATTTTGTTTATTATCCATACTCTTGGAACTGGAAAGTGGTTTCTCTGAAATGTAGTCTTCCTGTTACACCACTATCAGTTTTAAAAGTTTCCATAGATTAAAAATAAATAAATAAAAATGAAGTCACCCTGTAACCAAAGCCTGAACAAGATACACTGGTACAAATAGACTACAAAAAACAAAACAAGAAAGCCTCCTTTTGCTACCTTTCATAAGCTTTACATATACAGGTTGTAGGGAATACTATGACTTTAAAAAGTCACTGTAAATTCACTGTAGCCTGACTTAATATGTCTTGGAATTTAAACTATTAAAATAATAATGTTACGGGTAATTAGCTAAACTCCAGCATTAGCTAGCATACCATGTTTACCTTAAACCGTAAATTTAAATGGAAGCAGCAGCAGAGGAGGTGATTAACTGATTAACGGTGCAGTTTTAGATTATTTAACTGTGTACTTTATATGCATACATGAGTAGATTTATTACGTGCATTCTATTTCCTTCCGACTTTTGGCTTTTACAGAAAGCTAAAATGGATTTTTTTCTTGCAGTTTTCATATTATTTGGTGCAAGATAAAGCGAGAGACAATGGAAATGAGGCAGATGAGAGAGAACAAGAACAGCTCAGGTGAGTGCAGCTGGGTTTCAATTACAGTGATTTTAAGTGTGCTATATTTAAGCTGATATGCTTTTAACATATTCTTATGGAATAGCACATTGCTTTGAAAAGCAGCTTTTATCACATGAGTGCCACTTTACCTGGAGGGCTGCAGTAAGCTGTAAAATGTGTGTTACAGGGTGTAATGTTTTAAAAAATGGTAATTTACTTAGTTTTCAGTATTTCAAGGGGAAACATCTTTAAATAATTTTTTCTAACTGAAAGCTGTATTTTTCTGTAGGGAACAAAGTTAGCATTAGCTCGAGAAAAGCTGTTGCAAGACTTAATTTGGTTTAGTAGTGGTATATATCAGCAGTCACAGGATTAGATGGGTTGTATTAGTGTTGGCAATTTGTACTGTGTGACCTGTGTTATTGTCTGTTAAACTATGTGTCTGTTTTGCCTTGCTGTTGCTCTATTTGTTTTTCCATTATGGTGTGTGCATTGTGCAGTGTTGCTATATGCTTCAGGCAATTAGGCGTCAGCTTATCAAACCGCTAACATTATGTTGTCAATAATGTGCTAAAGTCTGGCTCGTTGGATGCAAGGCTGTGTGTCTGTATGCAAATAAACTGTACAGTCGTGCATCTGTGAATTTGGAATTACCAGAAGTATAGCTATTTCTCTATTGTTTGCTTGTCACATATGGTCTATAGTTAGAGACATAGACAGTTATTGAACATTTTCAGCAATAACTCTGTACTGGCTTCAAATAATAAATAAGTATATGATGTAAATGAATTTCCTGACTTTTAGTGAGCAGCTGTTTTTGAGACTTTCACAACAATTAAGAGGGACAATTAGGACCAGGTAGGCCCAACATCTCAACTGGGTTAAGGTCACAACTGTAACTCTCAGTCTAAAACATGAGTTCTTCTCTTTCAACCATTTAGCTATTGATTTACTGGTGGTCATTGTCTTGTTTGAACCAACATTTCTTAAGATGTATGAAGTGCTTACCTGACATTATTCTCTACATCTGATTACTAGGCATTCAGACCCTCTAGAATCCCTCTACACCACTCTACTATCCTACAGTACTCTCCCAACCCCATGTCTTTAGCATGAACACCTGACTCCAATGAGCTTTCGGAGAAGTTGTTTCCTGTTTGGTTAGTGTGGCTCCATGGTGTAGTTAATACATTTGCCTTGCATGTGAAAGCTCAATTCAGGAGAGTTTGAAAGCTAGCTTGCTCCTGATGACCTGTCTCTTGGGAAATAAGGGAGCAACCTACTAGAAGGTCAGACAACGCCCTTGTAGTCTGTGTAATCAAGCAGAAATTCTGGTATTTCCAAATAATTATCAACCTTTTTATTTCCTGCGACTGGATATCATATTTTCAAGCAACCTCTTCACCTCACATTAACCCTATAAACCATTCTTTGTATATTGTTATTATACTGTGTTCTTAAGCATCCACTCCTAAGCAGAGATGTGCATACAAAAATACACTCTAGCTGTCAGTCAGAATATTGTTACATATAAGAAAGTGCGATTTCTGTGTCAGGGCATATTCTGGTTAAAAATGATTTTTATTCTTTGTTCTGAGATCTTGACTCTTTATTTATTCATCTGAAAAAATCATTCTTTGCTCTCAGACATTTTAAATTCTTTGTGTGAATATAGTATGATATTAGGATGACTAAGTCAAACTCAAGTTTAATCTGAGGATTGGTTTACAAATCACATTTTTTTTTAAACGTGCTTCTAATTTAAATGATTAGGGATATTAAAAAAAGACATTTACCATCCTGTTTTATGCAAAAATATATTTCAAACTTTATCACTGGGATGTCATGTGAATGGTACAGAGGTACAGTGGTTAGCCTCACAGCAACTAGGTCCAAGGTTGAAATCTCTTGTAATTGTCTGGATTTCCTCCAGCTTCTCTGGCTTCCTTCCAAAGATATGTATGTGAGGTTATTTGGTGATTTTAAATTGCCAGTAGGTTTGAATGCAAGGTAGATAAAGCATTTAATTGCATATAAAATACAACATAAATATATGATGTATGAAAATGTAAATATAAGACTAGAATGGTACAATCTTAGTAGCACATGGCTAACACTTTTTGGTACAGTGGTCCCTCGTTTATTGCGAGAGTTACGTTCCAAAAATAATAGGTGAAATCTGCGAAGTAGCCAACTTTATTTTTTACAATTACTATGGCTGTTTTAAGGCTGTAAAACCCCTCACTACATGCTTTATACATTTTTCTCAGACAGATTGACTGACAATGGTCTACAGCCAATCAGGACGCAGAACACAATGCGCTCTAAAAAAACAAAACAAATCTGTTTCTGCCTAGAATGACCTGTAATTCTGGATGCAAAAACCCATCATCACATTTATGATTTTGCTCATTTAAATTGGTTTGTTTCCTTGCACAGACCTGGCCCTTTAGCATAGTCCAAAAATTTTCAGTAGGGTTGAGGTGAGGATTTTGGGAAGGCCATTCCAGAAGCTTAATGTTAGCCTTCTTTAGCCATTCCAAAAGCAGTTTTGATGTGTGTTTGGGACCATTGGGCCACAGTTGTGTCCAAATTTGAACTGTCTTGCTGTTGATTTAAAGTAAAGTTGAAGAATTCAGAGATAGCACACTTTGTTTAACGTACCAGTATGACTGGCAATAGAATAGTCCCAGATTGTCATCCTACCACCACCATGCTTGACAGTTATTACCGTGTTCTTAGGTTTAAAAGCTTCACCAATCAATCAGAAGTCATTAGCCAAAGAGCATACCCCAGGTGTTCTCAAACACCATATTAGTAAAACGGAAAATAGACAATGTTTTATTCAGGATGACCTGAAATGATCAGCTAAGCTTATAAATCCAACAGCAAAGGTTTTACAGAGGTCCAGTCAGGAAGCCTTTTTCCCATAGACTTGTATAGGACCAGAATTCTTTTCACAACCAAAGGTATCACCCCCCGGTGGCTATTAAAAATACTGCATGTTTAAAATACTTCGATGCTGGTTTCACTCTTCTGACCTGAAAACATCCATTCTTCATTCTTATACTAATGATGTTGCCAAGCAAGCTAGCCATAGATAGAATTAGCTCTATAGTTCTGGACTGTGAAATGTCAAACAGTACTTAAAAAAATTTATCAGGTAGCAACTTTTTTTGTCAGTTCATTATGTCAAACATTAGACCAACTCCTTTGATTTAATGGTTAATTCTTTTAAGTCAAATTTCAAGCACGAGGCTTTTGTAATATCAGCATGTTTCCTACAACTCCCCAACTGTTACATGCTGTTAGTTGAAAGCTAATTTTACGTAGTGTATATCGCCCTCTTACCAACACACACACACACGCATACCAACATCCTTAGGGAGTCAGTTCTAAGTTTGGGGGCTGCTAAGTCATGCCAAGAAACCCAATACCCCTCATTGTCCCTGGGACGCAAGCACTTCACATATGACATTTGAAGATGGTGCTCCAAGAGCGAGGGTTACGTCATTGTCGATATTGCCACCACTTATTCTTATCTACATAAATGTCTAGAGACAACAGTATTCTGTGTGTTATTTGAAAGTTTACTGTATTTACAGTGTTTGACGCCGAAGAGAATCAGAAGGATGGGAGTACCTTACAGTGAACTCAGACTTCCTGACTATCTGGGGTGAGGTTGACACGGCTGGCTGCAGGGAGGGTGACATTTGTCCAAAATAACCATTGGCTATTGTGCTATATCCTGTAGCTATGAGACTGTAGCCAGGTGATGCTGCTTCAGATCTGCCCTTGTCAACTAAAAGCTCAAAGGTCACATCAGCACTTGTTAAAACCTGCATGCTTGCAGTCGGCCAAAGGTCAGTTGAGTGCTTAAACAATGAATTTAAACACAGCATTTCAGCTAGACAAACAAAGTGCTTCAAAGGCACTACAAAAATGTAGATGATAATATATGCTAATTCAGACAAATTAGCTTTAAGAGACCTAAAATGACCTGAACTTGGCTGCTTCCATGTATTATGATAGTATTTATTGTCTGCATACCATTATGGGAATTGGGAATTTATGTAAACACACCTCTGTTGATCTGTTAGCCACAATGCCAAAATTAATAAACATGAGAAGACATGGAGCACACTGGATCAGCTCTCTATCTGCAGCCCAGCAAACCCAGCTAAAATTTCCCCACTAGTGTTATTTCAGCTATCTTTCCCATCATTCGTTCTTATTCGGCTTCTCCCTTTTCCCCCTCGTCTCAGTAGTGAGGAGATAAACATCATTAGACTTTGTTGGCTCCACATAATCTTACCTCATAGGGTTTGTTTATTGCTAATGGACAAAAATAGATGCATAACAAATAGCAGGCATTTTGCATCTGCAATTAAGCCTTGAGGTGAAAAATACAATTAAAAATAATTTACTCTACAGGTTCATTATATATTTGTAATGAGTGTGTTGTATAAGAGGTGTGCTTACAGTGTGATACCTAACTAAAAAAAGAACCTCCATGCACAGTTGATTTGCTGGTATTATATATATCTGTACAATTGTAGATTTGGAAAATACTGCATAAGTAAATATGGTTCATCGAGGAAATTCCAAGTCCTTAGATTAGACTAGATAAAATCCTAGATAAAACTCTTCTATAAAGGTTCTATTTTTTTTATAAGCCCACCATCCCATGGCTCTTGGCTTTACGATTCTGAAAGCAAGCATCCTAGTTAGATGGCTGAACCACCTGAATTGACTCCTTTCAGTGTGGAGGCATAGCAGCTCTACTCTGAGATTTTTCTAGATGACTGAGCTCTGCAACCCAACTCTGTGGGACAGCACAGCCTCCCCTCAGAGAAAGCTCGTGTCTTGCTTGTATGTGCGATTTCTTCTTCTTTCAGTCACTCATAACCATAGGTGAGGACAGGAATGTTGATCAGTAATTCGACAGCTTTTCTTTTCATATTCAGCTCAGACCGATGAAGTGTTCCTATTTCTGCCAGAGCCGTGCCAATCCATCTTTCAATCTCCTGCTCATCTCTTCCCTCACAAGACCCTGAGATACTCAAACTGCCCCACTTGGGGCAGCAACTCATCTCTACACCCCTTTCTGGCTCAGAACCATGGTCTCAGACTTGGAGTTAGTAATTCTCAATTCCACAGCTTCACGCTTGCTCTTCACACTTTACACCTCACAACTGCCCCAATTTGAGCTTGAGGTCATTGGCTAATGAAGCCAAAAGAGCCATATTATACACTTCATGCAAAAGCAAAGAGGTGATCATGAGGCCACAGACAAGACTCTCCACCCTTTGGCAATGAATATAAATTCTTTCCATGAAAGCAATGAACAGATCAGCAACAAAAGGGCATCCCTGAGTCCAACTGTGCATGAGTCTCACTTACTGACGGCAATGCAAGGCACAGTTGTACAGGGAACGAAAGGGGCCAGACACCCCATACTCCCTAAAGGCCCTGCAAGCACATCCTAATAGTGTTTGAATGCACTTGTCACATATGTAAACTAGTTGGGCAAACTCCCACAAATGAAAACTATATTAAGATATATTTTAACTGACACTTTACAAGACTTTTTCTGGAGGTCAGGGAATCCCAGACAATTTATAATATGCAACGCAGAGTAATGGGGACATTGTATTGACTTATCTTTTTCCTTTTCTTTTTAATTGGTTATTTCTTGGTTTACTGCTGCATTCTTTCATGATACCAGTTTTTTTCATGCACTTGTTTGATCCTACTTTTTCAATGAAAACATCATCTTATTTAATTAGCCCAGAGCTGATGTTAATTAAAAATATGCTCTTAGTTCTTTAATGTATTAGCCAGCACCAGCACGATTCTTAAAAAGCTATTTTAATAATTATATTTAGAGCACATTTATAATATTATGCTTATCAATATGCAATGTTATTACCTAACATAGTCATATGTGATCAAAATAGAGTGCCTGAATAACATAATGAATTTATTAAAATGGGAAATAAATTAATAACTAAATAAATACGTACTTAATCAATTAAGTGAACAGTTTAATTAATTAAAATATGAATTAATTTTATTTTTAAAAACATATGTAAATTATTTCACTATTTAATTAAATAATTCATTCTTCCTGTGCTGCAGTCCATTGTGAAATAATTTAAATTGTCACTGGAACTTATCAGCAGGTCCTAATGTGTGGTGTAATACCCTGCACACCAAGTCAAGACAAATCGATTCCAGATAATAGATTGATCATTATCACAGTCAGTTGGTGGTATTGTGGACTTGCGGAAGCCAGGTATTACAGAATATATTTTGAAAAAAATCATACTTAATACTGTTTTAAATGCGGTTTCTGTGTCATCAAATGCACTATATTTACTTGAGAACATAGTGACGTAATCTTAAGATATCTGGTCGACTTGTGAAGATAGAACCAGTTGGTTTGCCTCACCAGCTATTAGCTGACCAGGTGGTCGGAGTTCATGATACCCACTGAGAACAGCCAGCAAGCTGTTTTCAAAACCCCCACTGACCTTTACCTCTCGTTGGAAGGTAAATATGGAATATAATTCAGGTGATATCTAATGTGTGATGTTTGGGTATATTTCAATGTTTTATTTGTTTGTAAGCAAGATTTGGCTACTCTATCCTAAGCACCAGCTGTCTGTTATAAGTTTTGGAAGTCTACTAGAATAAAAAAAATGGCGTTTTGTTTTTCTTTAATGAGCATTTTTGTATACATCACATTTTTAAGAGAGACCTGCTGAACATTTTTTTGATTAATCAGTAATATTTAACTCAGTATATTGGGATACAATTTTTCTTGCCGAGTATCTTGCCACTATGCAAATTTATCCATTTAAAAGAATACATGTTCATTAGGTCTGTTATGTGCTATTTTCATTCATTAAAAATCACTAAAGTACACATGGCCCAGAATTGGTGTCATCATGTACTAAAATAACGCTAAATGTATTACTTAGTTACGTATTTGAAAAGTAATTTATTTATTTTATTCTGTTTAAAATTAATTAATTAATTAATTGATCGGGTTTTTTTGTTTGTTTGTTTTAGTTATTTCATTTGGGAAGTTTTAGGACTCCACACTGAACACTAACACTTTTTAATTTACTGTACTACAATTTGTTGTGAGTGACAAATGTTTATGTTTGCCATCATAGGCATTTATTAGCATATTTTCTTACAGCTGCATGACAGATTACTTTTACATTTTCAAGACTGAGCTGCTGAGGGTACCTTACCAAAGGTACTGTACAAAATATACAAAGGAGTATTAGGACCACACTAAGGAAACAAAATATATAAAGTTGGAATTTTGAGATTAAAGTACAAAATGCTTTGTTTAGAAGAGTTAGTGAAATTGATTGATCAGCCGTCTTATGATACAACATACATCCTCCTAACTGCACAAGGCTGTTACCATCGATAACCTTGCCTCTTTCCATTACAAATCATTTCCTTTTGTACAATCCGCTCTTCCAAGTTTGTTTTTCCGTATGATCAGACGCAGCCTTCTGTACCATCTTTACAACATCCTAAAAAATGCTCAGCTCAAGCCTCTGTTACAGTGGCTGCATCTTTTATTTACAGTCTGTGGGTTATAATAGTTCAGTTTGAAAGCACTATTTGCCTGCCAGGGGATGTGATGGTCCGTCTGACTGTTTGGGACAGAGTCTCCCGTAACGGAAGGCTCAGTGTCTAAATGAGTGTTTAGATGTGGAAGGATGGCGTTCTGTGCTGTTGATAGAATCAAAAACACTCAACTGCCTACTGAGACAAACAAATAGGCAAACAAGGCTCTTGTGAGTCATTGTTCACTTGATGACAGAAAACAATGGCAGCATGTAATCATGGATCAATTTGTGTTTACTAGAAAGTAGGACGGAGGACGAAAATACAGCTTCTTAAAATTTGTCACATACCCGGTGTGAGCACCTGTCAATCAGTGCCATGCAGCCGAGAGTGGTGCTGTTACCATGGCGACGGTACACTTATTTTGAATAGCCCATTCCATCATTTTCTTGTAAGGCAATACTTCTATTTTTATTTTGTTGCCTGGCATCTGCAATTTTCAGTGGCATCAGAATTTTGATGTCACCAAATTCACTTCCAGACAATTTTTCCATAGTAATTACAGACGAGACAACAACCCACGATTATAAAAAACACGACTTTAGAGTAGAGAGAAGAAAACTGACATGCTTGTGGTTAAGCCTTCTCTTGACCAACACAAAGTTTTTAGTAAGGTCTGTATCTAAATACATGTCCTATTTATGTCACTTGATATGCTGTTGTTTGTTCTCTTTCGAAGGGAAAAAACAGACAGCAGTAGTTAAATCTAATATATGTTAGCCTATATCATACTGTAAAAGACTGCTCCATACTGGTTTCTGAGTAACAACGGTTTATTTTGTCTTCATTTGCAAAGATACGCACACCAGTGTATCAATGTACAGCACCAATAAAGCAGGATCACAAAACTCTGCTGGGTTTTTTTTCCATCTTTTTTTTTTTTTTAATCTGTCATGCGCATCATGTCCTTCAGCATATCCACTTATGAATTTCCATGCAGATGACAGACACTTTGTGAAAAACCTCCCCAAGGGAGACTTGTTTGCTGAAACTCGACGTTGTGAGCTGACTAAATGCCCTTGAAACAGAAAGAAGTCAACACTGGTTTGTATTCACACATGGGATATTCACCTGGATTAACCCAGGTGGATTATTAAAAAAAAAAAAAAACATGAACACACAATTGCTGCATTCCCTTTAAAGGAGCCTGAATGTGTTGCATTAAGGCTAAAGCTTTACAAAGACCTCTGTTGAAAAGGCAGTGCATAATCGAGTGACGGCAGCAGAGCCTAAAAAAGAAGCTCGCTTTATTATTTGCCAAGGTAGCATCTTTTCATCGTGGAAGAGAAGCAGTATGCCCTCCAGAGGGTCAGGACTAATATGCTGCTCAATCTTTATTAGGAAAATAGCTTTCACTCATTCTGTGAATGCCAGGGTCATGATAAAGCGTGGTTTGAATAAATGCAAGAAGCCTGATTTACTGTCCTAAATTCAGGCATATGGTACTTTCAAAAGGCATACAATGCCTTATGCTGCAGGAAGTCTTTGGCCTCCCTAAGGAATGTAATTATAAACCCTTCCAACTCTCCTGAATGCGCCTCAGAAAAACATCATCACTTTTAAAGTGTCCCTTTCTTTCTTTGTGATATGTTGTAACTTTTAAATCAAAAGGCAAAATCAATGGACATTTTCCTTGATTGGCGTAAAAGCCAGTGCTGATATAACAAAACCAGCTTTCTGCTCATCATTCAGCTCCCAAATCAATTTAATGCTGTCTTACATGTGATTCAATGCTGGCTTCACTGAATATTGTGTGCTATCCGTGGGAAACAAAGTGCCCCTCTGAGGAAGCATCCCCCTTTGTCTCTAAAGGCATTATCTCAAGTGCAGTTACAAATACATTTGGGTATGTATACTAGACACACACACTTGCACAACTGCAATTAATCTTTCAAGATTGCAAGTGTAGTCTGGAGGCTTGCCTCCCAAGAGAGCTCCACACTTATTAAAGAACAGAAAAGAGAATAGTTTCATCTCAGAGGGAGATGACAAAATCTCACTACAGACATGAACATTCACACAGCAACAAGCACTTACCCCCAATTTCACTTTTTAATCATCTTCCTCATTACCATATGCAAATAAGCAGCATGTATTAACATCTGCGGTGGCTAATGACTGGGCTGTTTAGAAAGATTGGTTTGGATTGAACTCACAGCGCTTCGCTTGCTTGGGGTTCTGTGGGACAGTCAGCAGAGTCCATGGGGAGTATTGTTGGAAAAGATGGATTACAGTTTTTTGATAAGCATGATTATTTGCTCATTCTGCTTAGAGAGATATCGCAGTGAATTACCGTGAAGTGAAGGATCATATCATGCACTTGTCCTCAATGAAAGCCAGTAAAGAGTGGATCATCTTAAACAGATTTGGATAAATAAATCAATAAATCCTTGGTTTTAAGCAGCATTTCCTTCTTTTTTTCCCCTTCCCCTAAAAATTGATTGATGAGTACTGTCATGTAGAGTTGTCCTTTAGTTTCTAGGTAGTGACAGTTTTTTGGGGTTCTGATGGGTTTAGATCAGGTGACAGAACCATTGAAAAATGTCCCAGTTAGTTTTTTTTTAATTTTTGCTTTGAGAAACTCCTGGGTTTCTTTTGCAGTATGCTTTAGCTCCACTTGCACTGTGAAGCGCCCATACAGATAATGCATGTGTATTTAACACATCCTGGCTTAATGCAACATAAAGTAACCTGCAGGTACTCTACTCTTTCACTGCTCAGTGCTGGTCTGTTGGTGCTGTTGATCCAGACTGAAATGCATTAACTATAGCCATTTTTCCAGGCATTTATGCGCTCCACCTTAGTGATGCGACAATTCCCAAAATGTTCACATTTATTTTATTATTATATAACAGAAAAATGTATGTCAGCCACTATTCAGTGCATATCTGTTTCCTCTGCAGTATCACTTTGATGTTAATTTATCAACAAGTGCCCAACTCAATACTAAGAAACAATGTAGAGTGATTAAAGAAAAATGCTTAACATAAGTTAGCTGTTTCAACCTCAGTCTAGCAGATGCCTTTTAGTCATCAGAACTTCAGTAAAAGTTCTACAATTTTATTTAAATATGAGAGATTCATACAATAATTATTTTTTTTACACACAAAAACTATTCTTCAGATTTTCCACATGATGCATTTTAGATATGAAGTAGGAGCAAAGTGCCATTAAGCTGTAAACCATTGACTGCGCAACAATTTACTGATCAATAAATTGACTAAACATTTTAGCATCAGTGCATTGTTGTTCATTTTGCTGCTGAGAGCATTTGATATACTTTATTTTAAATTTCTCTCCATTCATTTCAGGGCTGGGATGTTAGGATGGGGTATCTGAGTCTTGTGTAGCATTAAAATCCTTAAATAAAAATTCAGCACTTGAGCACCCTTCAAAACATCTATTGTTGATCTACTTTGCATTTCTGCCAGATATATGAAAGCCGCTTAAGGGCTTTAAAGGTGTAGCTGCTCTTTTTTTGTGAATCCACACACTAAAATTTGCATGTCTGAGTGCAGGCAGTATAGATGAGTCTATTCAAACCAATGAAGCTTGTGTTAAGTGTCTCCCCATGCTGATCTAATCTCCAAAGTCTTCTGTGACTTATGCATTAAGACAGATTAACCTGTAACCAGAAGTTTCTGTCCCCTCTGCTGTAGCCTGGTAGTTCAGGGTAAACCCTTTCTATTGGTAGCAAAACCTAATATTAAAAAAAATTCTCAGACTTAAGTGTCAGTGAGAGAGGAGTGTCTAAAGACTGGTGAGCAGTGGAGATCATCACCCTGTCATAGTTGCAATCTGTTGAATGTCAGTTTCTGCATTCGTTTGCTCCATTTTCCACTATCCATCAAGGGAGTTGCTCTATATTTTATTCTTAGTATTTATTCTCTGCAGGCCCCACCAATGATGTTCTTGATGTGAGAATACCAAAGGTTCATGGTTCATCCACCACACACACACATCGATTGCAGACCACCCACCATCTATACCCCACTTGTCCTTAAATGTCTTTAGACTCAAAATTCCCCATTACATAGAAATCTGTAGTAGTTTCCCATGTACGTCATAGACATGCATGCCTAGATCCTATGCTGCATACAGCTAAACTCCACTTACATCTTTCTTACATAAAGAAATGCACTGATACTTGATTCACCCCCCGATGTGTGCTGCAGGCCTGTGAAGTGAGTCCATGCCAAGAAATCTCCTGCATCCATTGATTTCAGCGATCTATTTCTCTTTCTAGCTCATCCCCACCACGGAGTGCACCACTATTTCCCTCACAGTGTCGTGGTGACATGTAAAGACACATGTGGCGTGGCTGACGTTGTTCTAGACAGACTACCAGTCCTGAAATAGATCAACCTTTTTGTCTTTCTCTCCTCTGTTACCCCTCCATTCCAATTTGTCAACTGTATCCATCTCTCTATCTGACTGCCACACTGTGTTTTCCCTATCAAATAAGATGGATTACATCAATGCTGGATGAGATTGTGTGGAATTATGGATTTGTATCAAAGGTCAGCTGTCTTATGTCTTCAAGGATTAAATGGAGTATCAAAGGTCTGCGGGGCAACACTGCGTCCGTTAAAAGCAACCGCACTGTAAATTTGACCCAGACTGTCCTGTTACATTTGATCCACAGAGACCCCACGCTTGTAGAAGCCTCTTTAGCTATTTTCACATATCAACTCGGGAAAATGTCGAGAGAATCCAGCTGGGACATTATCTAAATTTGTTCTTTCTTACATGTAGCGCACAGCAAGAGATCGCTAACCGTTGGCTGTTTTTTTTTTTTTTTTTTTTACTTCCTTCATCATTTGGTTTGGAAAGCATGCAGGAGGCAGGAAACAGGATAACTAATTACTATCTGTAAATTCAAAGTAGTGCTACCTGGTCTGTTCTTATATCTGCACATCACTGACTTTGTACTAGGGTACAGATCATTTAACACCCAATCAAACTGAGTAGTGCCTAAAAAATGTAAAAATGGCTATATATATCTTTAATACAAGGTCTTATTTGAGATCGATTTCTTTTTCTTTCTGTACTGTACTCATTATCACTGTAGCAATTTAGTATTGCTCATTTAGACAAAATTCCCAAAAATTGTGCAACAGCTTTGTCATATGGTAGATCAGAGCAGTATACTAGAGTATAAAATGCTGGTTATATGTTAAACAAGGTTTTCTGATTCAGGCTGTCTGCGCCATCATATAAAAAGAGATATTTCAGACATCGTTCATGTTAATTTTCTGCAGCACAAAATGATCCCTGTGAGTGCCGCCTACTCAAATCACAAACATTATCAGATGTGTCAAATAAGAAGTGAAATTAATCCTGCAGAAAACTGCTAATCTTGGAATTTAGCGTACAGAGCTTTAAAACAAATATTATAATTTGAGTTAATTATTTTAATGCTGAGCGTGCTCTCTATGCTGCTGTTTTATTCTAATATTAAATCAAAGGTTACTGTCCCATAGCTAATAAAGGAAACCTGGAAATCGCTTTCGTTTATTAGCGGATCAAAGTGAAATTAATTTCAATGATTGAACAGAAATTATTGGTGTGTTTTTGTATTCAAGCGGCTGCACTTCTAACAGTGAAAACAAAACTTATTGCGGATTAGAGAAAAGTATTTAAAAAGCATTCAGACATTTTCTGCACCAACCCTGAAATGCAGGCAAATTCCAGTGAGAATGCAATAGGTAATTTGTGCTGCTAATTTTACAGCTAAGCAACTTAAAGAAGTCCAGACGCTTTTCTTTGCAAACTCCTTTGACTACGATGACCTGGATGACTGAGAACCTTCACAGACACAGCTAAGCATCATTTGTGATTTTAGCCAGCTGCACATATAAAGAGTATTCCCTCAACAGAGAGTCTGTCTTGCTTTTAAAACAAACTCTAAATAAAGGAATTTGCAAAAACATGGTACTTCCAACCAATTTTAAACCAAAACTCTGAATATAACCTGCTCCTGACTAGGTTATATGTTCAATATAAGTTACCATAGCAATTTATGAAGGTAAAAAAGGGAGCCACCTTTGTGGCACAAAAAATTCAAACTTCTAGTACATCGTTATGCATCAGCAGGAGAGATAAGGTTTCATGGAGGAAGCGAACAGCAAACAGTCAGCATTTTGGAGGCATTTTATGCCTGGTATGACAGCATTTCATTGTTTGACAAAGTTTTTTGGTAAAGTGTAAAGTGTCATCAAGTGAGATGACGCGACTGAAAAGCTCTGACGATGCTTTCCTTGTCAGCTTCTCCTCTCGCTCGCACACTCTTCCTCTCATTATTTTCAGTAACACTCGTTGAGAAGTTTTTATTGCCCTTATGGGAACTTAAGCAACTTAATATATCACTTCACCTGTCAACTCCACGCTACAAGTGCTGTGTATGTGTGTGTGTGTGTGTGTGTGTGTGTGTGTGTGTGTGTGTGTGTGTGTGTGTGTGCATACTCACAATGAAAGCAGGAAAAGGAGAAAGTATTGCAACTTTAAATGAAAGCATTACTCAGTAGTCTTTGAGCTATAATGAGACTAATGTAGATAAATTAGCTGAAAGATTTCTTCTCTCTTATTCAGAGTGAGGAATGTGGCTCATTAACTTAGTAATGGTTTAGGACTACTACTCTATATGGCATATATTGGTGTTTACCCAAAGCCAAGATATTGGTTTCTTACGGGAACAGTAACAACTTGGATGGGTGCCTTAGTAACTGTAACTTCATTGTAAACTGAGTCTCTTGCTTGGGCTTGTTAATCAAGCTGCACAGCAGTGCAAACTGTAATTAAAAGCAAAATTAATTATTTAATTTTGTGAATCATTGTTTCATGTAATCAGCAAAAACATAAAACAGTTGCACTTTCATTTTTCTTTACATTTTCCATAAATTTGAAGCTGCTATACAAACATAATAATGGGGCAAAGAGGATTTCAGGAAACAGCTACGTTGATAACAACCACGCTGTCCTTTTGAGTTTATCAAAATGTAGATATGATAGATGTACAAATATGTGTGATTGGACAAACATCTATAAAACCTTTTGGTAGCACTTTATAATATGGTCATAACTAAGGGTGTAATTACCCTAGAATTAAAGATCATTTCAACTACTTTGTAACTATATTTATCTACAAGTGCTTCCTGGTAGATACACTCGAATAAGGGGATAATAATTCAAGCTTTCACAAGAATGGCACTACTTAAATAATTACAGTATAATTATTTCTTTATAACTATTACTTCTTTCTTTCCTATAAAATGTTGAATTATTACTCCATTATTTAGTGCATCTACAATAGCATTCTACCAATTCAAAGTGATTTTGCATTGTGGGCCACATACGTGCACTTTAATTTTACGTCAACTGAACTGGTGAAACTCTGTTGTCCTATCGTAAGAAGTAAATGTGTAAAATTACAGATATCTATAATTTAATTACTTTCTTGTGTTCTTAATGGCCATTGGGGAGCTCTTTATTAGCAGGAAAAGCTTTAAATTGGCTGGATTGGAGTCTTCGCCATGACTGATTCTGGTCCCTGTATCTTATATTTGTTTTAATTCAACCCATCTCGGATGTGAAATGGGTATCCCGTTATAGCCAGCTCAAGAAGAGTAGAGAGAACAGGAAAGAATATGACAGCGGATGAAAGAAGAAAGTGTTTCAATAGAGAGGCATAAAATCCTAAAAGATGGAGACCGAGCTGAAGCTGAAGTGCTCGGCGCTCTGGCAGTGGGTATTGCCAGCTCTTAAACACCGCTTCCATACACCCCCACTTCGTCCAGGAAAACTAATTACCAACACGTCAGATCTCCAGCTAGCTGCAGCTCCTGCCTTAGCTAATGTAACACCCTGTCTGTATTGCAGAACAATGTAAGAAGACGTGTCACTTCCTCACATCATACATGTGTGAAAGGAAAGCATTGCCTGTCACGCTCATTCCACCGCAGTTTGGAGAGAAATTCGTTTATTGCGTGACATTTAATTGAGTCAAAACATGTGCTCTCACCCTTTTGTTCACTGCAATTCCTGACTGACATCCTGAAAGTAGAGAGTGGAGAGATTGTCTTATGTAATGCTGAAATGGATGCGTGCAAAGCAAGTATCAGTCGCTCTGTCTCTTTCTCTCTTTTTCTCTGGCAGATGAAATGCCAAGGTAAAAGGGGTCGCTGACTCACGTTGCTGCTTTGAGGTTAAATTTACTATGTCACCAACCACGATTATGAAATGCAATTTCATCAAATAAAACTGGGGATACTCATAATGCTGCTTTGATTAACTAAATTATTTAGTCTACTGCGAAGGCCACTGCGTAAATACTCTTCACAGGCAAAATGATATATCTGGAGTAAAAAAAATAAATAAAAAAAAAGCTAAACTAAAAAAAGACATGACTCTGTTTGGCTTTACATAAGTTATTCATACTTTAATATTCTACCTTTAGCTGATGCATTAGGACAAAGCAAATTTACAGCTTGGATCATTGGGAATTTCGTCATTAAACTGACAAAAGACAAGCCTTCCCAACAAATTTTATGGTCCACAACCCACAATTTAAAAAAAAGAAAGTTACAATCTAAAAAGTTTCCAAGCAGAATTAAAACAAAATGTCATGAAAACATCATCAAACTCTTTTTTTTTTTTTAATATCCATTTAACCTAGAAAAATCATATTCAGCATAGTTAACTCCATTTTTTCCCCCTTTATCACTCACATCACACCTGCAGTGGTTTTATGCCCCACAGTTTCAATTAGGCTTATAAGAAAAGCATCTAATGGAACTAATACGAAGTGACGTTTTGCTTTTTAACCATCTCAACATCCATCCGGCTGTCTCCATTAGGCCATGTTTTTTTTCTTGTTTTACAATCTGTTACTCTTTTCCTCTTGTTTGGTTCTTCAGTTACTCTCACTGATGAAAGCATCCACCGTTTCAGCTACTGGGCGTTATCTTTTAGCTATAAAGGAAAAGAAAAGCACCTCATGAGTTGTGGTTGTGGCTCTAATTTCCTGGGTGATTTCTTACCAGAAGGCAATCTTGGGACAGCTACTCTAAACAATGATGGCTAGAACCATCAACATTTACATTAAAATGAGAGGGTAAAGGAAAAGGTTAAAAAAAATCCTATTTATAGCTGTCCAATAGTTGTTTATACACTCATTGGACACTTTAGAAGGCACACCTGCTGTGGCAGATGGGCTGAGTATTTCAGAAGCTGCTGATCAACTGGGATTCTCTGGAGTTTACAGAGAATGGTTCAACAAAGAGAAAATATCTAGTGAGCGCCAGTTCTCTGGAAGGCTACAGTTCACATGGCTTACCCAATTTGGGCAATAGAAGATTAAACCATTGCCTAGCCTGATGATTTATTCTACAGCATTCAGATAGTAGGCTATGGGGTAAACAGCATGGAATCATGGATCCACCCTCCGTTGTATCAAATGTTCAGGCTAGTGTTGATGTAATAGTGCATACTTTGGGCCATTTATTACCAACTGAGCATTGCTTAAACACCACAGCCTACCTGAGTATTGTTGCTGATCCTGTCCATCTCTTTATGACCACAGTGTACCCATCTTCTGATAGGTGCTTCTGGCAGGATGACACAAGCCCAAATTGTCTCAAACTGGTTGCTTGAACATGACAGTGAGTTCACTGTACTTAAAAGGTTTCCGCAGTTTCCAGATCTCAATCCAGCAGAGCACCTTTGGGATGTGGTAGAATGGTAGATGGGATCATAGATGTACAGCTGACAGATCTGCAACAAATGTGTAATCCTGTCATGTTAGTATGGACAAAATCACTGTAATATTACAGTAATATTTCCAGCACATTGTTGAATTAGTGCCATGAAGAATAAAGTGTATAATGAACATATATGCTTTAGTCAAAGCATCAATAGGTAGTAGCTTTGCTAGCGCCCATTAATATTTGATGATATATAATCATTTTTCATTTAAAAATACAGTTTGAAAATAATATTATTTTCCATAATTTATTCATATGCCAAGAAGTTTAACTAGTTTGCAACTAGGTTTGAGAACAACATGGAAATCCAATAGTACTTTCACCAACTTTTACCTCCTATTTTGTATTTTGAATTTACACAGACCAAGCTGCAGCTTGGAAACTTTTTTTTCCCTTTCCAAATGTCATTAAAATTTCATATACAAATCTCAAAACTTCCTGTATAACATAATGTAAACATAATTGCACAGTTGATAAATTGTGAATGACATGGAAAAGGTAATTTTCCACTACAGATGCTTTATGTGTGAAAAGGTGACCATGACAAACTGTTTTGTTCCTAACCTACTGTGTACCATCTAAGTTCACAAAGGTCTGGGCCTTGTGATGAAACCTGCTGTCACTGGGAGAGTGTGGGTGGTGTCAGCTTTAAGCATATCATCTGTCAACATGCTGCAAACACACATGCATATACACACATACAAATAAGCACACACACACACACATGTGTACCGCTTCTCTGTACTCATTTTGGCATTCAAGGCCAGGGGATAATAGTGTCACTGTGTGTAAGGTTTGCATGCATGGGTTCGTGCACACTCTTACCCTGCCTCTAGGCTGTATGAGTGTGTGCTTTTGTGCTTCTCTTTGTGTGAGTTGTATGCTGTTGGCAGGGGAGACAGCCAGACGCATGGCACATGGCAAGTGTGTAAGCAAGTCCCAGAAACACCTGAGCCCCAGTGTTTGTGTATATGTGTTTGTGTGTATGTGTGCATGTAGGTGGGTTCCCATGTTGAGAGGTGATCGCCTCACCACAGCACCTGTCACTGAGTGTTGATGGCAAATGCTGCTATTCTTACTAGCATCACTCTAATTGGTCATTAGTGCCCAGTCAGTATTGGAAATCCTTTTGGAAGTAGGAACTCTTTAGAAATCTGCCTGTTTGCAGGTTTTGCTGGCACATTGTCCATTTATTTCTTTAAGCTTCAGATCTGCATTTGTCACAATTCTTTGCAGCATCCACTAACTTACTGAGTTATTGCTTATCCTGTTGAAAATAGTTTCCAACACACTGTAGCTGCATTGTTTGAGGCGAGCTGTGAACTAATCCATTCGTGGCGAAAAAGTCAGTGCTTAACAAAGATGGAGATTATGGATAGCATTCTCTCACACAGTCAGGTTTTGCCTGCAGTGACAGGCTGTTGTCATTCTTCATAGCATTCCTCATATTCCAGTGAATCATGAATGTCTATAGAATAGCATCTAGAAACCTGAGAAATCTTGAAAAATATTGTGTGTCAGGAAGGTATGTCATCTGGAAAGACTATAGGACAGCGATATAGAGTGGTATGACTCACTCCATTCCCTTTCTTGGAAGGCAGATACTCAATACTCGGGCATTGGATTACACTTGGCCTTTATCTTGATCTCAACAACAAACTTGTAATTTTTGTAGTTCTTAAAAGACTACGGTTTGTTTCAATTCTTATGCTGTATATTTAACATTAAGCAAATCGAAACGAGGGACAAAAAACATTTTCTCACCTGGCTAATTATTCTGTTCTGAAGCGCTAGAACTTTTTCCCCAAAATTTTATAACACAATTTATCCAAAAGCTATTCACACCCTTAACCTATAGTCACCTGTGATCACCCATGCTAATTCTGTGACTTTATGTGCACAGTAATAGTTCATCGTACGTTTGTGGTGCTGAAGACAACAGCACTATTTCTCGTGGGCTTGACTTCTTGTTTTAAAGGAGTTCTTTGTTGTAGTGACATCACAATACCAGAAATTTAGTAGCTGGTACCAATATCAGTAGAATTCTCAATCCCCAAGTAAATATCAAAAGAAGATGAGTTCCCTGTGTACTTAAATATAAAAACTCTTTTTGAAAAAACCCTGACACAGTAGCTGATCTTTTATTTACAATCTTTTGGCAACTTTGGCAAGGTTGCCAAATTGCATATAAATGTTACATTGTTACATTGGCATAAGTATTTAATGTTAGCAATTGCAAACATTTTACCTTATTGAACTGTGTTGATCTCACAATGGCGATGCCAGCTATCTCAAACAAAATATATACAAAATATGTTTTCTACATGTAGTTTTGGTGTGACATTTGTAGTTTTTCTTCCCCTGCAGTACCTACAGTACCTACAAAATAAAGAAAAAAAAGTAAAGTCAAGTTTTCAGAATTTCGCTATCAGGAGGTATTTTGGTTCTAGTGGCATCCTTACTTCCTTTTCAAGTACTTCTACACAAGAGATGGTCTGATTATTAGGAAATGCTCTTTAATACAAAGTTAAAGACCTTACAATATATCGTGCAGTGTCTTGAGAAAGCTGTAGTTGAACTGGTTGTATATACTGTACATTAAATTAAACTAAACATACACATGTAATTACTTTTTTGCTAATAAATATTTATACTGACTCTATGTCTGTGATAGAAAATATGAAATCTGATGTTTTTCTGAGGTGCCATATTTAATGCCAAACCTCATACATATTCACATCACATTTGATGTTATCATAGTAATTCTAGCTCCTTCCTACGCGTGACTGACATGATCATTTTACACATTTATGAATAATTATAGCACTGATGTTAAAATGATTGTCTTTAAAGACTATTAAAGCTTAACAGTTATTTCTGGGCATTAAAATGAAGAAAAGTCAAATCAGTTATATATAACATTGAAACATGCTGAAGTGTCATCTTTGCTGTGATATAACGGGCAGCTTGCTGCATGCGGCTGTGCATAAACCAATTCTGAAATCTAAGAATAGCCCTTAAAACCCTCCTCTGCTAAACCGGAAGCTTCTATATTTAACTCATCTAAGTCTGGTTACCATGACAAATGAGGGACATGCATTTCATATTGCATTACAAGGGCACTGTTATAGATTCCTATCTGGCCTGAAATTGGTTGAAGATCAGATCAATAGATTGCAGACAGGGAAAGGTCATCAATATCTTCAAACAATGATGATGCTATAAAAGATGGGTCATTAGACATTTTCAGATATTTGCTACAGATCCAGTATCCGATGGGATTTAACTGCATCACGACTGCTGATGTAATTTTTGATCTTCTTGTTGTCCACTGTAACTCTGTTTCTGTTCTTTATATATAAATATATATATGAGAGAGAGAGAGAGAGAGAGAAAGGGAGAAAGTGAGAATGCTTTAAAACAATATTTAAAACATGATTTGATGTCATATTTAGGTCAGCTTATTCACAGCTAAAGATCTGCCTCAGGCAACAAGACACATATTGCAGTCACGATTTGCGTGCGTTTCTGTGTTAATGTGAGTGTGTCATATTATTTCTAGTGTTTTGAAGGCTATAAATAATCTCCTAATATCCCCCCATCCCCCCCTACCTTCAGGCTAGAGAATGAATGCACATCCAGCCAAATGTTTTTTTGTTTTTTGTTTTTTTTTTATTGTTATTTTGGCAGCTGCGTTCTTAATGTCTGTTTTGAACCTTAGGGGACATGTGCAAGACAATCTCTCTCTGTATCTATTCATCAGCACAGTGTGTTTTAAGTGTACAACAGAGGTGGAGAATGCATTTACATTTAACTATGACATGAGATGCAGAAATTTGGTGAACCCATGCTCGCTGTACCTTTTGCTTCTGCCTTTCTGACACATAGTGGTACCTGATGTTGCCTTCTGCTGCTGTACCTCTTTAGCTTCAAAGTTCATTATAAGTGCATTTAGAAATGCTTTTCTGCATACGTTGGATGATACAGCTACAAAGGAAGGGGTGCTATGTTTTCACTGCTCTCTGTTTGGCTCTTTCTCTACAAGATTAAGCCAAAGCTGAAAGAAAATAGTGGCTTAACTTAACTTAAAATAGTGGAATTTAATTTAATTCATTTTTGTTGCAGATTTGGATCACTCTCTTTGAACAATACAGATAACGCTCCCTAAATTCTGGAGGTTGTATGAGTTGTGCATTTAAATTCCAGTAGATTTTTGTAATCCTTAAACCAGCTCATCTAATACTAACAACTATAACATGTTCAAGGCCACTTATATCACATTTTTTCACTCTCCTGTTAGGAAATTCATCAATTTCCTACATGACTGGCTCATTAGACATTTTCTTTAATGAGCAATTAAACAGGTATTCATAATGAAGTGGCTGATGAATGTTTTATGATGATGAACTAACTATAGTATTAATAATGTAATATTAATAAATATTATCTTGTTTTTATTTTGTTTTCATTTTAGGAGAGTAAAGTTCAATAGATGTAATCAAATAAGATACTGCAAAATTATATTTATGTATGTTATTTGAGTAACTACATTTTCCTAAGGGTACTTAGGCTTTTAGGCTTTTTTTGTTACAACTGATTAGATGTGGATAAAAGAAATGATTATTTATTATTTTCCAAGAGATTTTTAAAGCTAAGACATGTGACATGTGACAATGTATTAGACCGAAAAGCAATATAAAGTTTCCACAGATTCTCTAAATCAACAGTATTTGTATTTTTTTACGTTTACATGATGTTTAATCCACCAGTATGTGCAAGCGTTTTAATCAAAATTATATTTTGATAGAAGATTCCAAATGACAGATATTTATTTGCCTTCCTGAACCTAAACATATGCGGTTTGAAATAAATAACAACAGATTTATTTATTTTTAATTTTAAACAAATATTTGCTTTCTTGTTTTTATGATAGGTGATCTAATAAATGTTGTAAAGCACTGTAGTCTTAGATAAGAATTTAAGGAGATCGTTAGGTCATTAGGTTTAAGGTAGGCAGAAAAGAAATTAAAATTAGCAGCCATACTGCAAAACCTAAACAATACTAGCACTAAGGCCTGACAACAACTCACACTGGGTTGACAGTGACAAATAGCCAAGAGGCCCTTCAGTACAGATCTTTATTTCAGATATATGTCACTGGATATCACTTATTGGCAGCACAAACCCTAGCTGTCAGCCAGTTACCAAGAGAAGAGTGAGCACTTGGAATCAATCGATTCAAAGAATAAACTCTAGGAAACAGCACAGCACTATTACAAGAACTTAAAATTATAACTACTATTAAGAGGATTTAGAAATATCAATGATCCGTTTTAATTTTTCACTTTTGTTTTTGTATTTATTTTTGGTGGAGAGGCTTATGCATACAGCATGCAGAAACAACCACAAAGTCAGAGGAATATCTGAACAGTTTTCCAAAGCAGTTTGGATCTGGATCAGGATTTAATAGGTTCCTCATTTGCCCATGCTCCACAGTCTTCTCCAAGTTTCATAAAAAAACTGGCTTGGTAACCGGTTAGCCAGCCAAGGCGCCACCTCCTGTGCAACACACATTCGTTAAGGCTTTAAAAATAGAAAACTATTAGCCGTCTGTCAGCCTCTGTCAGCATCTCTTTGTCAATCTGAAACTGTCAGTGTGGCTTGACCGTTACGTGTGTGTCACTATCACAGCTGCATCTGCACCGCATCCTGAATTTTAAACTTAAGTTCCATAAGAGCCTCTAATTCAATTTTTAAGCTATTATGTAAACAGAAAGTTCACGATTTGTCAAATATTCCTACCTAATAGTCAGGAGTGGTTTTTGTGGTGGTTGCATAGCTGTCGTAATTCATTTTCCTGTGTGACAGTATCAGTGAAAACATGGGCTGTGTTCCCCTCAGGCTTATGATAATATAAAACTGGCTTGATGTTTTACCACACTAACATCTGCATGCATCTGCTGACGTGGAGTGTCTTTAGAACAAACTTGTAGCCGTGTTAGATATAAAAATTTTTATTTTAATAGTGTATTGCATCTGATGTCATTTATACCATGATTTTCTCAGATAACACCATATGACATTTACTCGCTTGAATCTCTCTCTGGAAAAATCTTTAACGTCCTTGAGTTTTGTGCAAGTCTCCAAAACGATCCCGATAAGATTAGAAGTGCTTCGTCTTCCTCTGATTCAACTCCAACCTAGGGAGATAAAGAGCAGCGCTTCAGATCATCAGGCTGTCAGATAGAAGCTATAGTGGAGAACGAATTCAAGACAACTCCTGGTGTGCAGGAGGGATGATAAAAACATCACTGCAGGGGAGAAACAGTGGGTGGTAGTGGTGTAAGAGTGTGCATGTGTGTGTGTGCAGGTGAGGTGAATCACACGAAATATGCACTAGGATGACAGTAATGCGAGTATATTAAATTGGTCACTTTGATATGTTAGTGTAAAAATGCAAAAATAATATTGGATCAAAGAGACACATTTGACTGGGAGATTACGTCTTATCTTTTTGCTTTGTTGTGCACAGTTTGCAGTAATTTTGAATACCAGTGTTATGTAAATGAGTGTATAAGACGAGTACATTGTTCATTTAGTATTATATTTCATGTATTTTGGAGACAAAGTAATTGAGAGAAATCAAATTATGTTAGATCAACACAAAGGATTATATTGCTGGGTCAAATCTCAAGCGGGTGCCCAGTAATCCGTAACAGATTACATTTTAAAAGGAGCCTGCACCACGCGTGGATGGACGTGTGGTGGAGATTGGAAACAGTTTTGGAAATGAGAGGGCTGTCAGTAGAGCTGCAGGAGAAGATGATAAAAATTGGTTCTGACCGTGCTCAGTTCTCACATCCACCTCCCACCCAGCGTCTGCATCTACTTGACCATTATGAGTGTACAGGTAGGACGCAGCGGGAACAGCACAGAGTGAGCAATGGGGGAGCAACCGGAGTGTTAGAAAGAAAAATCATGAGTCAGAAGAAGATAGGAAAGGATATATGCAATGCACAGACCTGTTTGCAGACATTTAGTGATGGTTTTCATATTAATTTAATCTTCATTTACATTTGTTGAATCATATTTTGTAGTGTGTTAAAAAGCAATCCTCTCCCTTATGAGGCTGAGCAGCTGTCAAACGGTTAATTTGATTTGTGATGAAAATCGGTTATTAACATTACCAGTTATTTTTTCAATTAGCCGCAATTAATGTGGCTAAATATTGCCTAAATGTGGCTAAAACATCACAATTATCCAAATTACTTGTTCTTTTAGGTTTTATATTATGTATTGTAAATATTAGTTAACTGGCTGCCAAAATTTGAGCTTAGAGAGGACCCATTATGCTCATTTCCCACTCGATATTTGTATTCCTGATCTCTGCAAGAGTGGCTTTGCATGATTCATAGTTCTCTGAATCACACAATGCTTATTTATTGTATTCTCAGCCTTTGTGTAGTCCCTCAGTTAATCCACAATATGTTTAACTCCTGTATTTTTAACCCTAGAACACTATCGCCGGGTGATTTACACCCGAGCAAATACATTTACATGATTTCTCTCTCCTGCAGCTGTTTGCGTGTCGAGGAGCCTGTGCCTTCACCAGGGAAGTCTCAAATTTCCCAGGAATGGGTCGACCAAAGACCAGCTTTCCAGAGTCATTATTTTGTTTTAGGAGGTTTTTTTTTCATTTTGTTAGACATGGCACAGTTGAAAGTAAAAGACGACCACTCTAATTTGTCATGTGTTGTCATATTTTGATATATTTGATTACTTTTTATTGGTTATATTATATCGGGTAAAAATCACCCGGCATTAGTGATTGTGTTACTATTTATAGCGATAGTGTTCTAGGGTTAAGAATGCCCATCCTTGATCCCAAATGTCTTCTGATTGGTTGCCCCTCCCAAACAAAACGTTCGAACATAGCTAGAGCTATGTGATTACCATATTAGGACATGAACTTTCAGTGACATCATACAAAGCCAAGAGTAGAAAAAGCTGTGCCTTGAGCCACCCCTCATTTCTCTATATCTTGATAGGAAAGTGGGATATTGGTGCAGTGATCTATGGAAATCACTTCAATTAACCTATTGTTTCCAAATAGACACCTTTAGTGTTTACATTGTTCTTGTGATTTCTTTAGGTCATCTTCAGGAATAGTTCTCCAGGCTTCCTGAAGGACCTTTAGAGCTCTTCTTTCAATACTGGCTGCCTTTTGTTTCTTCTTCTCTGTCGATATGATCCCACACTGCTTCAGTAATGTTAAAGTCCAGGATCTGGGAAGGCCAGCCCATAACTGATAGTGTTCCATTGTGTATTTTTCTATCCAGGTATGCTTTTATCTCTTTAAAAAGTATGGTACTGCATGGTGGAGCAAAATACGCCTAAGCCTTTTCTCACTGTTTCCTCTTCTGAAGAATGGCTTCTCGACAGCCATCCTTCCACTGAATATTTCTGATGAGGCTTCAGTGAACAGTAGATGGATCAACTGAAGGGATCAGCTGCATCTCTCTTGTCCTTTTGTCAGGTCTTTGCTCATTTCTTTCCTATTTCTTAAGGACTTGACTTTCACACACTATTTATCTGCTGTAGATAGTTTTTTTTTTTTTTTTTTTTAAGCCTGTCACTTCTTCTGTTGTTCCCTAGTTGTCCAGTTTTTTCAATTTCTTTTTAAATGGCAGTTGTCATCTTTTATATTTTTCACACATTCAACAAAAAAGTGGGATCAATATTTGTTTGTTTTTTTGTTACTAGCAAAAGTCTGCTTGTAACAAATTGGTTCTTTGCGAAGTTGTCTGTTATGTATAGACACAACACTCCCTTGAGCTAGGGCCCTTTTTTATGCTTGAATGGTTAATAGGTCAGTGTTAAATACTTTAACAAACAAAAAAACATTAAAATGACAAGAAGGTCTGGCTCCTTGGATCAAAATATAATTAATTAATTAATGAGACTTTTGCACAGTACTGCAGTAAAAGCCTCATACATCTATTTACAAGTTAATGCAAAGAAATATGGGCAAATAAATATTTTTCTACCACCCTTGCAGTAAGCAGAAACAGGCATAATATGTATAAACCCCTTTGTCAGATATCACAGCTTGTAAACACTTCTTTGTTGCCAGCTCAGCGTCTCTCTGTTCTTGATTTAGGAATTTTCACACTTTTTTTCCTCACAGATAATTCCAAGTTGTGAGATATTTTTAGGCAGTAGCGTGCATTCAGAACACTGACTTTCAGACACATTTGTCTGAAACTCTCCAATTCTTTCTGCCGATTTTAGTAACTTCCCAAATCCAGCATTGCACGAAGCGAAGGAGAACAAAGGCAGACCCTACTGACTTGCTTATTATTAACCACTGTGATTATTTCTCATGCTTACAGTTGAGTAGAATATAATCAGTGCTTTCGGGGAAGTTGCAGTGTTTTGTCCATCAGCTTTCTTTGAACGAAGTATAAGGACTTTTGCCTCAACCATGTTTGTTTCAAGGGCACCATGGCATTAAACATAATGGAACTAACACAAACAGTGTTGTATCAACTTATTACAGTCTGTAACAATAAAAAGACTCTGTGGAGATCATGAAAATGAGGCCACACTACCTCCCAGCTTGACACTACACACAGCAATAGAAGCAAATTAAGCGTATACATGTGTTTATGCATATCCTCAAGCTATAAGCAGTGCGTCAGACAGCACACAGAAGAAACTGTAATGTTGTTTTTCAGACTTTTGTTACAGCGAGACATCTTGTTAGCAGCATTTCACCATTAATTTCAGCAAGCGCGCACAGTTCAGAAATGCTGCTATGTGTAAACTAAAGCAGGCAAAGTGCAGCTTGTCTGAATGCATCTGTGGGTTTGTTCATGCATGTATGCCCTTGTGTTGTGTTTGTGTGGTTCACTCTCATGATGTTAATGCAAGTTTGCAAAGATAGTGGGCGGTGTGTGACTTAATATGGTTTTCACATTTGATTACAGTCACATCACACTGCGTCTTCGGGGATAATACTTTGCCCTCTCTGTGACACGCACACACACACACTCACACATGTGCAAACATGCATACGCAGATGTAGTGTAAGTTCATTAAGCTATATAGTTCATTATAGTGTACTCATGCAGTAAGACAAAGTATAATAAAACATGGGAACTCTTATTAGTAAAAAGCAGGTACTTAAGAAAATAAAGTTAGAAACAAAATGGGAAACAAATGAGCAAAAAGGGTGTGAATCTCTCTTGATTGCAAACATCTGGTAACTGTCTGAAGTCTTTTTTCGACCTTTTATCTTCAGCTTCTCGGTTGATAGTGGAGGGATTCTGGGCATGTACGCAGTGTGGTTTCTGACAGATAGAAGCATCTAATCTTTCTGTGTTTTAGACAACAGAGAGAGTTGTAACTGACAGCTGCTGCAAGAGTTTCAAAGGCTCCTGATGCTGCTGTTTGTCTGTGCATCTTTGCTATGATGATTTATGCATCAATGAAATATTTTACAGTTTGAATTCTTGTGACACGCTCGTCTTTGTTGATTTTAGATTGTTTCAAAAACATGTGAAAGAAGTGATTGATGGTGTCTCGTTTTATTTTGGCAGCACTATTTTGTGGTGGAGGATTCTTCATTCTTACTTAACAAAATGTTTTTTAATGAGATATAATATTAAAGATTCCCATTATTATAATTAACATTTAATATAACAGATATAGTATATTAATTAATATTGACATAAAATATGTGTATGTGTGTGATACCGATAAATACAAATGGTATAAACGGTGTGAATATAACAAATAAGTAGATACTGTGACCAGCTTCTACATTAAAGACGGCCTACTAAGGTTCAAACTCAGCATCAGTTTGAGGAACAAAGGTGTTTTAAGTGATTTAAAATGTACCGTGGTTGTTGAACTGCTGATCTGCTGGGATTCTTGCACACAGCCATCTCTGAGGTTTATAGAGAATGGTCCAGAAAAGAGAAAACATCCAGTAATCAGCAGTTCTCTGGTTAAAAATGCCTTGCTGTTGCCAGAGGTCAGGGGAGAATAACCAGACTACTGATAGGAAGGTAACAGCAACTCAAATAACCAGTTGTTACCACCAAGGTATGCAGAAGAGCACCTCTGAATGCAAAACAAGTCATATCTTGAAGCAGATGAGCTACAAAAGCCAAAGACCGCACTGGGTGCCCCTTCTGTTGGCTAAGAACAGGAAACTGAGGCACCAAAATTCAAAAATAGAAAAATATTGCCCGTTCTGATTAGTTTAGATTTTTGAGGCATTCAGATCATAGGATCAGAATTTGACAGGAAAGCATGGAACCATTCTGTCTTGTCTGCTGACATAAGACAGAATGGTTTAATGGTATAATGGGTGAAGGATACTTTACCTTTAACCACTGTATACCTTCCCTCCTGAGCATTATTGCTGACCATGTCAATTCCTTTATGACCAGCAGGATATCACACCATGTGACACAGCTCAGATCATCTAAAATTGGTTTCTTGAACATGACAATGAGTTCACTGTACTGAAATAGCCTCTGCAGTCACCAGATCCCAGTCTAATAGAGCACCCCTGGGATGTGATGGAATGGGAAATTTGCATTATAAATGTGCTGCTGAGAGATCTGCAGCAACTGTGCGATGCCATCATGTCAATATGGATGAAAATCTCTGAGAAATGTTTCCAGCAGCTTGACGAATTTATGCCATGAAGAATTAAGGCAAAAGGGGGTTTCAACCCAGTGGTACTGTAGCAAGGTTTAACTACCAACGATGCCTTTATATATAACATACAAACACCTGCCTATGTTCATACTGTACAGTCAGCTTAATACAACAATCATTCCTCATTTGAATGCAAACTGCAAATGCAAACAGTTTTACCTCTGTTACTCCTACTCACATTTAGAAAACAATTTCTGTGTATACTAAGTGCTTTTTCTTAAGAGCACGGCCTTTGGAAACAACAATAAAAGTTACATCAGCTCCATCAGGTGTCGAATTAATACTGACTGGTGAATAATGCTGTATCTTTTTTAAGATACTTATGGCTGTTGAAGTTGCCATCTATGGCGTGCATTTTTTTGCATAAATTCATTTTTAACTCTTGGCTCATTCTGTCTTACTTTGCAGTTGGTTATATGGGGTATTAGCTGAAGAGGATGAGCAAAAGCTAGACTAAAGATGTTACTCTAAAATTTCTCTAAGATGTGTTTGAGTGTGAGACTGTGTGTGGTCGACGGCTGTATTGGCCTGATTGAGCTCACACTTGACAGAACATCAATCCGATAAACCTCGTTCGAGGGTTGATGAGAAAAAGAAATGTAGGTTTTCGAGTTTGTGTGCTCATGGAGGTTATGCAAACAGAGATGTACGAGCATATTCACATGCCCCGGTGGTGGTGTATAATAATAATAATAATCTAATGTGCAAACATAATTTTGTTTGTGCACATGCAGATTATTTTGCATAGTGCACATCTCTCTGGCTCCATGCATATCAGATGTGCCTCATCCTTCGTGTTGCATCACGTGCAGGGTCAGTTGAGCAAGAAGAATCCCATTTTGCGTCATCCTTAGAGCCATCAAGGACACCTGTCACAGTGTTTTAGAGCATCTTTATGCTGCCCTCAAAAAACTGGAAATGCTGCACAGCTGTAATTTAATTTTCATGATAATGTATTGTCACCCCTCATAGATCACTAAGAACCTGAACATTAGTGACAGTGAGTTAAGTGAATCTCATTACAATGCTGTTCAGTTGTTTAAGTTGCACAGCAAGAGTTGAGATAGCACTTGAAGTCAAGAGGTCATTTGTTTCCCTGATTTGCATGTTGGGTTCTAATTTTAAACACAGTGATTTCCAAAACCTGATATTGAATCAACTCTAGATGATTAATAGTGAGAGTTTAAGAGAATAATAAAGGAGTAGAGATAGTAGAGCGTCAATAAATAATAAACAGGCTGCAGTTCATTACAAAAGTGCTCATTAGGATTTAGAGGGCACTTAAGCATACTCATAATCAGTTCCCAAATTGTCCAATCAGTTGGAATCATCACCCTCCAATTGTGAATGAATTCCTTTTAATGTTGGCATTGTGAAACGCTGATGTCAGACTCACGTCAGCCCGGCTTCTGAATACCAAACACAAGCCTTTTTCTACTCTCTTTGTACACTGTGTTCAGACACGGGGATTATAAAACACTTTCACTGACAGAATCTGTGCAGCCCTACTTTTCAGCCACATAAAAAATAGTTAATCACAATTTTGTAAGTGAACTCATAGAGGACTATGCTTTATAAGCAGAGTTGGTAATGGCATTTGTATTAATGTAATCTTGTAAATATCCATCCCTAATCGTTATACAAGACGACTTTTAATGCAACTAAGTATGTATGAATGATCGTTTAACATTTTCTTTTGACTTCTAATGCAGATAATCAAATATTCAAAGTAACCTCGGGTCACTGATACACAATTGTCATGGAATAATATATTGGAAATGTCTCAGCTAATCTTTAAATGGCAGCCAGTTAATGAGTCCAAAAGTAAAAGTAACATAAATTCAGACTTTTAGGGAAAAATGTTATAAATCTTTGATTATTTTTTTTATTGCTGATTGATTGCAAAGCCTTAGGAGAATTTTGATTGCATACAGTTAGAGTTGGGTCAGTGTGATAATACATTTTTATTTATTTATAGGCGCCTTTCAGACCCTCAAGGTCACCTTACAGTAGCACGTAAACAATACCATAAAAAAACATTTTAAAAAAATGTATATATAGCAAACATGGTAGATAAAATTTAGACATAAACAGTCATAAAAGTATAAAAGCAAATATAAAAACTGAGCAAGGTAAAAATGGCCTAAGACAGATCAGGTGTATGCAATTCTAAATAGATGAGTTTTGAGACGTGATTTAAAAGAGGTGAGACAGTGTGTGGTCTGTAGAGCAAGTGGAAGTGCATTCCAAAGTCTCGGGGCAGAACAACTAAAGGCTCTGAGTCCCACGGTAGTCAGGCGAGCAGGTGGAACTGACAGAAGGGAAGCTGAAGAAGAGCGGAGTGTACGAAGGGGTGAGTATGTATGGAGAAGATCGGATAGATATGGAGGAGCGAGGTTATGAAGCGCTTTGAAAGTGAGAAGCAGGATCTTGAAATTGACACGGAGGTGAATTGGGAGCCAATGGAGCTTTTTAAGAACAGGTGTTATATGTTCAGTGGATCTAGTTCTGGAAATAATACGAGCAGCTGTATTTTGAACCAACTGCAGTTTATGGAGGGATTTATGAGGTAGACCATAGAGAAGAGAGTTACAGTAATCCAGACGACATGTGACAAGAACATTGACAAGTATGGCGGTACTGTGTGGTGTGAGTGAGGGACGAAGACGGTTAATATTACGGAGATGAAAGTAGGAAGACCGAGTGATATTATTTATATGTGCTGTGAAGGACAGAGTGCTATCGAGGATGACACCAAGACTCTTAACCTGAGGGGAGGGTGTGACAACAGAGTTATCAATGGATAACGAAAGACTGGTTGGAACTGTAGTCAGTTTTGATCTGGTGCCTATTAAAATGAATTCTGTTTTATTGCCATTAAGTTTAAGAAAGTTGTGAGTAAACCAGACCTTGATTTCACTTAAACAGTCAGAAATGGATGTGGGTGGGAGAGTAGCTGTGGGTTTGGAGGATAGGTAGAGCTGGGTGTCATCTGCGTAGCAGTGAAACTGGATGTTATGCTTCCTAAATATATTACCTAGGGGTAGGAGATAGATGATAAAAAGTAAAGGACCCAGGACAGAGCCTTGGGGTACACCGGAATTAACTGGAGTAGATACTGATCTGTGAGGGAGCAATTGAACAAACTGTGAGCGGCCAGAGAGATAAGAAGTAAACCAGGTGAGTACTATACCATTGATGCCAATAGATGCTAATCTGTGAAGGAGGATGCAGTGGGAGATAGTATCGAAAGCTGCTGTAAGGTCAAGGAGAATGAGGATGGATATAAGTCCAGAATCAGCTGCAAGCAGAAGATCATTGGTGATTTTTACTAGGGCTGTTTTTGATGGTGTGTGGTTGTCTGTCATGTGATGTCCATGGCAGATATCACAACTCATCGTATTCAGCTAACCATCTCAGGTCTACATCATAATTACTGACAGCCTCACCTCTAACCCAAGTTCTACCAGGTCTTGGCATTCAGGGAACAAACAAAAGGCAGTTTTGTATATATTCATTTTGTTTTGTTGTTCTATTTAAATGTACTTTAAGAAGTCTGCATCATGGTAAAAACGTACATAATTTGAGTGTATTATTTTTTATTATTTTTATGTATGTGGCTTTAGTACACGTGAAACAGTCTTTTCATAATTCTGTAAATTTGTTTCAATGTTTTGGAATAAATATCAAGTGAAAGAAGTTTTTGATCACAAGTTTAATTTTTTCCAAAAGAAAATGCTTCATGACCTTCATATTTTCAAATTTGTATGTATTCAAACAATTATAACTTGTTATTGTAATTTAAATAAAACAGTCACAATAAAATTAATCATCTATATTTAAAAAGTATACCATGCCAACATGTTTTTGTCAGTCTGAAAGTGGCACTATTTGGCATTATTATCACTTTGACCTTCAGATCAATCTGTTGACCTTAAAGGAGAGATCAGAGGTCAAATGTCTACACACTGACAATACCACCACACTTCAACCAATTTCAGCCAAATTTTAATGGATTCTCAGCATGACCCCACTCTACACCTCTGCAAGGTTTTAGCAGAATTAATTCAAAACTTAATAATAATCTTTCTGACACACAACAAAAATTTCCATTATAGTTTTTTTCCAGCTAAGTTACTTTGAAACATTTTCAAATTATAGGTTTAGAGTAGGATTATCATCGATGTTGACTTGAACTTTGGAGGGTTATGAAAATGGATGGACTATAGCCATGACTGCTATTAAAAAGCTGCTTCACATCTGGTGGATAAAAAAGTCATAGATAATAATAGAAATATGTTTAAATTGCAGTCTTGCTCATAGCTATTTGAAAGCGCTTGGTAGCCGGAGAAAGTTCAAACACATTGAGAGTGTACTATTTGGAACGTCTATAAATTAGGTCTAATTTTTTCTCTGCCTTATTGTTCGTGCTCTCCTATAAGTCCATGTGAGATGATGCCAGTGTTAACACTAGGATCTAACACACTCACCCTGGCTTCTCTTCCTCTGTAACATAAAGTAATTACATCTCTTTCCACTACACTGCCGGTCCCTTGAACACACCACGCCCTCATCTCCAGGCTCCAAATGTCAGCCTCATCAGCTCAATTATCCACCGTCTTAAACAACATCCTTACATAACCTATTCTGTTCTCTGATGTCTGAGAGCCTCGAGATGGCAAACTACCACTGCTGTTGCCGCACCCAAATTGTTGTTTGTATGTTTTCTCACCTGCAAGCTGAGCCATTTTAATTGACTGTATTATATTAATTACATACATTTTACTCATATATGATACTTCTAGTGCATCTTGAAGAATCTTTAGAGGATGTGGTGTAGCCTGTTTGCTTTATGTTTGCTTATGTTGCTGTCTCCCTGTCAGTCCAAAGGTCGTAACTGAGTTGAGTAACTGAGTCATTGCTGTGAATACATAATTGGCTTATTTGTGAACTTCCTTATATAGATCCATCATGGTCCTGTCACTCATCCATTTTCATTCACATTTCCACCCCACTCATTTTATTTCTCCAGTGAGCATAGGATTTTATTTATGGATCAGCATTTATGGAGAAAAGATTCACTTTGATGAGGCAACGCTTCACCGCAGAAGACTTATGATCTATTTTTGTGCAATAGCACATGGGACTCACGTGCATGGTAATATAACGCCCTTGATGTGTGCCCTTTGTCTCACAGAGGGAGAAAAAGCCGCACATGCATACATAATGGTGGAGGGGACTATTTTGAGATTATTATTTTTTTTCTGTTTGACTGTGCGATTCATTTGCCTGCTGGTGGAAAATAGATGTGAATCATTCACTATGGCGGCTCTCCAGCATCCATTCACTCCCTTTGTGTGCCATTCTTCTGTCATGATTTACTGTCACTCTGACGTTATGCCTCCTTTGCTTTCTGTTCTCATGTCCTAATTTTACCCTTTCATTTCTGTCAAATGTTGCCCTTTTTCTCCGTACTCCGGCATCAAAAACACAAACATATCTGTGCTGTAGACTGGTCCAATAATTCCCAGGGAAATTTTCTGTTGTAGTGGAGATTAAAAACAAAACTTATTCGTAGCACTTTAAATTGTTCTCAGTTGAAATAGCTGACACAGTATGTTTATAAAAAAACTAAACATAATGGATTACAGTTTGAAAGTGGTCAAATAAACATTAAAATATTTATATATTAATATTAAAGTAGGGCTGCACAGATTCTGTCAGTGAAATATTAAAATAGTTATCCAATAGTTAAGAATACAGGTTTGAGACCATGACTGTTGAATGTTAAGCAATAAGACTAAGTAATAAGCTAGTAATCAAAATGTAGTTTCAAATGAGTTTAAATGAACATACTTGTTCATGACCATTGATGAGGGGGGCTTTGAGCCTCTGATATGCCTTTGTGGTTTTGTCCCATTTAGTCTATAAGATGTTCTTGGGGTATTTAGCTTTGTGCATAGTTTGCTAAGCTAACCTCTTGACCACGCTGAGTTTCTCCTTGTTGTGATGGTATTGTCAGTCATATCACTGAGACTTAGCAAGAGATTAGAGACAGGAATTTAGGGTAGTCATGTCACAGGAAAGGGTCTGGGTAATGGTTTGTCACTGCAATGTTTTTAGAACTTCTTGTCATCCCCTTTCTGTAATCTTTCAAAATTATTTATATTTATTTCGACTTTACTGCTGGACTCCCATAAAAGACCTCAGACCAGTTGGGGAACCACTGGCAACCTCCAGTCGCTGTTGAAAAATATGTATTCCCCAACCGATTGGAGAGTGGTTGCTGGCTGTTGCCACTCGATAACTTGAACTTTTCATAGTTACACTACTGCGAGGCCAATAGCAAGTGTCTGAAGACTTCCATGCAGACTGTGGGCGACCTCTGGAACATGCTAGTGAATTACAAGGACATTTTCAGGGTAGCACTGTATACTGCTTTGTGACAGATTTCACCTAGTGACTCCCAGCAGTCTATATAAAACAATAGCCAGTACATTTGCACTTTTTTTTTTTTTTACCAGCTGTCTTTATGCCTGTTTTCATGTCTGTGTTGCTGAAGTTTTGTAAGGCAATTGGTGGGTAAGTGGCTTCTAAAGGTTGTTGGCAGTCACTAGGCAAGAGTGAGAGTGCTGCTCCAAAAACCTCCTTGTGATTGCTTTGTTCGGTACTAGATTGTTGCAACTAAAGATTGTACGGAGGACACCAACATCTTTAAAAGTTTGCTAACAAACCACCAGGCACTGTATACATATCTGCAACCAATTTCACCTTGCAACTGACAGCAACCTCCAATAACCACTCCCCAACCAGTCAGAGAACACATATGCAGATGGTCGCCAACTGGTCTCCAGGCCAGTTGGTTAGGATCAATACCAGACTTTTGGTTGCATTCTAAATAGAAAGCCACAGCTAGAAACTATTTTAGTTAGTACAAAGACACATATGTACTTAATGACTGGACCAAAACATACTGGGTATAATGCATAGAGGACAAAGGTTGAGCAATAAATAGCTCACAGAATGCTTTCACAAATCTGTACCTTTGACATATTATTAAAGCTGATAATTAAAAGGTCTCACGTCATACGGCAGTAAGAAACCATGTGGGAGTTTCAGCATAAAAAGACAGAAAATATAAATTGAGACTGTCTTGCTTGTGTCTGCTATCCTGTTTTTCTCCTACTCGTGGCTTCCAGTTATTCCTAAACTGTTGCATCTTGTCTGCCGGCTACTGTAGCATGACTTTTAGCCTGAGCATCTTCGGTTATGACACTTCACATCCTCTGTAGTATATTGTTAATGAAATCGGTTACGTTAAGGAGCTTTAGCTAATCACTGCATTTTTCTAGGTTTTATTCCCCTCTCTGACTTCCTGAATCCCTCTCTCCTTCACTTTCGCTCCGATTCTCTTTACTCAGTTTATTGCCCATTTCGGCTAAATCCATACAGCGCTCTGTGCTATTGTAGATAACACAGCCTTGGCTTGGAGTCTCGGGGATCTGTCATTGCGGCATTACCGACTACAGAACGTGCAACCATGACATGAGCCTTGACACCTACTGTAGGCCTATTTAATGTGTAGTGTGAGGTACAGTCATTTCTTGTGGGGCAAATATATTATACGGGTTGTTAGCTGAATTTGGCTAAAGGCACATAATAGCTTGGGTTCATTACCGTACTCAGGCTTTGAGTAGACTCATATCAACACTGTCCACTCTCATCACCGCTATTTACTCTGCAGAAATGGTGTGTGTTTAAGCCTTTTGAACATAGTAAATAAATGAAGCAGCAGACATCATCAAGTTTTTCTGCATTTCCATGACTTAACACCCATGGGGAGTTTGTTTTCAACATAGTTTTGTTTTATTTATGAGCAGCTGGCATACGCTTTTGAAGTTTTAATTTCTCTTACAATTCTCAAATGGTGCATCACACTGCATCAATCCTCTGAATTTGTAGAACTTCCATATTAAGAACTATTTATTTTCTTTTTATTTCTTAGCTTCTGCTTCTGCTGCGATGAGGTGAGGGATTAAAATCTGGGGAGGCTGAGTTTCTGAGCAAGGTGCTGCCAGCTAGACTCTTTAACCTTTATCAGACTCCAGATAGCATCTGAGATAACCTTAAAAGACAGGAGGGAAGGAGAGGGAGTGAGTGGGAGGGATGAAGTGAGGAGTTTGAGAGGAGAATAAGGAAAGAAAGGAAGTAGTATACAGTTAGTTGTTTCCTCCAAAGGTGATGAAAAGTTTATTTATAAAGCCACTTCCTAGATAAGAGGTCATGAAGTGCTTTACAATAAAGGGTTAAATAGGTAGTTGGTACAAAGTCAGTGAATAGCCTATAGTGTGTGGTGAAAGCCTCTTTATACAGCCTGTCCATGACGTTGAAATGTTGTGTTTCCTGTTTTAAACCCTCACACCACTATCTTTATTTTCGTCCGCTCTTGGCCTTTCAGCCTGGCTGTCTGTCTGTCTGTCTGTGTCTCGTCTGTCTCTCCCTTACTGCCTCATCTGTCTCTGTGCTGGACTGATAAGAAGGTGCCCGCCCTGTCTCGGAGGAGAAACCATGGAAACGTACCAGCCGCATGTTGACATCACAGCATGTTAAATATAACCGCCTCCCGTGCCACACACAACTAGTTGTTCTGCCGTTGATCCTCGCCTGGCTATAAATACATGGTTTCCTTCCCATAATTGCAGCTCCAACAGGCTTGTTTGGATGGAGGGAGGAATAGGAAATGCCATAGAGAGAAAGAAAGAGTGTGCCGTCTTCTCTCTATCTGTGGTTGTGTGTCTGTCCAATTTGTGTGTGTCTGAGTGTATGTTTATATCCTCATTTGACTCTTTCTCATTACAACACAATCAAGGAGATCGGTAGAGATTGCTGAAGTCTGACAGAATCCCATTTACGACAGACTCCAAAATTACCTTCGATAAAACAGTGAAGAATATGCACACTGACTAATATACATTTTTTGTGTGTTATAAGCTAAGTTTAAAAAATTTATTCAGTGAAAACGGGTTGATGCATTGGTTCTGTCCTATAATTACTTTAAACAACTTGTATACATGTAGATTTCCTGCTTTGGAAAATGTGCTTAGCTTTCCTGCTACCACTCTGGATGTTTTTTTTTTTTCTGTGTGTGTGTTTTTCTGGTGAGGTCCATAGATTCCCCTTCAGCTCTCAAAAAAACTAAAATTACCCGAGAAAGATTAGTGGGAATACTGTCTGAGAGGGAATAATGTCCAAAAACCAAAGATGACTTCAGGAAATCACTTCTCCAAGCTGTTTTTAAAAAAAATATATGTTGCTTTCACGTGTTTAATGGCCACCAGGTGATGACTCCTTTGATTTTAAGGGGGGGACCCAACGGTAAGTAGAGTCAAAAATGCCTATTTTTAAAAATGTAAGACGCCTGATTCTGTAGAAATCAGACAGAAAAAACTTACAGCTCTCTTGATTTATTTTATAAAACTGAAGTTTTATTTAACAATGCAATAATAAAACGATATTAGTTTTTTTCACGCATATTAAAAACTGCCTATGGTAACTGTGTGATATTTTTAACTTTGCTAATTCTAAATCTAAAACTAATTACTAATCATACACAAGACCATGAATGTCCGTTTAGTTTAAATTCGATTTGTTTTTCCACTAAAATACTTGAAAATTATGCGAAACTTAAAATTACATACAATGAAATTATTTCTTCTTTCCTGTAAAAACCTAAATTATTGCTGTATTTTATTATGAGTGTGTGTTTAGCTCCATGTTGTGGATGGGTGGTACCAGTGGATGTTAACATAACAAATTTTTATGGAGTTTTACGACTTCTACAAGCAATCAACAGACAATTGTAGCAAATATTATACAAAAAAAATCTCATAGATGCAAATTAATATTTAATAATTTTCTTTATATTTGTCCAAAGGTTCAATAAATCCTTCCTTTTGAAAGAATTAAAATTTTCTGGTAATTATTTCATGGTTTAGCTTCGTTAAATCGATGCCATAGGTATGTTGTAACTGCAAACCCTTCTGAAAACTTATGATGTGCCTTCCGCTGTAACCTAGAGTACATCTCCAGAAATGTAAGTACTCATCATGTTGTTGCAGCTCACAAAAAAAAGTTGGACCTTTCAGTACCGTTTCTTCTGCAACCATTTATTTTAATCAAGATACACAGTCAACTAGTGTTTTGCCTGCAAAATTCCAGAGCAACAGAAGTAAACCCTGCAGAGGTATAAATGCTGGTAATATTGTCGGGCACTTGCATACGTCACATTGAAGGCTCTACACAGATTGAGCAGAAAAGTATAAATTAACTTTGACCTGTAAGTCAGACGGTTGTAAGCTTTGGTGTCAAATGAGACCATGTTGTCAACTATTTACCTACTGTTGATCATAAATGTGTTCTTTGTCACACAGTCCAGTTACACTGTGTAAGTGCATATTTTAAAAAGGCTAATAATTGACATGAAGCACATTTTCCTAAAGCATGAAACAGTAAACCAAAAAGCAACTTAAAGCAACTTTTAAGTGTAGCTCTGAGTGCAGTGTTTGTCTTGAGTCTGTCTTCCTGTCTTTATGTAACTGTCACTGGTGTGCATGGGAGATGTTTTCGAGCACACAGCATTGCATGTTGTGACTCAGTCTCTTAGCAGCCACCTCATCTTCACAACCCCGCAGGTCCCCAGAGGCTGGTGCAGGACCGACCAATCAGCGAGAGATGCCACAATGACCAAAAGGCCGGTGCTGTGCTGTCGCCAGCAGAGAAATGGTTTCAGTCTAGGAAATGGACATGTTTGTGTGTGTGTGTGTGTTTGTGCACTGTATGTGAATTTAATAGTCTCTGAGTGTGAAGTGAGAGAGGAGCTACCTCACTAGGCTCTGTGTGTGTGACAGTAAATGTGCCTGTGCATGTGTCCTTTTCTATCCCATTGTCTCCTAATGCAGTTTAATCTCCCTTAAACCCGGATGATTTATTCTCCCTACCTTGACACTCACGTGCATAAAGCACTGGCAAACATTAATAACAGTAAGTTTTGTAAAATTTGAGATCACGATTATTTAATATGATTACAAATTGAGTTTGGAGATGTCATGCATTTTGTAAACTTTAAAAAAAAAGACTTCTTTTTGCACCAGTGGAATTCCTTGAACTTGAAATAGCAGCAGCTTGCCCATATGTTTCTCTGCTTCTTTGCCAGCTGGAGTTAATTTCCACCAACTTTAAACTTATTTTATAGTGTCAGTCACCCACATGGTTACATGACTTGAAGTTCACATTACCATGAAACCATATACTTAAAACCACTAAACCTAAAATGGAGCTAAGGGCCTAAAGCACAGATGTTATATTGCAAATACAGTGTAAAACCAATGAAACCAAAGAAAGTGCTCTTTTCAGGAAAGTCCAAAGTTCAACAAAAGACAGAGGGTGTTTCCAGGGTTTTAAAAATACCAGCACAAATAATACAGTTTAGTTAATTTCATTGGAGTTGCAAAAATGGCACAGTGTAACCCCAGAATAAGCGCAATGCAGCAAGGGATAAGCAACTCCCACTGTTTTTTTGCTGTGCCAAGAACTAGCTGAAGAACAAAGTTTGACACTGAGATACTGTGAGACAGGCTCTGCTTCTGCTGAGTCTGACTTTTTGCCTCTTGTCACCACCATTTTTAAAAGAAGTAGGAAAATATAAATTTGGAGGGAACCAGAGTCCAGAGTAAGGTATAAAATGAATGTGGGCTAAACATTCTTGTAAAGAAAAAAAAAAGAAGAACATAAACGCAGATTCTCGTTAAATATTGTGGAAATTAAAAGCAGCATGTGCAATGTGCACTGAAGGAAGCAGGCCACACGCTGGCAAAACTAAATACGTGGCTTATGCCTACAATGGAACCAAGAGAGCAAAATGTTGTATGGCAGCCACATTAAATTAAGGGGTAGGCAATGTTCCACACCTGCTCCACCTCATGAGCTGTCCCTTCCTTTGAGCGCAAGCACTTGGCGACAGTGGGAAGCAAAAACTCAATTTTAACAGGAAGAAACCTTCGGCAGAACCCCAACTAAGTATGTATGAGCGTGAAGGGCTCTATTTGGACAACATGATACTATGAGATTTTTAAGATATGGTTATTTAAGCTCTTGTGATTAGAAGGCCTTTAAATTTCTGGATTTGACAGGCAGTCACTGAAGAGAGGCTACTGTGGAAGAAACCCGATCCATCTTTCTAGTCCCTGTCAGTTCTCTGCAGCATTGTAGCAATCTACATGAACTAAATGAGACAGGTGATAGGTGTTCTTCAGGTGCAAGAAGCATCTTGCACAATCATAAAATCATACCCAACATCAGACCAGGGGACTGTGCTTCATCTTTGCTCAAAGACAGCTTTAACTTTTGCTTTCATTTCCTGTTTTCTTTCACTTTTATTTTCTGTTTGATTTGGTTAACACACAAAACTGCTTGGTTAGGTTAGGTTAGGTTAGGTTTAGAAAATGATCATGATTTGGTTTAAAACTAGGTTTTTCCAACCTACTTTTTCCATAGTGAGATACCGGTGTCGAATTCACCTTGGTCACACTAGATTAAAAGTTAGGACAGAAACCTCTTTGTGAAGAAATAAGTGGTTGGCTGGTGATTTTATTGATTGTATTGATGATGATGATGATTGTATTTATTTTTGTGCATTCAGCAACCATTGCTGCTGCCAGCAGTTGTGGCAACCAACTAATTGCCCTTTACCGGATGATTAGGCTGGATGTTAAGACCTTTTACCGTCTCTCAGATCTAATAAGAGATGAACCGGGGGGTTGGGGGCTTCAGTCTCTTTCCATCCTACCTCTCTCGACAACTCTTTCTTTTTATTTAGACAGCAACAGATTTGCAATTTTTTTCTGATTTATAACAGTTAATCGCTGTATTATCACAAACACATTGCGTGTAACTGTCAACTTGACCCCATTCAATTGCAAACCGATGCAAACTTTCTGTCTTGACGTACCAAATTCAATTTGAATAGCAACTGACTGTCTTTAAAGCAGCAGTTTCAGAGGCAACAAGATTGGAGGTTCATTGCACACAGTCACAGCTATTTTGTCTATTTCATAGTTACCAACCACTGTTTTCCCACAGACTCTAGCATTAAGGTGAGGACCACAAATTTTACTTTTCACTTTAAAATACACCCATGAGTCTCAATAATAGCTTGCACCATTTTAGTCACCAGGCTTCAATCAATCAGTATATTCATTGCAAGTCATTCAGTCATTGAAATACTATGGCAAAGTTGCTAGTGATTCGGCAGACATCCTTTGGCAATACTAAGAAGAGTTCTAAAAATTGCTACACTCCCATGTCATTATCATTTATCAGCTACCAAACATTGTAATACCTCCTTTTGATATACTGACATGAACCTTTTCATATAAAGCTTGTGGACATGGCATCCAGCCATCCTAAAAGGTCACCGTGCCAATTCCAAGAAACAGTGATTTACCAAGTCCTTGTGAGCAGACAGTGATGACGCTTGGTCTTTTGTCCCCGTGTGCTTCTTTGTCTTTCTTTTATCGACAACGTCATTTTAAAAAAATAGCAATTATGCATCTGGCATCCGGGTATTGGATTGTACTTTACAGAAAAATCCTGCCCCACAACAGAATCTTGGAGGCTGGCACCTAGACTTAGATTGCACTTTGTACTTCATGAAATCATTAACAGGTCTGTCATGGTTTTGATTGATTTCTGCTGACTATGTTTTTCACTTTCTAAACACTGAAATGTGACGGTCTACACATCCTCAAGGCTAACTACTGAGAGATAAGGAACTTCAGATCCTTAATGTAGGTCAGAAAGGGAGTGTAAGGGGCAATGGTTTATCTCCTGTTAAACCTTTACCTCCTGGAATCCCTGTTTATTAAATATATACCCCCCATCACTTAAGTCTGTTTGGTTTTAGGTGGCTTGGGCGGTGCTTTTTTTTAGCAATCTTGATCTGCTTGCGTGAGGTATTAAGCATAAGGAGACGGATGTTAGCGTCTCTGCTGTAGGAATGCACACGATTACTTTTTCTGAACATGACACATCATTAGATTTCAGGTCTCATTAAGGAAACACAACACATCCTTGTGGTCGTTAGTAATTTTTTAATTTGATTCAGAATTTATTGTTAAGTCTCTAAATGATTCTCAATTCAATTAAAGGTCGAAAAAGGATCTATGTTTAGCTCCTACGTCATTGACCTGGACTAAGCAGTTCAAAAAGGTTGTTTTTAAAGTATTTCCTAAAAAAAGTTACCTGCAGTAAACATGACAATTATGATCTGTGGAGAAAACCTTTTTGTCCGACAGCACTGCAACCAGGAGTGGACATCTTTAGACTGACAGTACTGAGTGATTTTCTTTATCACACCTGAGTTTGCTCAAGTTTTGTAATGCCTCAGTCACATATACTGGTGGGAGACTAGTTGGCAACAAGGAGTGGGCAATACAGCCTCCAAATTATGTTAGGAAATTTCCAGTATTGATATTGATGATACAAAAACTATAATGGAATAACATTTCAGTGATTGCAGCTTGCAGGCAGCAACGTTTAGTAATGCAAACAAAATGAAGTGCATTTTTCATCCTTTTTTTTTTCCCAATGAGCAGCTGTCATTGATAACTTTCTACAGAATTCGAACTGTGAATCTGCTGTTTACAAGGTGCCAGCAGCATTATTGTGCAATAATAGCATCACAGCAACCCTAATGTAAGCAAATTTAAATAACTCTTTAACATTATGATAAATAAAATGACTTGTAAGTCTTCAGTACCGTTGTCACCTGATAAAGCTGAAACTGAAAAATATTTTAACTAGTTGCTTCAGTTCTTCCACCATGCCCTTTACCACCACGTAACCCATTCAGTAATTTCCACCCTCTTTGTGCTTCCTGTCATATAGAGTGAAACTAACAAGTGCTCCAGCAATACTCAGTTGTTTACTTTTGGGTCGCACATCATGAACTCCTCGTATCTCCTCCTCGTCTGCCTTCATAACTTGGCTGAACTTGACAGTGTGTTTTTGCTTCACTTGGTTGTTGTTTCCACATTTAGCAAAGACAGCTTTCTTGTTTATTTTGCAAGTATTGTGCCTGCTTGTGTTGAATTAGCTTCATTATTCGGTACTAAATCACAATAGATGGCTGACATGTTGCTCTCTGACATGTCTTGTTGTTGTGCACACAAGGGAACATCATTTTTTCATAATTATGATATGACAGGTGAAAATTCATAAATTCAGGTATTATCATGGACGAAATCTGGAATATGAAAAGTTGTGCCTTAACCTGAAGCCAATACATTTTAAAAGAAGGTCTCCCTTTTTAAAGTTTCCCTACCACTTAGCAAGTGCTTGGCAAGCCTTTGCAGACAAGTTGGAATATTAGAAAGAAACTACAAGCAAGTGGTGCCAGTCTGATAATGACCGAATCACAAGGAGGTTTTAAGTGCAGCAACGTATACCTTATTTGTCATCAACTTCACCTAGCAACTCTCCAGCAATGGCTTGTCAACCCTTGTGGGAATATACATTTTTCTTAGCAACCACTGTTTGCTAAGTAGTCACCAATAATCTCTAGACCTATGTGACTGGTCCTAAAGTGTACAATGTGCAATATTCACTCTCATTTTATTGTGCTCATCTCTATAAATTATTCCAAAAAATTCCTCACATTTGTCTTTCAGAGTCAGTAAATCAGCAGTTTGGTCAAACAAATTACCTCTTTGAACTAAAAACTTTTTCTTTTTTTTTAAAATTATTCCGAAACTATCTTCAGGTGGCTCTAAATTTCATCAAGCAGGCTCTAGATACAGGAGTCTGTGTGCATTACATTCTGCAGGCCTATGCAATCTTATCCTATAGCCTGGGAGATAATTGCCTGTGGCACTAACAACAGCAAGAAATTACCTACCCAGCTTTCACTTGAGCTGTTATGGGCTGTGAATTGGATAGGGGAAATTGCCTTCTGGGGGACTCTCCTATACTATCTAAATCATTCTTTTTAGATTATATGTCGGTTCCCAATGATCGCATGAATAAATATAAGGCACGTTTACCTTTGCGTGCATTGTGTATATTAATTCTCTGTGCTGTTTCTGTGATCCTGTGTGTAGATATTTATAGTGACTCGAATTTGCATATTTATGCATTTTGGCAAGCTTCCATTTAGCAAGCGCCACACAGAAATGTATTTGCACAATAGTGGAAAAGCTAAAGCGTGTCTGCATCTGTGGGCGCTGAGCTGTGTTAAAGGACCCGTGACCTCCACAGCCATTCACGCCTCTGGCCACTTGCACCCCAAAGATTCCTTCTTTCTATTTATTGCCATCTTCTTTGAAGTATTAACATGAGTCCTGCTGAAGTACTGCAACCTGGCTGTTATTTTTTACTGAGGAGTAACATTGCTCACAGCGTGACCCAGTTTGAGCTTCTGTCCTCCTCTTGCATGACTTCAAAAATGCAGGCCGGTGGTTATTAAGAGTTTAGGAGTACTGATGAGGACAGGGGGGTGGGAGGGTTGAGCTTGTGCTGGATTTGTGAGATGAAGCGGATGAAGAGGCATTTATTTTAACCCATATAGCATATCTTAGAAGAATGTGTTTCATTTTAACCACTAGTGGCAGTATCATACTGTTTCTTACTATATTTCCCAAGGGTCCATCATTTTTTTTAATATGTTATTTTAGTTTTCATAATTTTCACATAACACAAGCTGTGCTCTGGTAAGGTGGCAGTTTTATAAGAAAAAAACACAAGGCTGTTAAATTCAAGGAACGTAGATATAACCTTCAGGGTAGACCAATAGTTAATGAGTGAAAAAAATTCTCATATTTATGTACATATGTGTGCATGTGCATAAAAGATGGATGATACGTGACAGCTGTATAGTTTCAATGTGGCCAACAAAGTCATTGGAATGGGGTGTTAATATTAGCTTATTATATGCTTTCTCTTTTTCCCTCTGTCTTTGCCCTTTTCCCTTTTCTAACTCTTAGAATACACATTGTAAAAAATCCCACCATAAATACCTACATGTATTTCCTTCTTTTTAGTAGCCAGAAAGTAAAATAGGGAGAAATATGGATGTAGTACACTGCAAAGCCAACTAAGTGCTACAATTGATAGTTTAACAGCTATCACATCCATTTATTAACATACTCGTAGCAACAAATGGAATGAGTCTGTATGCATACGTGGCTAAAACTGTGGAAGTAACAAGTTGGAGATTTTGGCTGCACCCACAAGGTTGAAAGTGTTACACAACTTGGCCATGTGATGCCTTTTTCTTTTTACAGCAGTGTTGGGGTCACCCACACAAGTTCAAAATATCCACCGGCTGGTGAATGACGGCATGAGAGGAGTGAGATATGAGAGGCTGGTGGAGTTACAACTAAAAGACATTTATTGCTAGGGCTTCCCCTCGGGTCACGCTTGCAGCCAGCCTTACATGCACTGTAATTTCTCCTTCTTACCTTCTTCTCTTCTCCTTTTAGTTTTTTTTCCCATTACACGGTCATTAGATGGTCTTCACCTCTTCTTCTGCATGGGGTTTTTCCCCAGCTTGTAATGACGAAAAGTAAGACGGGGAATTTCCCTTGATGTGCCCCACAAGTAGGGAGACTCAGAGTGACACTGACATTTATGAAGTCCAGTAACATAAACCAGCTCATTATGTGTTTGTTCTTCTTTTCCTAAATCTCATGTGATGTTCTAGTTATTGTTTAAAGGAGGTTTATACCCTCTTAAAAGAAAACCAGCCCACTTAAGTGGACCAGACCAGTGAAAGTCCCCTTTCTGTTAGTGTAAGGAAGTTTATTTGCACATTTAATGCTTGAGATATCTTAAGATAATAAAAGGAAGTGCAGTTATATCAGCATGTTGTTTTTGTACATGATAGAAACCTGTCAGCTTAATTGTGAGAAATAAATGTGTAAAATTACAGAAAAAGTTCTGGTAGCTTGTTGCCCAGACTGGCCTGTAATTATAAAAGTGAAAGCTTTTTATTTATTTATTTTATTTATTGCCCATTTTAAAACATCACCCAGTGATTTCTATAATAGATAAAAAACAGAAACCTTTTTGTTAAGCATCAGCAGCACAGACCTGCTAGCAAGTGTTTTGATCATTATGCTTAGTGGAGAATAGTCCTAAAATTAAAAGTTAAAATTGAGCAATGATAGCGTCCAACAGCAAGGAAGTGGAATCTCTAGCACTCTGTTGCTGTATTGATTTTGCATAGTTACTTTCTGGTTAATTTTCCACAAGAAAAATCTCTTGCATTTTTCTCCTGGGAAAAAGCGTAAATGGCCTTCGTTTTGGATTGTAGATAATTGAAAATGTGCTGCTGAAAACCATTGTTGGCTAAATTACATAATGACTTTTGCTCAGTTGCAAAGGGCATGTTTATATTTTCCGCTGAGCAACAGTGGAGGGCAGAAATGCCATGCGCTCTTCCTCTCACTGAAGGGATTTTCTTTGTGGTTGCTGCAGCTGCTACTTTTCTGACTGACTGACCACTCTCGTCTTTACACCCCTCCACGTCCCCAAGGTCACATGATTCTCTTAAGATCCGACCTTTAACCTCCAGTAACCTGTCATCTCGGGTTGCTATGGAGACACATGTCCTCAGGACCAACGTGGCATCTTGGCGGTTTATTTTTAACCACGCGGCTGCAGCCAGCTTACTGGGCTGAAATGGGGGCTAAAGTCAAGCTGTTGGGGGAGGTTCTGGGGACATTTAGGGGCTTCCAGAGTGGGGCTTCCCAGCTGTAGTGATATTACGCCAAGGGTGTCCTAGCAGGAATGTGAGTCATCCATCCACAAGAGCTGTTAATACAACATTATGTCAGCCAACATTAAATACTACTGGAACCTGGAAAGTCCTTCAGCAAGTAGGCCGAACAACTGGAGATGGGGGATTTCAGATAGCTAAAAATGCTGCCCGTGTCCAGTTGGTTTAGCTTGTGGATGTGGTTCCATTTCTTTTTATAAAGCAGGTGTTATTATTAAGGCTACAGTGTCACCCGATCCGTCTGCCGCAGGACTGCAGGGGCAAAGCCTGAATTTGGGTTGTGGAGAGTGTGTATATGTTTGTGAGTGCCTGTTTGCAGTAGTTTATGTGTTGTTTTCATTGAATTCTCTTAGTTCAGAGTAAGTAAATAGTTTCTGTGCGTCATGGGTTTCCAGAATACACGCTTTTTGGAAACCCATGTGACATCATTAGCTCAGATAATATTCTCCAGCGTGTTAGTCTGATATTTATTATATGCTTAGTGTGAGAAAATGCCTGCCCCAGTGGAAACTTAGAGCTTTTTTGTTTATCGGTTCCTATCTCTTGTGGCCAAGACTGAAAAAGGAAGTGAAACATTGCTATCTTGTCTTGTTTGCGTCCTTGGCAGCTGTTGTGTACATGATTCATCAACACCTGCGTTCGTGACATTTATTTCAAGTAATATTTGTACTGTTTTACCACTAGATGGTCAAGTAGGATTTGGAAATACTTTGGTCAACCATAGGTTGTGTCTTGATAAGATCTCAGATGAGTTTGGCTTTCCATGCAGCGGCTAGAAAACATAAAGCATCTGAGGGTAAAAAACAGTATATTATTATGACTCAGTACTAAACTGTTTTGTAAGGATGATAACTGCACATAATTGAAAATTATATAAACATTTTTATTTTAATATTAATTCAAATGCCAAATGCAAAACAGAGGGAGAAAAATGTTAAATTCATAAACCACAATAATTTCATATCCAAGTAAATCATTTTCCATTGCCTTTTATATGCTTTTCATTTCCTCCTCAGTTTAACCGTTGCCTTTGAGGTTTCACTTCAGCTGTTAAAGTTGAACTTCTTTCCATTTTTCACTTCTGGATTTTACATTTTCCTGTTGCCCTTTCAGTGCGCTAAGTTGGCAGTTCAGAACTTACGGTCATGTAATCCAAAACAGTGGCAAGGTGGGATAAAGAGTTCCCCAAATCTGCGTGTGATAAAGAAAAATAACACTTGATTTTAGTTGAACTTTCCCCTTCGAGGCCTTCTGCTTAAAATCTCTGCCTCTGCTATGAATAGCTCACTCCACAGTAGTAACTTTGTGACCACTTGCACTGGAGGATTTGTGCTCTTCCCCAAATAGTACAATCTTGTAAAGATAGCAAACTTCTCGTCTGTCAAACTGACCACTCTTCAGCATCATTGCAGATGCCATGCCATGAATCCTGGTTGCCCACAAACACAGCCAAGCAATGACACATTCAAGAACATCTGGACTTTCTTATATTTTCAGTGTTTGTCATCTGAACTTTTCTGTCTGCAAATATCTCTGAAAACTGTGCCAGAAAAATGTAGCTTTTTAACAGTTTCTAAAAAAAACAACACAAACCTCTTAATTATGAGGGGGGAAAAAATATATGTACAATCTTTTCAGCCAGCTAGCAAAATTTGCCCCCTTAGTGAGCCTGGCAACTTTACTGTGATTAGACTGTGGCCATAACACTGTGTGTGACTGATCAGCCATTTCTGCAGACCTAGGGGAGTTTTTATCAGAATTGTAGTCATTTACAAACGCGCTACAAGTGAATATTTATCTGTTTGCAAATGAAAGAACAGACGCAGTTTGACATCTTCAAGTTTAAAATTCATTAAAAAAAAAAGTGAAGATAAATGTATGAAATGTATCCGTGTATGTGACTCTAAAGCTTTGAAGCTTTTAGAAAACATTTAAAAAGTGAAAACTTAAAATTTTAAAGCTTAAAACAGGACTTAAATGTAGAAAGACTTGTGTTAGAATTTCACAAAGAGTTGATTTTGAAATTAAAATCAAGTAAGATTTTTATGGGGTGAAGTGCTGTTGATTTTGATACATCAAATAAGGATTTGCTGATTTGAAGACTATTTTTTTAGGTTTTCTTTAAGCTATAGAGAAATTATGGCATTATCTTTCTTCTTTAAAGCGCTTGGATGCTGATTTCACATTTTATCAAACTGATCACAGTAAACAAGCAGACGAATAATGTGGTGAGAGACAGAGGGAGGTGGCATGTAACGGATATTCATACAGTTGTGTGCCCAAACACAGATAACCTGCAGTACCTACTATTCTGCTCACATGTTGTTTTCAGAACTCGCACATTAGGCAGATTTAATAAAGAATTCCCCAAATTTAATTTAAAACAAATGCAGATCACAGAATACCTCCGTTTATTGTGCAGTTTGTTCTTAAAATAACATGTCATTAGCCTGGTGGATCCACTAATGGAGTCAAGAGATGCCTGTGTTACATCACATCTGTGAACTTGAAACAGACATCCAGGAGGTCACTGTGACACCTTAGTCATGCTAGCAGCCTTACAGAGGATTGGCTTGTAGAGCTCATGGAAACTTCTGGTGTCTGACTTTTCCCCACAGTGTCATGGAGCTCGGACTAGGACTGCCTAAGACCTGCCGGACTGACACGTCACTGCACTTTCCTAGAGGCAAACAGTTTAACTTGCAGACATTGACTCTTTTGTTCTTGACTCCTTTTATTCAGCACAGATCCATAAGTCATGACCTCTCACTAGTAATAGTTTAAAACAACAATATGAAGAGTGAACCAGAGAGAGTGGTAGTTTTATTCTGCTGATGCAGAGATATTTGGAGCATTCCTTCTGTGCCAAAGGGATGCTATAGTATACTTTTTTGTTTGGTAGAGCATCAGATGTATGTTGTAATCAAAGATGCTCTGACACAAAAAAACCCACAAAAACAAAAAACAAAAAAGAAAGCCAAGAATTTCTCATTGTTACATCCCGAGGTGGATTTTCAGACTCTCTCTTTAGTGCCAAAGCTAAAGTGTTCTGATTCGCGAGTAATCTCCCCCCGCTTTCTCACCTAATGGTCTGTTCCATGCCTACTGATGATGACTACCGTGATGTCAGAGCAAAGAGCTCAAAGCGGCTTTGGTGGGGTGCAGAGGGGCGGCGGGGGTGGGCGTGGGGAAGCTAGAGGTTAAAGAGGTGACACAGAAAACAATCCGCTACATGAAGAAAAATGAAGACGGTCATATGTAGACGGCCACATTAACATACGTGAGCACAGGCAGTGAAGCATGTGCACATATCCATCACACTCTGTAGTCACTTCTTCAAAATAGCCTACTGCACAGAGGGATTAAGACACACTCACGCTAGATGCCAGCAGGAAATCGTCAGACATTTGTCCTTGTGCGCTGGGGCTACTGCCTTCGCATTGGCTGAATAAATATTCACGGAGGGATTGCAGAGATTTGGGTAAACAACTGAGGTGCTTGACTATTGGATGGAGTGGTGTTTTACTCCCATCATATTAACTATTTTCCTATTGGTCGAAAAATTCATGTTTGGAGGGATTTAAAGAAGCTTTAGCTACTGGATGAAATGATTTGAGTGCTCCACTCCCCCATGCAGTATTAGCACAAGTCTTCTTCAGGAACATGTTGACCATTGACATTAAATGAGGTCTTTACTTTCATGGAAAGAGCTGAAACAATTTCCTGGTACAGATGCCCAAATAAGTGGTTCATCTGAACTTTGCATGTCTTTGCGGCCTGATCTGCAGCACCAAGAAGTTTTCTGAAAGGCAGAAAAATCTGTCAACACAAACTCAACAATGGGGATCACTGAATTCAAAAGAGGCGTCAGTGTCTGATTATTGCTGGCATGTGAGCATCCAGAGAAATTGTTCAGCATACAACAATGTGAGGCACCAACATTGTTCTCGTGTATATTCATATCCCAGATGATTTCTTGCTTTGGAGTGGCGTCAATAGGCAAATGCCCGCTTTACAATTGGCTGGAGTGGAGTTAGAGTTGTGTTTATTAGCGTAAACAAGCTGTGCTCCAGAGATAACACTGAAGCCATTCACCCCACCCTGGCATTGAGCTGATAATAATACCAGCCTGCACTCACACACCGACACACACAGGCATCATTCAACTCCTCTGTTCCCTGTTTCCTCGATGCATCGCTGCACAAACCAGCGAGGTAACACGACTCAAAACAGAAACAATACAAATGCCCTGCAGCCTCCCCACAACAGGATTGTCACAGCTCTAGGGTCGCCCTTGGCTGTCATTCTCATTCGCACACGGTGGGTTTTCACAATGGTGTCCAACATTATGCCCAGACTGTGCTTGTGACCCGCCCCAAGTAATGACCTCATCTGACAGCACAGCTGCCAGTAGGCAGCAGACTGCTTATGAAACAAGGCCATTCTATCCCTAAAATTCAGGGGTTGTGCAACTGGAGTGGGAGCACAGTGTGCCCGTGCGTGAGTGTAAGTTTGTATGTGGTAGAAATTTTGTGATTATGCAACAAGGTTGATATTATAGCTGCAAAAAAATTCTGGCGAATTTTGAGCCACATTGTGCTTCAGAAGGACGGTGTGTTGTGCCCACACATGCACGCACATGCATCTGCGCACACAGACACACAGTCTAATACCACAGTTATGAATAATAGATGCAGAAGTGATGTGTCAAAGTCCTTGGAGTGGCCTGGAAACAGAGAGCAGATTAAATGTGCACCAACCCTGACCTCAGCCAGACCGTGTTACACACCCACACACGATCAGGCACACACAATCCCACGCACGCAGTCTGCTATCATGACAGCACTCTGCCTCTGACCAATGAGATATGCAGCAGTTACCACAGCTCAGACGAGCGGCGTCATGACAGAATATGAATTTGAGTCACTTTTGTGCTTCACTCAAGTTACGTTCATTCACGCAGGAGCTGAGCTGGTGCAGGTGGTTCATTAGTGAAGGGTCGTCTGTTTGCTAGCTACTGTACGAACTAGTATAACCTTTATTTATTTATCACAAATCTGTAGCTGCTCTTTTATTTATGATTGCACTGCCTTCATTCCATTTTTTCACCTTTACTAAATCAAATTAGAAGCAAATCCTAAAACATCTATGCTGTAATGTGCTGGATGATTAATAGAGACCAAAATAAATCTGCAACACTTGATGTACTTGTGAAGCCAGCTGGTTCAGGTTTCTTGTACAGACAAGTGCTATTATAGAGGGAAAGATAAAGAGGGCCTTTATGCAGGTTTCTTATGTTTGATTTGTAGAGTAAAAAAAAAAAGTTGTCCCTTGTCACAGCAGTTAGCTTCACATGTTGGCTTTGGTGTTTCCTTTGGCTGAGTTTTATGTTGGATCCCTTCCTGACCCAACTCAAAGGGGGGTTTGTGTCCCCTGTGTCCCCCTTGAACCACCAACCTTCTAGCTTACCAACCCAATGGATAACCCACTAAACTAATTGTAAATATTGCTTCTTTTTTTTTCAGATCATTCTTGTAATTGTTTCGAGAGGTAGACAGGTAAATGTAGTCAGTAGAGGAATGCTGTGCATATGTATTATTGACATTGAGGCGCTGCAGGTTTGCTCTTTATTTTTGTGGCTTCCCATATTGGCTTAGAATAAAATGATGCAAATCCTTTTTAGGTACACCTGAAGATCAGGCTTCTCTTATGAGCCTGTTGCACCAGGAGGAGCTCGTGTTCTTCAGGTTTCTTTCGCTTCTCACCTTGTCAGCCTAGAACAAACATGACCTCCTTGTTGATAATAGCACTCTTGAACACGTTCTGTTTTCCAGTGCCTCCAAACTTCTCCTCCTCCTTCAAAGAGACCATGAAAAATTAAGCAAGCTTTGCGTCATCATTTGTACAGGTAACAATGTTGGCATGTCAAGCCAAGGTATCTGATCCTTTCTTCCAGTGACACGATGGAATATGTTGGGCAGTGTTAGCTTTCACCAGGTAAAGCTGCAATATTGATGAACAGGGTGAGGCGTTCTTTCCACTGCCTCAACTCCAAGTGGCTCCTCCTCTCGTTGCCACGTCCCGATCATTTGATACATTGAAGTGCCGGCGCCGTTGGGTGGATGGATGGTCGGGCGAACTGGGCGAAGCGGAGTGGAGAAGGGAAGGGAGGAGAAGAGCGCAGCATGCTGCACATTTTCCATCTGTCATGAAAGTGGAGCAGCTCATTACCACAGAGTGCTCTCTACTGAGCTGACCTGAAAAGACAAGAAGTGTGTGCGTAGGCGCGGGTTCGAGAAAATGCACATATAGTATTAATGTGGTACCTTTTCGAACCCAGTGTGCTCATACTCCTGCGCAACTCCATGTGGAAGTGTGTAGAACAAACGCTAATGTGTGTGTGTGGCACTATAAATTTAATCATATGTCCTCATTTGCAAGAATAAGAGCAATCATTCTACTGAAGCAGCGCAATCCCAGTACGTTCCTGCAAGCATCATCCACTAACAAATGAAGGCATCAAAGTGATACAATTTTTCATAATTGAGGAGACATTTTCTTCTATTCCATCTGTCCATTACTCCACTTAGATAAATCATCACCCTTAAAAGGATGTACATGGATCATCCACAGCATTAAAACACACCTTGCAAATAATGCATTGGTACCTTTCTTGCTGCCAAAACAGCTCTGACCTGGCAGGACATGGGCATGGGAGCGCTGGAGGTGTCCTGTGATTACTGGCACAAGGACGCTGGCAACAGAGCGCTTTGGGTCCTGTGGGTGGTGTGTCGTGGTATAGGCCTAGCTGGCCTGTTCCAACATGTTCCACCGATGCTCCGTTTGATTGTGATCTGAGGAGTTTGAGCTGTTTTTGCAGTGTGCTGAACTGCCATCAGGAAGTGTTACCATGGGATGGTGGTGTGTGCTTGGCCTGCAGCACTGTTTATGTGTCAAACCAATATTAACATTAATGCAAGAATTCCTAGCAGGACATTGCATCAGTTCAGCCTGTGGTTTTAATGTTGTGTGATTGGTTTTAACTTATAAAAAGATTATTTGCAGTTTTTTTTCTCACTCAAAGCCTAGCTGCAGATTAGAGATGAGGGACTTTGGTCCTTTCACAAGGAAATCCAGCTAGTACACCTTGTGATGAACATAAACAATCTCCCTTGAGCTTTCTCTGTATGCTTGATCCCCAGGGTTTAATGTCCCAGCTGAGAATTCAGCATGTCAATTTGTGACTGTGCTTGAGGGCACTGCAGAAGCAGTGGGTCTGATATAGGATGGCAGGCAGAAAGAGAGAATGGGAAAAGAGGGAGAATGAAGGCACAGCAGGGAGAGAACAGAAAGATAAATCTGGAGGGACCTTGCAGATTGGTAATAAAGCCTCTGCGACCAGATGTCTATCTGAATAAAAAAGCTATTTGCAGTTGTTGTTTGTTTTTAATTTTTTTTCTTTTCACTTAATTCAACCAACAACCACACTGAAAGGCAAATAGAGCTTTGTCAGACAGGAATGCTGCTGAGCTTTTGAGACTGACTCTAAAAAATGTCCTTACAGTAGTAGAATCCAAGGTTCTGACAAACCTCGGTGAACAATTTGCAGCTCACTGTGAATCCTTCAGCAGGCTTTACCACTTGTGCCTCAACTAGAATTAACTTCCCTTCCTCGCTCGACCATGATGATTGATTTCAAGGTCTGGCTGCAAACCTGTCCAAACTGTAGCTGGCGAAAGATTCTGCTCTCAATAGCCATTTCATAATTTGTGTTCCCTTCAGTCTGACAGAAAGGATACCATAGAGGGCATAATTGATTACCTGCTCTGTCCTTGTCATGTCTACAGCCTTGGAGCTTCACGGTGCTGGATGTTGTGTTGCGCTTCCAGCTGTAGTGTATGGCTGCCAGGGTTAATCACAAAACAGGGCATAACCTGTTTGACGCTCCAAGCTTGATCCTAAAATGGAAACAGTTTAGTGCAGCAGTTTAAACATTAATGTGAAGATCATTAGCAAAGATGCTGATGTGATGAATATTAACTCAGGATTGGACATTGCTTTGTACTGTTTGTTGGCAAATGTCCTAAAAAAGCAAGCACATCTGTCATTTTACCTTGCACCTGGGGGCAAATGTAGTTGATGTGACATTGTTATACAAGAGCAATGCAAATGGATAATAAATAAATAAATTTACAGTTAGCAGTTTAATATGAATTTGTTTAATAAATTTAATCATTACCACAACAGCTTTACTAAACAGTATTTTGAAGTGTGGGGTGGAGGAAGGAGAAATGATGTATGGGAATACAGTGTAAAACCATCCAACAAGAAGCAATGAACCTGAAGCCCAAACATGTGAACATATTAAATATATTATATTAATCGCTAAAAGAGTGCTGCTCCAAATGTTTCCTTGCAGTTGTTTTGAACTGCCGGCTGTTTGCTCAGCAGTTGTTAGTTTGTCTGCAAACACTTGCCAACTACTCAACAAGCTGCAGTAAAACTTGAAAAAATGAAATGCAAAACAGAAACTGAAAAAGTGAAATTTGTGCCGCAGGACTCCAGACAGCAGAAGGCGTATCAGAAGGAAAAGCTTTTAATTTGAAGGCAAGTATTCCCTGTTTTTCTGGTTTTGTCACACTTTTCACAGTTTCACTCATGCTCAGCGAAAAATTGGCATTTAACATTCAAACTATGGTCGAATACAGCAATTAGTAGCCAAAGCAATTGTAAAGAGGTTTTTTCCAACTAGTCAGGAAATATATATCTTTCCCCTCACGACCACTGGTTGCCAGATGGTTGTAGGCCAGTTTGTAGGCTGTGTGACTGGGACCTTACTCAGTTGACCCTACAATGTCACTGCGATTGTCAAACATCCCAACAGCTTTACATGATGAGGTTGGAAATCACATGTCACATGTCTGTGACGTTCAAAGAATCATTGGTGGAAAACCAATTTTGACGTTTTTTTAGGCCATAGCATGATTTTTCCATAACGCCAATGAAAAACTTTGTGCTGTCGATAGTGGTGTGAGGTCGAAAAACACTAGAACAATATATATATTGTTCTGAAAACCATTAATTTGAAATTATTAATTTGAACAGCCTTCCGTGTTGATTTAGTTTTCAGTAGGTGACAACTTCTGTGTTACACTTCAGGCAAATCTTTTAGCAGAAAGAGAACTCGGAAAGAGACGCGTCTGTATTTTAGTTCCTCATGCCCAAAAGACAGGAGCCCTCAATGAGCAGACTCACTATAGCATTTCCTGGTTTCTCAGTTGGTTTCCTAAACAATACAGCTTCTTTTTATTGCTCAACAATGCCAAAGTAAAGAATTCCTGGGCCTCAGCCAAAAGAGAAATAGGGCTCCACTATCTCTAATCCTCTTTACTCATTTTCCACTTATTCAATTAGTTCCTGTCTTTGTAATAAACAGGTCATTATGTTTCCAAATTGCACCATCAGGTTTTAATCAAAGGACTGCTAAATTGCCAGCTAAGCATGACGCTGTTCCAACTTGTCAGTGCATATACAGCATGAAAGACCAAAGGTTGCAGTGCAGTGACTGTGGCTTTGGTCAAAGTTTCTTTAGCTTCAGGTAGAGCAAGGCTTGCCTTTGCTAACATGTTTTTCTTGTCTGTGCTGTAGAAGTTTTTATACATACATACATATATCTATATATATCTATATATATATATATATATATATATCTATATCTATATATATATATATATATATATATATATATATATATATATATATATATATATATATATATATATATATATATGTATATATATATATATAATTTTTTCTTTTTTTTTTTTTTTTTTACTTTTAATTAAATATTATATATTAAATGTAGCATCTGTAAACCTCAGAATCTCATTTCAAATAGTAGTCTGTGTGAGCATGTCTGCTTCTGAAAGTTGACTGCACCTCTCAAATCTTTAGTTATGGGTGAAAAATCTATCTGGAGGTGGTTTACTGAAGATAGCCGGTATGAGTCTTTTGAACTTTGAGCATACTGGGGGGGATGGGATGCAAGTCCCGCTCTAAGCCTAAGAGAGCTAAATAACCTTGTTGTGCTAATACAGTATGCCGATAAGCCTTTAAAAGCTCAAACGTTAATCTTCATAACTTACGAAGCATTAAAAATCTACAATAAGCAAAAGATTTGTCTGCTGCAGCAAGTAAGTGTTAGTTAAGTTTTAATCTGTGAGTGGGTGTGCTGGAGTCTGCAAAAGGTTAAACCCAATCAGTATGGAAATAATTCTATGTTGAATTGACTAGACAGCCACAGTATGTCCTAGGCTGACCTAGTTAACCATGTGCATAATATCCCTCTGCTCCAATTGCTGTTGACTCATAGCAGGATGACGGTGTCTCCTGTATGTGAGGCCAGCGAGAAGCTGTGACTGAACACCATGAACCCATTTAACATCCCAAACCTCATTTAACTTTGGAGGAGAGACAAGTTTCATCAAAGTGAAAACCTATTTCTTGGGATGCTTTACTTTGAAACTTACCTAAGAACTTTGATGTTAAACATGGGAATGTAACATTTTTGCTTTGAATTAAAAATGCAGTGCTGGCTGTTGAGGTTTCTCATGTGACATCATGTGCACATGGCTCACGAGTTGTCCACCACATTGGAGACCAGTCCACAACCATCTGGAAACCACCAGTTGCTAGGGAAACGTGTGTATTACCTGACTGATTCTTTGACATTGCTGGCTGTCAATGGGTGAAATCGGTTGCAAAGAAGGTGCTGCACCAAAGGCCTCCCAGTGATTGCTTTGGTTGCTAGCAGATTTCCATAGTTGCCATTAGTTTTTCATGTTAGCCTACAAATATTTGCTAACTACTAGCCAAGTGGTACTGCAACTTGAAAAAGTGTAATGCAAACCAGAAATGAAGACTCTTCAACTTCATCTTAATCAATCACAAGGAGGCATTTCCCAACTGGTTGGGGAATATATATTTTTCCTTGGCAACATTTTTCCTTAGCGACATGTGGTTGCAAGTGGGTTTCTGACTGGTCTGTAGGTCTGTGATGACTGGGACTTCATCATGTTCCCAGCCACTGCCATCAACTTCCAGCAACCACTCACAACCAGTTGGGGAATACAAATTTTTCTTCCTGATGACGGTGGTTGCCAGATGGTCACGGACTGGTTTCTAGGCCTGTATGACTGGGGCCTTGCCTTACACCACCAAACACAAAGCGGCCAATGGTAGTTAGTTTACATTTACCAAAGCACTGATAAAATTCTACCTAAGCATGGCTTTAAATTGAAAGTTAAAAATCACCTAAATTAATACATATAGGTTCATGTCCTCGGAGTAACAGGAAAAAGATGTTTCAGGGCATTCTGTTGGAATGTTTTCAAGCCACAAATGTCTTGAGGCACTGAAGGAAAAGCCAGTGAGAATTCATCTGTGTAGTAGTCTGTGTTGCAGGTGTTAAGCTATTTCACTGGATAACTGTTTGACACTAAAATGATCCAAAATATCATATGCATGAGAGCAATAATTTTTGGTAAAATCTATCGTGATGACTAAGTGACTAAGAATGCACAGAATTTTGTACCAGTTCTTTCCTCAGTTCAGACATTTCCGTCTGGATGAAAATTTTAAAGTCACTGACCATCAGACAACTTAAACAGATAAAGAGATTTAAAAAGCTGCTTTCTGTTTGGGTGATTCAGATCTGGTATGTCCAGCTTTGTCCCTGAGGATAGGGTTAGGCACGCATGTGTGTTGGTTGGTGCAGTAGCTGAGTGTGTGTAGATGTAGTGGTGATATTGTAAGAGGAAGGCAGATTAAACTTTGCTGTCTTACCCTTCTCGTTCTCTTGACTGCACATGAACTCCTTTGCTCACTGGTTACTTCTCTGGCTGAAAACGAGCTCATGAATTCCAACTGAGTCTCTCAACTCTATTTCTGTCTCACACACACATGAAAACACACACTTGTTCCCCAGTAGAATCTCCTCTTCCCTTCCTAATTGCCCCGAGGGGCTTACTGGACCTTGGCATTCCTCTCACTCCACACTTTAAGTTTAGCTGTTCGCCTGTGTCAGGGCATGACAGGCTCACCACCCCGTATGTCCAGACAGCGACACCGCTTCATGGCAACACATTAACACTTTTGCTGCTCCTACAAGCACAGCACAATGAGCCATGGCACTGAGACAGGTAATGATGCAAGCCTTCTTGCGGTCGTTCCAGCCACAGCTTGTTTTGATATAATTTTCCATCTTAGTATTTTTGGTTAGGTGTTCAACTCAAAATAAAATTTGGTTTTAATTTTAAGGAAAAGTGTATGAGGCAGCATTGCTCTAGCAACAGTTCACTGAGTTTAATATATTTACAGTTTCTCTAGCTCTACCCAAATATCACAGCTCTAAAGGCTCATTATAAAAAGTAATGTGCTGTTTTCTTGTGCAGCATACATCATTAAAATTATTAAAATGTTTTACTCCAATTTGAAAAAGCTAATCCTGACAGGTCACAACTGCCACTTGAAAGGCTCCTCTCAAGCACTTCTTAGGTACAAAAACCACCTTCTTCATTGTTAGATGATAAATAACTGGCTTCTCAATTACAGCGATGGTCAGTTTCTTCGTCACAGTGGTTGAAAGTAGTTGTCATACGTCCTGCCTCTCTTTGATTTGGATTAGTTGGTACGAAATGGCATTAATGAGCATAGCAATGTTAAAAACTAGTTCGAACAGTTTTCAACTAGAAGTAAGTGCAGGATTTGTGGAGGAAATAAAAGCCGCTAGTGGAAAAACGGCTGTGGACACGCAGCCCTGCTCAGGCTGCTTCAGGTTCATGGCAGTACTTAGGCGTGGATAACGGACTTTAGACAAATGATCGACTGAGACTACACCCACTGGTTTGTGGACTACTGTTTTGAAACCAGGTGTTTGACATTTTGCCCATCTTGATTTTTTTCTTTAAATAGGACAGGAACATATTTACACACTAGTGTAGTGTGTCAAGGTTCATCCATGCTGCACTATGAGATTAAATGGCATGCAAATTTCTTTATTTTCAGGAGAAATTGAACCTAGTACTCTTGGTACAACTGAAATCTGAGCTTACGTGTTCTTAGTTATGCAAAACTTTTATGTTCCCATAAGAGTACAGGGGATGTAGGAAACTAAAAGTCTCGGGGTTGAAAAAAGAGGCGATAAAGTAAAGGTTTTTATCTGCTGTCTCCATCTAAAAGAAACAACAATTCCTAGATGTTGGTCACTAAACATAAAGAGTACATTAGAAATGCTAAATAATCAAAACACCTTCCTCTCCACAGAGCAGAGGTAAGCGCTTACACAGAGGTCACAAGCTGCAAAGCAAAAGCTTTCAATCCCTGGAGCTCTTCTGCACTTAAGTACCCCTGGCCTACTCAAAGCAGGACAGAGAGAGACACGCCCACTGGGGCAAAAATCACAGCATGGCTTGCAAAGGCCATAACAACGTTAAGTCCCTTATACAATTTGAGAAGCATAGTTTTACAAAATCATCCATAAAAAGTGAAATTAGCTATAGAGACCATGTACTAGACTGTAAACATATTTATTTTTACTTGAAAATTAAACATTTTAACACTGGGGATCTATTATGGGAATTGACTTAATTATGGAGACAGCCTCAAGTGGCCGTTGGAGGAACAATATGTTATGTGCCTGTGAACGTGACAAACAGCAGTGGATGAAAACTGAGGTTGCAGATCTCTGCCTGTCAGTATCTTACATGGACTTTTGCATATAAACTGTTAAGTGGTCTCTATGCCAAATGCAAGACCACCCTTCCAATAAAAATTCCAGTGTACAGGATATAGCATAAAAGTGGGGTTATTAAAACAGGAGCTCACTGTTAACAGCACTGAATCACATGAAGGTGCCCTGTGTTAGACTGCAAAACATATTTTTGATCATGAGTAATGTAATTCCCAATCTCACTGCTGTTTATCAGGCACAAAATCAGGTACTAGTGAAGTTGGTAATGGCTTCAGAGACAGAGATCAACTCTCAAAATGTGTCTTTTGTCTGTGTGTATTGTTTTTTTCCTCTTCTGGGAAGGCACAAACAAGTATTTGGAATATTGCGCCAGTATACCTGTAAGCATTTGAATTCATTTTTTGAACAAAAATCAAGGAATGTTTTCTAGCCTTAGTTTGGCTCAAAAGGTAGACTGGTTGTCCATCATTTAGGAGGTGACTCACGGTCAGACAGTTTAACAATGGTCAAAGTGTCGTTTGGCAAGACGCTGAACTCCAAATTGACCACAATGGCACCATGAGTGTGTGTGAAAGATAGAAAGTGTTTAAAAGCATAGACTAAAGCATAGCATGTGAATGGATGAATAAGGATTTGAGTGCTAGAGTAGAAAAGTTATATAAGTACCAGTCCAAAGATAGAAAACTTCATCAACGAACATCTTTCATGATGTCATTTCACCATTTTCTAATGGATCATGTGGAAAATCCACCAGAATGCCCTTGGGCAGCAGAGTAATGGGCATATGTCTAATGTCATTTGCTTTCTGCTCCTTTATTTACTTTTTTCCACAATATAATTTTGGTGTAATAAGGTTCGTTTTTTGGAGGGTGAATGATGTGGTGCCAATTGAGCGGTGATATCCTTGATAGATTGAGATTTAGTTGAAAGAAAAGGTTTGAAATTAGTTAATTAAAAAAAAATTGTCTGGCTTTGGTGTTAAAATATGGAGGTGCTATAAGATTAGAAATGTTGATTGGCTTGCCTTTGATCACAAATGTGAAGAATTATTTAGTTTTGATTACTGCCTCACTTGTTTAAATCAAGTCCAGATTAAACGCGGTATGTTATTAATAGTCTTAGTTTGACAGTGTGTGAATCTCTGTGTGTATCTCTGTGCTTTATGTACTGTGGTATTAAAAAAAGATGACATCATGCTCTCATGCTCATGAATCTCATGATGCATTGAAAACTGTTAGAAGCTTGTAGAGCCGTTTTGGCACTGTAATCATTGCACTGTATCTGTGTGTGTTTGTGAAAGAGAGGGAGAGAGAGGGGAGGGTCTAATCCTTCTGTGTCTGATGGTGTAGGATCTTTCTGTCTGTGTGTGTGTGTGGGGGGGGGGGTTGCACACACTTGTGTGTTTTTCTGCCAGTCTGTAGCATTCCATACCATAACTGAGTGCAATACTCACAAATGCATGTCCTCATCTGTGTGCGACTCCCACAAAAGCTATAGCACACAAGCACACACGCGAGGATCAAACCAGCCAAATGCCTCTATCAAACCCTCTGCAGTCCACTATCATCCCATTCCCTGGCTTGCTGCACAGCTTAGCCAACAAGTCCGTTTGTGTTTGTGTGTATGTTCCTGTCAGTTTCTTTCTGTCTGGTTTTTTTTTAATATGAGTGCTTCTCACATGTTGTTCACCCCACCTTTTCTTTCATCACCTTCCTTTTTGTTTTGTTCCACTTTTCTCGCCTCCCTGCGTCTTCTCCCCCTTTTCCTCCTCTTCCTCTCCTACAGTGTCTGCTTTCTTTAATAGCAAGGCACATGAAGTAGAAAGTGACCTTGCAGCCAAAGTGACGGTTTGTCAAGCTAAGAGAAGAGAGACGGCATGATAGCAGAGTTAAATTGATTCACTCCTCTATGAAAATTGGTCTAATCTTGCAGGATTTAGTGTGAGAGAAAGAAAGTGTGAAAGAAATAACATAATTGTGATTGAATGCTGTTATTTATGTTGCAGTGCAAAAGAAAAGCAGTTTGGGCCATTTGAAGGCCAGTAAATGTGTTTTTTGTGGTCCTGTTTTTATATTTGGCAACATGATTGTTGCTCTTAGGTAATGATTCATGTGAAAATGAAAAGCAAACTCAAAAAACATGAAACATCTGAGAAGCAGAACCCTTCAGCCACATCATCATTTCTAAAAGCTCCTTGGTTGAGTGGATGATTGTGTGCACGTCAGCAGGGTGATAGGGCTAGTTACTGTAACACTCGCAAGTACACATTTGTTAAATAAATGTGTCAAAAATTTTCCCTTGAGGCTGCGGTTGTAAATGTATCACAGTGCATTTGGGTTGGTGTAGCTAGCATAGGGCCAAATAGTGTGTGATCAAGCCGTGTAGATGGTAAAGTGAAATCAGTAAACCTTCAATCTTCATCACAAAGATGGGTTTTTGTTTCTAAATCAGTCAAACTTTAAATCATGATTCCAACTCTAACGTGGAGCAAACGGGAGAAAGAAAAACAACATGAAGCAATTGAACTTGTTTTTCTGCATTTTGAGCCTCAAGTCATTCATTTAAGTCCTTTTCTTGGTGGTACCAGAGTAACAGGTTGGGTTCATAATGGGAGGAGGTTCAGGTTTTATTTTTTATTTTTGTAGTTTTGTTTTTTTGGGTTTTTTTTTTTTTTTTTAGAAAGCTATTAAAAAATCCAGGTTTAATAGCTAATTAGGCCTTGTAGCACAACTCTGAAAGGTGGATGCATGCAATAGGAGAGGATCTAGGTGAAAATGAACTTAGCCCAAAGTGTCTATGAAAGTAAATTTGGTTGGTGTCATGGGGGCAATAAAAAAAACTGCTAGGCATGTGGAATTTCCAGCTTCGGGCCCGTTCTTACCTGAAACTGAAAAGTATGAGGTTTCTAAAAGAAAGAAGGGCATTCTTCAAGTTCTTAGTGACAGGAAGTGATGGCGGGGCAGGGCTCAACAGTTCAGGCATTTCACTCATTTAACTGAGTGAAGAGTTAAAATCAGTTAGCAGCTTGTGCAAATAAAATCTGTTGTAAGTTTCAATCCAGTCGTTCTTGTTTTTTCTGGACAAAGATGGTGATAACACACATGACAGTAAACTTAGATGCAGTGAAAGATAATTTTTTCCTAGACATGACCAATGCTCTGTGCTTAAGGCCTCAGTTACACAGGCCTGGAGACCAGAAAGCAACTCTCTTAGGAAGTTAGGTTGTTAAAAAAGACGGTGTTTCCTAACTGGTTGGTAAGTGGTTGCTGGCAGTTGCTAGGCAAAATCAGTTGCTGAGAGGGTCCTCCATTCGCTGACAAATTGCCACAAAGTTTACGTTCAAGATGCTGACTTGTCTGCAAATGTTTGCTAATTAACCACTAAGCAGGATTGGTTGAAACTCGAGATAGAGAATGCTTGCCATCAAGGTAAATGCTGTGCTAACACATTTTGAAAGTGGTGCAGCTATTCACAACTGGTGAACAGTCTCTCTTTTTGGTTTATGTCACACTTTTCTCAGTTTCACTATGGTTTAGAAAGTAGTTTATGAGTGTGTATGTGGACAACCATAACTAGCATGGCTAGATTGTTTGCTAGCAACCAAACAATTGCAAGGATGTTTAGAGTGCAGCACCCTATACCTTTTTGTAGCCAGTTTCACCCAGCAACAGCAGGCAACCTCCAGCAGCCACTCACCAGCCGGCCAGGGAATACACATTTTTCACTAGCAACTGGTGGTCTTACTGCTGTCTATCCCTGTATAACTGAGGCCTCCTCAAACCACCTGTTCAAAAAGCTTACACAAGAAGAAAACTGATCTGTTCACCTGCACCCCATTCTAGTTTGTTTCACACAGCAACAGCGCACTATAATTAAGAACAAACCAAAGCTTTCTGTGTGCACATTTACTGCTGACATAGTTTGCCAAGGCTTTTCAAATTTGGCAACTTGTTGTAAACTTTGCTGCAGGCTGATCGCAGCTACACCTGCAGAATGCAGGGTGCACATAATACACATTGTATTTCAATGCTTTTGTTACTAATTGTTGCAAATGCAAGTTAATCCTATGAAAAATATATGTCTGCAAATATTATGCTTTATAGATTAAAAAAGAGTATATAATGTATTTCAAATTTTACTTTTTTGCCAATAAAAACTGAAAATGGGCTAATAAAACCAGCACAGTTAACCACCATACATGTTAGACACAGAGCTCTCAACTTGCCGATTAAAACCAACTGAAAACAATAAATACTGAGCCACTACAGAGCAATATCTTTATGAGTGTAGGTCATGCACATGATGCGCAATTATCACTAAAATGCTTCAAGACCTTGCAATTCTTATGATCTCTAGTTTCATGCATTTAGAGAATGATAAGGGTTATTTTGGGCTTCACGCTCATCAATATGCCTCATACTGAATATAAATACAGTCTTCGATGTTGATGGAAAAATCAAGGTTGCTCACTGATTTATTTTGGAAAATTCCTGAGAGGAAAATGTGTGGGTTTTTTTTTATTTCTTTCTTTTTCCTAAAATAAAGAATTTAGTTGGATTTTAAGTATTTTTCCTTCCCAAGATGTGCTTTGTTGTAAATAACTTACACATCTGGTCAGTGGTTTTGCTGCGTCCTGGCAAGCCTTGATGCAGTCTGTGTGGGTGAGTGAAAAAGAAACAGAGGGCCTGTTTAAAAAAAATTTTTTTTTAAATCTGAGATGAAATAAAAAGGGAAAGATTGGGGGGAGATTGGGTAAATATGCAGAGCCTAACTAACAAGACTAAGGGTAAACAAATTTGTATGCATGATAGGGAGGCCGAGATGGGGAGGCAGATGGAGGAAGAGAGAGAGTGAGAGGCAAAAAGAGAAGTGAATTCACTGACATCATTGGAGTTGGTTTGTGTCAGCATGCATGTGTTGAAAGTAGATGTGAGTGTACTGGAGCGTGCGCTGGGCAGGAGGGGAGGGCTCAGAGCAAAGTAGTGACGTATTGTAATCTGGAATACCGAGAAGCCCAGCTGTGCAGAATCTGGGCATAGCGAGGGCTTATGTTACGTCATACAAACCCACGCACACACATGCAGAAAAGCACACAAATGCACACGTAGCCTGTCGTGAGTCCTGAAGGAACACAACTGTTACTTGGGAGAAAGGTCAGGAGGGTTAATGCACGTGTGTGTGTACATGCTGTGTGAGCAGTTTCTTGTCCCTGCATTAATGTTTTTACTACCTGATATTAGTAAATATTGAGGTTTTGCTTCTGAACCATCCCCTACCTTCTGTGAACCCTTCTTCTTCTTCTCCTTCTTCTTCTTCTTCTTCTTCTCTGCTGATGTGCACCCAGGGAAAGGACTCTGTGATGCCAGGTGAAGATGCACAGCCTCAAGTTTTGAGCCACAATTTGGACCCCTCTCTCTGGCAGCAGTTTGCCCAGGGTTGAAATGACTCTCTCTTCGACTGGAATACAGTATGTTTCTAATGCACCTCAACCCAAATGACTGATGGCACAGTCTCTCCAAAGAGCTGGAAGATGCCTATTTCTAGCTCCATGACCATATTTGGCACTGACCTCAGGAAAAGGAAATAATGCTACCCATGTCACCCTCCCTTCTTTGCTGGTTATTTTTGACCATCCCCCTTACAGCTCCCTTAACCCCCAAGCTCTTTTGTACTCCTTTTGATAAACATCAAATGGCCTTTTTAAAAGAAAAAGAAAAACTCCTTACAGAATGACTTTTATGGTCCGAAGAGTCTAAGCAGGAGAGACTTCTGAGATGAGTGCAGTCATGTACATTAATGTATCCCCAGTGGTTAACCCTTTAGGCTGGCTCGTGCCTCGATAGTTTATTTTTACTCACATGTTACATCAGGGGCATGTTTCGCCTTGGGGTTCTAACAAAATAAAGTCTTGCATAATTATTTGCATGCACCACATATTGAGCACAAGTCTATTTATAGAACACATTTATATTTCCTGACGCGCATTATGTGTCACCCGGATTTATTTGTACTGTCTCAATACTCCTGGTGTCATTTATAAGGACTGACAATAGGAGAATAGTTTGATCATTATCATCATAGATGTTTTTGAAAATATTCAGGGTCATTTTTCTTTCTTGCATTAAATGATGGGCACATGGCTGTCATTTCTCACATAACATTAACACATTTCAGATAAAAGCAATCCTGATTCTGGTCACGGTATCAGCGACTCTGGTGATGGCCCCAGCTTTGGGATACTTTGCAATTTAAATTAGTACAACAGTGGACCTGTTGAGGTGTACTTACTGCAAATTGATTTTCAGTTTGAAACTACGGTAATGGTTGCCAAAGTTGGGTCCGCAGTGGAAGCTATACCGCTAGCTGCCTGTTTAGCAGAGGACACAGGGCACACTCAGACTCGGTAGTGAGCTGCATGTCATACAATAGTCCCCAGAGACCACAAAATATTACTCTAGTTATGTGCAAGAGGCATAAAAAGATGTTTTGCATTGTATTCAGAGACAGATGAATTGATTATGCCAAGTTACACAAGAACTGGACTGAAAGACGGTGGCAAACAAAATTTTTAATTTTCGGTGCAAATTGTTGTCAATATGTACAGAAGAGGTCAACGACAGAAAAATTAAAAACACACGCAGAGTGGAACACAATCAGTCATGGATTGGCCTCCCCAGAGCGTGGAACTCAACACTACTGAAGCCAGTGGGGGATTATCTTGACAGAGAATAGAGCAAAAGGCAGCCAACATCCAGAACTGAGCTTTGAATGTCTAAGGCGCCTGGAGAACTAATCATGAAGTCTTCTTAAAGAAACCACAAGAAAGCTTGCCTAAGAGAGTTCAGGCTATGTTGAAGAACAAAGTTGGTCATGCTTTCAAGCATGTTAGAAATGCAAGAACTCTTTCCCCTTGCATACTCTATTTTCATGTTTGCATATCTTTTAACAAATAACTACACCTATTTTCTATTTTCCTTGAAAAATATAAGGAAACAAGGGGTGGCTCAAGACTTTTGTATAGTACTGTATTAAAACAGATACTTGCTGGCACAGAAATTCTTATAAAGGCTGTTTTTAGTGAAATGTTAACCATAATTACCAGCTTATAATCATAAACTGTTATATCATACATTTATCAGGATTCTTCCACTCGCCACTACAAATGTTTGTACAAGTAATAGTAGTGGGTCAGCAGACAGGCAATAAAGTCACAGTATCAGTGTGTTAACTGAGCAGTTAAGTCATCTAGTGGCTGAGTCTCCACTTTAATGGAATCATTTCTACATTCTCAGTGAATCCATTCGTGTTTCACGGCCAAATGCAAAGCTATAACCTAATGAGACCATTAAACAACACAGCACACTGTGTGCCTGATTCCGCCTCGAGATCCTGAAATTGTACCAGTTTTGGAACTTTGCGAGTTTGTAAGTGAACAGAAACAGGCAGGATGAATAGTGGAGAGTAGGTGAACTCATTACTCTGTTGAAGAACACTGCATTAGTGGTTGCACATTATAATAGAGGGTCTTCAAACATTCAACCTCTCCCCAAGAAGAACAACTTTGCCCCCAGGAGCTAACTGTACTAAAAGGTTGTGCATGTGTGTTTGCATGTGCTGCCCTTTGATTTGATCTCTTACCAGCCTTATCCGCCTATCGCCATGGTTGTTGGTCCCAGCGTGTTTTAGTCCTGCGTCTTTCCTCAAGTTTTCAGTGGAAAATAGCATCCGAAGTTGGGAGTCTTTTCTCAAATGACGCCCTTAATACCACAGTGACTGGTTCGTTCCTGTGCAGTATCAACACTTCCTGTCATTAGCGGGAAGTCTGTATGTGACTGAAACAGATGGACACTGGAGAACTATTGACATAGACAGAGACAGTAGGATCATTAATGCTTTGCCCAGAGGAACGAGACCTCTCTCCGGGTCTCTTAAGCGCCTGTTCTATTTTACCCTCATCAAAATTGTCTTGTCACTGCTAGCTGTCTGAGAGACAGGCTCCATCAAAATAAGAGTTGTATTGAGATATGTCAAAGTCACAGCAGGAGATGCCTGTCAGAGCTACAGAGTTCTCATAGGCCAACGTCACAGGTAATCACACTCACTGTCCTTGTCAAGCATAGGGGGATCTGAGTGGTTTATCTTTAGAAAACACAATCGACCAGGATTCACTCGTATGGGATCATAAGGAAGACAAAAAAAGTTTCCATGCAACTCCTCCTCCATCTCAGTGCGAGAGGAGCAGCGGCTGCCGACGGAGGTTTATAACTTGCCATACGGACACCATGTTTGAACCCACGGTGCTCACGCTTGACTGTGTTTGTGCTCGCAGGCTAGCTGTGTGCTCACATACCATAATTAGCGTAATGAGTTATTTATAGCCAGCTGTGGAATTAGCTGTGGAATTGCCAGGCAGCCGCAGGGCTGATTAAGCCACTTGCCAATCAATTATTTATGGCTTCCTGGAGAAGAGTAGCTTGTCCTCTTTTGTGTGCAGAACCATGGCAACACAACAGGAAGCAGAAATCCTGTGGAGAGGAAGTAGACCCTATGACAGAATCAGCTGTGGCACCCCTGTCTGCACCATGTTTCTCTCTCTTTTTCTCTTATATTCACACTCACTCCTCTAATATAAACCATACTTTTATGAGGAGCCGTCTATGAACTCCCTCGACTCAATAAAAGGTGTTTATGCTCTCCATTTGAGGGAAAATAAATAAACTGGATGGATGAAAATAGATTATTCCCAACTGGTGAAATGAAGGACCAGACTGAATGTGGCATAGGAACTGTGCCTTTCATCCAGTCACTGCATGAGCAGGTACACAGTACATGAGGTTCTCAGGGTCATTTTTCTTTTTTACACTTCCTAATTGTACGGGGAAAAGCTCCAGAAGCTTTGTTTTTTAAGTCATAAAAGGTTTTCTGCTTTACTCCAAAGTACAGCAATATGACCACCATAACTGAGGGTACTTTTTGCAAAAATACAATAGCATCTGTCACTATTTCCTACAACAAAACTGTTGCAAAATCCTTTCTGTGAGTAAGCATGAATCACTATCTTGACAATCAGCAGCTAAAGATGGACTGTTTTAAATTTCAAAATGTGAAGTCAAGCCCAGCTGCAAAATTTACCAGCAAATTTTTTTGTTGTTGTTAGGATTGGTAAATATGCACTTTAATATCCTTTTTTCCTGTGTGTTCGTGCATGTTTCTCACCTTCCTACCACACAAACTTGCACTGCATCCCACATATAAAGGCAGATGCAGTAAGTTTAAAAAAAACAAAGAAAAACAGTACATAACGGTCCAATTAAAGTCTGCGCAGCCTGTTCTCTTTCACCTAATAAAGTAACCGGACGAATCTACCCTCAGCATGTCAGACAGAGGGCAGAGTGACGCTTTGAGGCGAATTTCAATCAGTCTGTCTCACTCCTACACAGCAAGTTGGCTTCTGGCTGTGTGGGAGGCCCACAGGACATAGCCATGGGCTGCATCTACACAGATCTGCCACCCAAATTGAATCTAAAATCCTCTGCAGTTTTTCCTTATCCACTTTTTTTTCCCTCTGTTTTTGTAAATCGGGTCCCTGCAGAGACTGCTACGCTTGAACTTTTCAAACTAAATCAGTAAAAGTTCCAGGGAGCAAACAACAAAAACTGCATAACTGAAATCGAACTTGTGAGGCCTTTGTTAGAGTCAACACGAAAGAAAATTGACTTACCAAATGAAATGGTGAAAGTACAATAGGTGACAATTAAAGCAGTAAATGCATTACTGCTCTTAAAGTAGAACAGAAAATTAGTCGACAGTTTTTTTTCATTTAAAAGTTAATCTCTCTTGGGTTTTCAGTTGAAAATTGAGCAAACAAGCATCTGAACGTTTTGCAATTTCTTGCAGCTTTCTCACATTTATATATTTCTAAAGTACACTTAGGCACCACTTACATGTTTGCATTTCAGACTTAAAAGCTATTACCTCTCACAAAATGTGGGTATTACTTGCAGTGAAAGGTGGAGTAAAGTTAGCTGTTCCAAGCACCAATCAAATCCCATTATGCAGATATGCAGGAAGATGAAGATGTAGCCTAATGCTGAAATGAAAAGTGGTCATTGCAGTGGGTAATCAACCAAGTTTTCCTTGAAAAACTACACACTACCTGCTAGTAACCAAAGCAATCATAAATAGATTTTTGGTGCAGAACATTCTGTGTGATCAATTTCACCTAGCAACAGCCAACAACCTCCAGTAATCACTCACAATCCAGTCAGGGAATACACAATTTTCCCTAGCAACTGGAAGTTGTGATGGGACCACTGACTGGTCTCTAGGTATGTGTGGCTAAGACTTTAGTCATGGCTAGCTAATTTCATGCTAACTGCTTATTGAGGCTCCTTTAGCTTGCCTTGTGGGTTTGAAAAAATATGGTTGGCTGTTGTCAATATGAGAATATCTTCAGCAAAAATGCCCCTCAATCATCAAGCAACCATTTTTGGATTCTGTTAGAGCTGCAGTTTAAAATAATACGGAGCCCTGGTGCAGGCTCTTAGTTCACACACTGTCTGAAAGCCATTTTAGCTCCCGTGCTCACACTCAGAGCTGGGCACCAAAGATGACCATATTAAGTGCATCCCTTCCCAGTGATATCATACAGATCAAACAAGTGTCTGAAATGCTGCAGTGAGTGCAGTCTGAAGCCTGAGATTTTCCCTGACAGGGATTACTTCCATATACACTGACCTCATTATTTAAACTTTGACCATATTTAAAATGAGTATCTACCATGGTAGAAGAGTAAATGACAGAAAATATGAGGCACATAATCAAAACATTGTCTTGTTTCATCTTTATATATGCGTACAAATGACAGCTGGTCATTTTACTGAGGGTTATATGTTGGTCTATGTGTAAAACATAATAACAAAACACATAACAAAGATGACCCGAATGCCTCCTCCCTCATATCATTCCACAGAAATATATTTTCAGTGTTAAACACATTGCTATCGCAAACTCCCGTGTGTATTTTTTATCACTTCCTCCCTCCTTTTCTCACTTTCTTTCACACATTTCCCTTCTCTAAGCACTATATTCCTCGCCTCAGTTCTTCTGGAAGGACATCTGTTTGCCCACGGAGTCATCAATCCCAGCATGCCTGGCTGTTGCCCAACCTTGGCTATGTGTGGTTTTTTTTGTTTTGTTTTTTTTTCTACCTGCTGTCTACTCTTTTGCTGAACAGTCATCACTTTCTCATTTTACAGCATTTATCGAGAGGATGTACGAGTAGATGGAGTTGATGCAAAGACAAACATGCATTTCGAGCGCGATGACACACAACCGCATTCAAATACAGATATAGCATATCGTTCTAGCATATCGTTCACATCGGCTCACTAAGCTTTCAGTCTTTTCCTGAGGACTCCACATATATGCACACAAATCAAGGATTTCATGAATAGGAAATGCATATTCAACAATACTGTGAAAGCTTTGAAAGACCTCTGTGTTTGTATGCAGACATATACCTAAACAGAGGAGTGTTATCTACAAGGACAAATGAATGAGTAATGTTTGCTGTTGCAGGAAGCTGAGGTGATAGTGTGTTTTTGCCTCACGTGGTATGAACATGCAGGCAGTGTACTGGCACAGACATTGAGTGCAGAACAAACGAAATGCCTTTTTTTTTGTCTTATTTTTATGGAATATAGTTTACAGTTAGATTTTTTTCATTGCTATTAACCACTTTTCAGTGTCAACTTTCTGGGAAAAATCTCAGAGAATGCAGGATATTATTATTATTGTAGTTTTGGTATGTGCTCTCTCAAGAAACAGCTGCACCCAAGAGGCTATTCCAATTAGCTTACAAACCCACATACAGCAGGCCTGCACCTGTTAGTCTGGTCAATCACTTTGCAGGCACTCTGCCTAGTTCTTTTTAAACACAGCGGCTTTTATTTTCACATTTTTGTGTTGAGGACATTGAAAGTTTATCATCCCACCATGAAGCATGGAGCCACGAAGTCAAAGAGTTGCTCAGGTCTGCGCCATGACCTAAATGATTACTGTTTTCCCTTTGGATGTCCAGCTCATATTTTGTTTCATTTTTTCTCCCTCTCTTTTTATTGTTTTTTAGTTGCATTATGTCCTGTCACCCTTCCTGTGTGCAAATTTTTGGAAAATTTCCCTCTGCAGTACACACACGCACACACAGACACACTCATGCACTGCTTGGCCTTCACCCCTTACATCATGTTTCCATTGCTCAATGAAAGATGACCTGTGCCATATGCAGCCATTGGGTTTATTTGTCACTCAAAGACAAACCTTCTATCCAATCCTTTATTTCCATCTGTTCCCTCCCGCTTCTCTTTTTATTGTGATAGGTCATTTTTAACAGTGAGATTTGGAGAGGGGGAAAGAAAGCATAAATTGGCATTTATTAAACTGCTTGTCGTCCAGGTTGACATCTTAAAAGGTCTGAACCCCTAAGATGTTTGGTTTACTGTTACATACGTCAAAGAAACGCGTCAGCCTCACACAACTGAGAAACAGTAACCAGTAAATGTTTAGCATTCCTCTTCATATTTCCACATCTCATTTCTGTGAATCAGCAATTTCAAAACCATATAAATTTTATGAACCTTTTTATGCAATGTTTATTATATTAACAAGGACTTTATTTAAATCGTATTTGCTTCTTTTCCCCTCCCATCTGAGCATAAATGTGCCTTGCGGGGCTCCACAGGCCGTTTCTGTCAATTTACTCTGAGTTAATTAGTAATCAATAGCCACCCAAACAGCTGTAAAAAGAAGTGCGCACTCACATACACACACACGCACTCACACAAACACATGTTCCCCCTGCTCATTCTGTCCAATTAAATCCATCATAAAGATTCCAAGGCAAGTGTATAATAGGAGCACAATATTTCAGCAGTCATTACCCAAACCGAGTTGGCCTGGTTCTCATTACCTGGAGTCCTCGCAGGAGCTGCCAGCTCTGCACGCGTGCATACACACACACATAAGCGCACAAACGTGAATAAATATGCTCCTGACTGGCTTCTCGCTAATTTGAGACCTGGTTGAAATGTTTTTGAGTGGAAAATGCTCAGTGTCAGCACGGCAGCTTATAAAATGTCCTCTGGATTCCTGTATCAGCAGCTTGCAGACGTGCACAGAGGGCAGTCGCAGAAATGTATTACATGCTATCTGTTCTGTTTATTCCAGCAATCATACTGTGATTGCATTTGTTTGTGTGTTTACGTATGTTTGTGGGTTTTTTCTTTTACCCTGAGGCTCTATGAACCTGTTGGCTTCTGCTGATATAGATTTGTTTTCAGTCACACTGATGCACACAAATATGTATTTACCTATGCTACATTACAGAGAAGATAAGAAGTATTGACTTATTCACCGCTGGAGCTCATGGACAGCACAAACTGATGTGGACACTGTTCATATATACACACACTACCACTCACATGTACTATATATATAGGTATATGCAGCAGCAGCAAACCCTCACACATCTTGTAATGCATTTGAGGTGGAATGTGAATGGGCCTGTTCATTGCCTTGGAAACGGCAGGCTAGCCGGTGGGGGTGGCAGCTCCACAGAGTAATGATGTTATCTCCCAAATGGGTTCAGTTCAGGACAGACCCCCACAGACCTACTGTACATACACACTGAAACGCACATGTCAGCCTGTCTCCTGCATTTTACTTTAACAGATGGCTGAATTCTTCCTGCACTACAAGCAGCATGTTGTAAGTGACAGGGTGTAGATGCAGTGAATAAGATTAAGGAATCTCACTTATCTGATCCAAAGGCATACTTTTTCATAATTCAGGTGACAACAGCAGCTCTTCTGCAAAGTCTTTTGTTTTGTACAGAACAAAAATCAATGTGTTTTCATTTCTTTAAACAAGGTGTGAAATAAATGCCTCCAAAACACACAATATATGTGGGTTTTGTGTATTGACATTTGGTCATGGGCTGCAAATTTACTTTAAGTTTGGGTCACTCTGAAAAGTAACTAACACTCAGAAAATCTATGTTACTTCGTGGCGATACAATACATGCCATTTAGGTCAGAAGGTTTGTGTGTAAATTGCATTTAGTGAAAATGGATAATTTATTAAGTATACTTTGCAACTACCAGATTGGACCTCCTTTTGCCTTCAGTACTGTTTTGGCACAGATTCAACTCATTCCCCAGAGATTTTGGTCCATATCGACATGACAGACACTCACACAGTAGAAGATTTATTAGCCACACATACGTGGTGAAAACTCCCATTCCACCATATCCCAAAGGAGCTCCACTGGACTGAGATCTGTTAACTGTGGAGACTGTGGGGAACAGTGAACTCATTGTCATGTTAAAGAAACCATTTTGAGATGATTTGAGCTCTGTGACGTGGTGCATTATCCCACTGGAAGCAGCCATCAGAACATTGTGGTCATAAAGGGATCAGGGATCGACGTGGCCAACAACGAAATTCACATCCAAGGTGTACCAAGAAAATATCAGAGAACATTACACTACTAACAGCTCGAACCACTCATACAAGGCAGGTTGGATTCATGCGTTCATCTTGTTTACACCGCATTCTCACCCAAACATCCAATCTCCCAGCAGAAATTGAGATCAACTTTGCTGCTGATTTGGTTAGCCTGCTTAAATTGTAGCCTTAGTTTCTTGTTCTTAGCTGACAGGAGTGGCGCCCAGTTCGGTCTCCTGCTGCTGTAATCAACTGTTTCAAGGTTCGATGTGTTGTGCATTCAGAAATGCTCTTCTGCAAACCTTGGTTATAACAAGTTGTCATTTGCTCAGAGGCAATCTGAGCATTCTCTGACCTCTAGCATCAAAAAGGCATTTTATCTCAGAGAGCTGCCGCTCACTGGGGATTTTCTCTTTTTTGGACCATGTAATCCCCAGAGATGGTTGTGTGAGTAAACCCCAGTAGATCAGCAGTTTCTGAAATACTCAGACCAGCCCATCTGGTACTAACCACCATGCCACATTCAAAGTCACTTAAATCACCTTTCTAATGCCTGGTTTGAACTTTTGTAGGTTGTCTTGACCATGTCTACATACCTAAATCTTATTAATGCAGGGTTGTGACTGTACATGTTTAAAATACATAGAGTTTTAAAGAATAAAACAAAAATCTATAGATTAATACATGTAAACACTAAAGATGGCTGTTATCCTGCCCCTCCTACCAAACACCAGAAACAGGGACTGAAATCAACAGCAGAAGCAGGAACAGTGTTTGATTGGCTGATTTCTTGCCCATATAACTTAATCATCTGATTGGTAATTCTACACATTGGAGCCTTTGCAAAGATTACATCTAGAAAGATTTTGATATGCTTGATGTAGAGATCTATTGATCAATTAGGCAGCTGAAAGACTGAAAGACTGAAAAGAACTGCAGGGTAAATCATTTAATTTGCAACTCTTCTTTTCGATTATTTGCTTATTTGTACTTCAGTTTACAATCACTGAAGTCACTGGATGCCTCTATACATATATCTGCATACATCTGCAATACACTGAATTTGCACTGTCAGGCAATATCTTAAAAATGTGTTGGAAAATCTCTCAACTCGGGTCAAAAAATGTTTTTTGTTTCTCTGGACATCTTTTTTCGTCCAGACAGCCTGTGTAAGTGGAACCTTGTTTACGCTCTACAACCCATGTTATTACCCATGGTGCTCCTCTACCTCCACTGTCTGCCAGTGGGCTCTCCATTCTTCACTACCCCCCCATCCTGCAGCTGCCTCTCTGTTCCATTCTCCACTACACTCCCCCCACCCATTCTGCAGCTGCACCCCTCTTCTCATATCTCATTTCAAGACAGCAGAGACTCACATTTGTGCTTGTTGTGCTTATATGCACATCATATTTGATCCACTTAATTTGGAATGTAAACTGGTGTTTATTTGCTTCTCTTAGGGGTATTCATTTTGGATTACACTGCAGCAAAATGATCCCCACACCAGCCCTTATTTCTTTTATTTCACATTCCTACATTCCCTTTTTCTCTAAGTGGCCATTCTTCCAGTCACAGTGGTCGAGTTACACTAAATGGTCCCTGCTTCAGCAAGATTGCTCTAAGACCATTTTGTATTCATGTTCCTTCTCTTCCTTTCTTTGTCCTTCCCTTTCCCATAGTAGTATTAATCTATTTGTTCTTGAAGACAGCAAGTTAGTGTATGTTAAGGTTCAGAGAACTGCCTCAACAGTATGTAGATTGTTATAATATTATACTGAGAATTTCACCGTGTTCATAGTATGATCCTATTGACTTTCCCATAAAAGCTTGACATTGATGGTATGAGGAAGAAGTTAAGATGAACAGTCACTCTGAAATTTGTTACATACCTTTGTGTGGACCTGAGGAGGAACTGTAAAAACTTTGGTGTCACTGTGATGTTTCATAAGCATCACTACTTTAGTGTATGCAAAGTTTGCATTGTTGTTGTTACTTTTAATTTAGAACTATAAACTGTATATAAAAATGGAGGCAGCTTCCAGGTCTGAAAAATGAAGCCAATGCAGAAATGCTTTTATCCAGCATTCTTCCAAATGGCCAGCAGGGGCAATCTCTATGACTGCAAAAAGAAGCCTGATTGTATAGCTCCATGACATCAATTAACACTTCCTGATGTGTTTACGGTTTCAGTGTCTTGTCTCAAATTTTGCTGAATTCAGCACAGTATGCATTTTATAAATTATGGTCTCTTGAAGCAGGGTGTGTTTTAAAGTTGGCCTACAACTTTAAAACATAACCCGTGTTGTGTAATTTGCCTGTGACCATGTAGTTCCTCATGTCTGTTGTCTGATTTAAAAACACTAAGATGGCAATGGCAATGAAACTCAGCTACGTCCATCTTTTATATACATCTTTTATATTACTTAAAATAAATACTCACTGGATAGCAGTTAGAATATTTTTTTCTAATTCCTTTGGTTGTTTTATTGCAGTGTGAGCAAAAAAGATATTTCTCAAAAACATTTGTTAAGTGAAACTGAGTTTAATGTAAGTGCCAAAGTTGCACATAACATATTTTAGGATGCTTTTTTAAGATTCACATACTACTGGAAATGTGTCTTTTTATGGTAGTAAAAGTGAATGTGTTCAGACGGAAATGTGTGCATTTTTACTTTTAGCATTTATTTAGGCCATTTGTCTAAATTAGCATTAAAATGACATATAAAGCAAAACTTTTTATTGATGCTTGCAGGCAGCAGCATTTATAAGTACAAATAAATTAAGAGAAGTGAGCTGCTGTCATTGATGGCACATTTCCTAATTTCAAGTGTGAATCTATTGCCACAAGGTGCCAGCAGCAGCAGCAGCATTATAGAGAAATGGTAATGATACATTCAAATATCCAATGACACAATGGTGATGGCAACCTTATTTATTTAGCACATTACATGTAAACTCAACATGCTTAGCACAAAAGATTAAAACATAAAAGCCTATGCCTAAACAAACTTAGAAAATAAATATAAAGTATAAAAGAACTCCTTCAGACTTTATTTTAACAATAACTAAATTAAATTAATCTTTTAACTCTACAGGAGCTGCACAGTTTTTTTTATTGGGTTGAGCTTTTTAACCAGCTACTTATGGCCGGCTTATCTGCTGTCTAACCGCATCAACAATTTGGTGTTCTTGTCATATGGAGTGCAACTAATGAATACAACCAGCAAGTGCTCCTTCAGTGCTTGTTTTTTGTTTTTGTTTGTTTGTTTACTTCTGGTTCACACAACACGCAGGTCACACACCTCCTTCATAGCTTGGTTGGGCTCAGCGGTATGTTTACCTGATGTGGTGAAACAAGTTTGTTGCTTTCACCTTTAGTGGGGGGGGGGGCTGCTGCTATCTTCCAAACTACTGTTCATTGTTGGAGATTGTTGAAATGATGATGAATTATTATTATTATTATTATTATTGTTATTATTATTATTATTATTATTGTTATTATTATTATTATTATTGTTTTTAGGTACTGAATCGTTATCTGAGGCTGTGACACGTGGCTCTTGCTCTCAGATATACCTGGGCTTGAACATAAACACTTGGCATTGCTATAGCAATGATATTACACTTTCATATTATGTAAAAATTTGTACTGATATTACCACAGACAACGTGACTGGGCGATGGCCCAGCCTGTACATGTGTTTGTGTTTATCTCATTCTTTGATCTCAGGACTCAGGACTCCTTTTTTCTTCTTTACACTCTTTGTTTTTAATCCTAATGACAGCAACGAATATAAAGTGCTCTTTAATTGGCACCTCACTTAGTGTAGAAGTAGAGGGAAAGCTGTGATTTTCAAGTCACCTAAAACAAACTATAAGTCCATTTCAAGTCTTGATCTGACTAACTTACCACAGCTTCCCTACATTTACTTCATATTATCAATTCCATTTAATGCTTAAAAGTGTGCACTGTAAGTCTTCATGTGTATGGATGGACATTTACCCCCACGCACAGCTCAAATGTATGTGGAGTATTCCAAGTCCACCAGCTTTTGCTTGTGGTAACTGCTTCTGCTAATTATACATGTTGACAGTTATTAATATCTTCAATGTCCTCTGTGTGTGTTTGTGTGTGCGTGTGTCAGTGTGTGTGTGTGCGTATTTGTGTGTTGGAATGATAATGTTAATGAGCCTCGAGCATGTGTCTCTTAGTTATTTATAAAGTGTTTTGTGCTCAAGGGTACGCACAGCTCCCTCGCTCTCCTGTTACATTCATGCCGCAGTGAGGACGCAGCATACACTCCTGTTGCTTTCCAGGGCTGTCCTGCAGCTGTCAGAAGACCTGTTTTTTAATGTACAGTATAAACATTGCATCCGTTTGTTTCTCAAAAAGAGCTTTTTTTTATTATTTTAAATTTCTTTTAAGTGTCTGTGTAAGAGTCAGAGTTGCTGAGTTGCGGTGCTGTGAGTGAGTGAGTGAGTGATGCTACCTTTGATTTTATCACAAGGGTCACATCCTCTCTACAGGCATGCTTCTTCCTGTTGTGTTGCCATAGCGACACTGCATACAATAAAAGGACAAGCTACTTTCCTCCTTGAAGCCACACGCTCTGTTTGTCTTCTTCCTTCTCACCACAAGAAAACAAACATACAGTTACAAACATGCACACCCAGCTCCACATAAACACGCGCGCACACACACACACACACACACACTTGGAAGGACTAAACGGCATAAACACACACATTCGCTTCTTCTCAGTTATAAATGCTCATGTACACCAAAACGACAATGCAAATGGCATTATTACAACACAAGAGAGCATCCAGTTACCGTTTTATATGATCAGTTAAGCCAGGCTGGCATGCCAGTTAACTTACTAGAAAATAGGTCACTATATTGAGATATTCACCAATCACATCACTGTGGATTACCAGATGCAGCCAGAGCCCATCAGGACATTAGATATTGAAAATTAACCGGAGGATTTGGTAACAATAAAAACGTTTCTCCTGATGCGTCTCCTGTGTCCAGGCCTGACACTGCTGCAATGCTTCATGCAGGATGGTACGACTGCATGAACGCCGCTGTAGTTTTTTTGTTTTGGGGTTTTTTGGGGGGTTTTTTGGTCGGTTTGAAGACAGAAAACGTGTGACTTTTGAGAGCTAGAATTCACAGGCAATCTGTTTCACTCGTTTGTCGAAACTTTCAGTCTTGTGGTGAACGTGAGAGATGGCACAAACGAGATCAAGCGTTTCACACAGAAAAAATTAATTCATTGCTGTGCTTCAAATTGTCACTCATCCCGCCACGTTAACACGGAGAGACAACCACTTAAAATCCCAGATTTTCTCTAAATGTGAGGGGGCCTTAATACCTCCAAATATTTGCCCAAGCAGAGGCTTTAAAAGTGTCCAGGGGAGCAAAGATGAGCTATACCCCCACATACCTCTTTTATTTGAAATATTTATACTGTACTCTACTGCTACTCTGTCAAATCCATGTACATGGGGGAGGGTGAGTCTTTAAACTGGCTGCACTGAGGTGGCTGTGCAGGGAGCAGTTAAGCTCAGGGATGTTAAGCTGTCCCTTACTACTGAAATGAAATGATCTGTAAAGGAAAGCAGCAGCATGTCCATGGATTTGAGTGCATGTGTTCAGCAGAGTGGGGCTGCATGCTCATTCACAGCAATGAATGCTGTAGTATTTTTTTTAGAGAGATTTAGATTTAAACAAAATAGGTCCATTAGTTCCCAAACATAATGTCTCATCCATGTCTGCTCACGAGGGAGCTGGTATTAATCCAAGGGTGCCACCATCAGCGTGTGTCTTGGCCTATGGTGACACATCAGTCACTGTCAGCAGTTAAACTTCTAATCAGAGGGACCTTGCCTGTGTCACGTTCAGCCAGATTGATGGGAGGATTTTTCGACCAGCAGCGTAATCAGAATGAAGATATCAAAAATCTCTTGTATCTCTTGGAAAAGAAAAAAAGAAAACAACATTTTAAATATGTAATGATATTTTCAACCAAGCTGATTAGGATGCTTATACTGTATAACAACTAGAATTAGCAGTATTAACGATACTAATAGAGGGGGTAAACAAAATTGTTTTCACACAGTAACAAAAGGAATTACGATTTTAGCTTTTCAACTGAGACTTAGCTGATTGTTCTTTGTTTTGTTTTGCTTTTTTGTTTTTTCATATATAATGAGAAACTCAATTATATGAATACTAGAAAATGAAAGACATCATCAGTAGTAATGCCAAAAATTTTATGTAGATGTTATTTTCTCAGTGCTTACCCTGATATGGGGCATAATTTGTGATACAAGGAGATATTTTTGGATGTTTGCATGTGTGTTTTGTTATGATGTTATGTTGCCTATGTTTTGCGGTGTACTGTCAAAGTGTAAAGATTTGTGACGGCAGGAAGAATAGGTGATGCAGCTGCTGCAGCTAATGGGAATCCTAATAAACTAAACTAAACTAAACCCATGGGCTCATAAGCAAAGCAGTCAGAAATAAAAAGATTAGTTATATTTGCTGTAGCTCTCAAGTGCAGTCATAGTGACGATGCAAGACATAAAAGAGTGCAGCACCTGATCCTCGTGCTGCTTTCGCTTTTACTTGTTTGTGCCACTCTTTTCGGAGAGCATTGAGCATGACATGCAATAACCGCACATCTCAGTAGCTGAATGCAACCACAACATTGTCACACGAACTATAAACAAAAGATCCCTTAGTCAAGTCAGGGTTTGAGTCAGAAGGTGTCTCAGTAGGAGAAACTTACATAAGTTGCAAACTGTATGATGCATTCAGGTACCTGCACACTTTGAAGTAATAAACGTTGTGTTATGATTCAGCTGAAAACGCTAATGAAATGCTCCACAAGGGATATCTATTGGAGTGTAGACAATCAGTGTCATTCCAACATGGAAAATGGATTCACAGAAATCATTTTACCAATATGATCTTTCATGTTTTTGAAAATTGTTGCTTACCGTTCTTTTTTTCATACTTACAGTTTATGGTTTGTTGACCTTCCTTTAACTTTCTGTGCATCCCATGTGTACAAGAACCACATACAACAAATAAGCAGTCGTGCACGTTTAAATGCAGAAAGCCAGCACAACTTTATAATAGTCATACCATAGCGCACGTGTTTATGGGGTACCAGCTGAATTCTATGAAATGGTTACTTTATATGATTTCTGTTTTGATTGCAATTATATGAAAAAGTAAAGCAGTGGGAGACAGAAATCAGGGTCAATCATGTGTCTTGGTTTGTTGCATATTAATGCCAACTCTACCAACTGCCCTTTATTTTGCACTTAATGATACATGCAGATAATTGAGGTGCCTGCTGTGTATATTTGTCAACGAAGTAATCAGCCCTCTATTGTTACATTTGTGCATATATCTTGATTTGAGAAGCATGGCAACGCCTAGGCTACACACAAATCATGTGCACTTAGAAAAGCACATCTACCCACATTTGCAAAACATGTGGACTGTTGTACATTCGCTTGTATGCTTTGTTTATGTTGCCGAGCAAATGAAGTGGCAGTGAAGCTTTTAGTTTGGATAAGTGTCAGTTACATGCTGAGATGTCGCAGTCCTCCTCCAGCTTCCTCAGCTGAACATCACAGGCTTCTGTGAATGACTGTCCCATTGTTGTGGATTGCTTTTTATCTACCGAGCCATGAATGTATCTGCTTGTTCACATCTCACTCTCATTTTTACTGATACTCGCGCTCACGCTGGAACAACACCTACCCCCCCCCACTACCCCCCGTCCTGACTCATGATTCATATGCTCTCACAGTACTATGCTGCTAGTGACTGATCGATTTTCTGGCAGATTTGTGCCCACACACCCACAGCCTAAAGCTTTGCTATGTAATCACACAAAGTATGTTGGAAATCCTTTTTACTTTCACACCTAAAGTTTCATCAGCTCTTAGCCCAGTCACCAATGACATTACCTCCGCTTTTGTGCTCCTGGAGAAATCAATCGTCCGCCACTTAGAAGTGAGGGGGCTTTAATTAAATAAATGGAGCACATCATTGCTGGAGTTTGGGGAGGGGGGGCTGACAAGAGGAGAATGGTGACAGGGAGTAGAGCATGGAGGTCCAAACAATCTGTCGTTTTAACAGCCCACCCTCAGTGAAGCCACAAGTTAGTCACCCTCTGAAACACCCTGACTCCTGCCTGCACACATACGCACACTCTCTTTCTCACAGTCCATCAGATGTGTGACTAAGCATGCCATTGTCAGTGTGACTGAGGATGAGCCTCACTAGTTCACCAGTCCTTCCACCGCCCACCCTCCTACATACACACACACACACACACACACACACACACACACACACACACACACACACACACACACACACACACACACACAAACACAGACAGAGCCATCCCTGTTTCCCATCTGTCACCCTCCACTCAGCAGACAGCAGTGTCGCCTGTCAAAAGTGCTGGTCATTGATTGCTACTGTAAGGTGGGATGGGCTTTGTAGTATTGAATTTCGAATGACTCCGGTAAGCTATGATGCTGGTGTGGGCAGTGGCAGCTGTTTGGGTACAGTGCTCCTTTTGAAGGGCCCAGCTACCTGAAAGATCCCATCATGGATAGTAAATAGTTAGTCGTGCTGGAACAAAGGCTCATTTATCCCACCTAATTCAACGTTTGCACCAGCTGAAATGTAAACGATAGCACACTGATTTTAGCACTTTAATATCTGGGGGTTTTAAGAGATGTGTTAAGATAATAAAACAATAGCAGTTAATATATTCATACTTGTTGTGCAGAAATAATGTATATCACAAGTTTTAAAATGCTAAAGTGCCTACTTGTTTCAAAGCCCACACCTCCTACAATATATTCTTTCTGTTAAAAAATTTTAAATTCATTAGGGCTAAACTAAAAGTTGAACCTGAAACTGAGGAAGCTTGTCTTATATCATAGAATAATAATCAAGTAAATTATTTTATTGAGCAAGTAATAAAAAACAGAGTCTTATATCATGGATCTCTGAACCACTAATATAGATTTATTTAAGTGTCTCATGTTTGTTTTCAATGGGTCCGTGTCTGGGTGAGCATCGTGTTCCATGTTTTCTGAGAAAGGCTTGCTGGCTGACAACGGGAGATGGAGGAGGCGGAGGAGGAAAAGGAGGCTAAGGCCGAATCAAGTCTCCATGTCCCACTGCTTCCTCAGGTTACTCACCAGCCTCATCCATTATTTCTGGCCCTGATCCATTATGGATGAGCAGGTACAATGCCACATGGCTCCGGAACCGATGCTCCCATTGCCCTCCCCTTCCACCACTAACACCACCGCCGCTGCCGTCCTGCCAGAAACCTCCACCGCCAGGGAGCTTTTCTGTCATCTCTCTGGGCTATGACCTACATAAACGGGGAGCAGGGACAACGTCTCAGGGAGGCAGAGAAACAACAGAAAGGAGGTGTGGAGGATTAAAGTGAATCAGAGCAGTGATTCAATGGGAAGTAGATAAGAAAAGAAGGGGGAAAGTACGGGGGAATGAAAATGATGATGATGATGATGATAATTTAAAACCCTCAAAACAAGACCTTGCATTTATTTTATCTTACTTGGTGTTCCTGTCACTTGACTCCATTTATCATCAGCTCACAACAGTTTATAGCTTAAGCACACAGTCTATCTATAATGATAGCAATTAGCATCTGCTAAAACTGGCACTGTGCCTGCTTGCAGCACATCCAAGCACAGAGTTCCAGATAATAGCGCTAATGATGACTTGCAGCCTCTAACCCAAGTCGCCACCACGACTCCTCGCTGTCCTTCTTTCCCTTTTATAGCAAGGACTTCCTCGATTCTGCTGCTCTGGGGAATGTATTTAGTCACAGTTCCCCTGCATTTGACAGTCAAAAGGCACTTGTTTGACACTGGGAGGTAAACTGGAAAGAACCCATGTTTTGTTACAGCCTGGAGCACATCACTGTCTTGGCTAATGTTTGCCAACTGGACCTTGAAAACAGCTAGATGTGTTTATTAAAGGAGCGTGTACAGGTCTATAATACATTTCACAGAATCTATTTCACCAACGGTGGCAAAAATTTGCTAAAAGTTAAGAGGTTCATTGTTATTCAATTAAGTTTGTAAACTTGCAAATGAGTCTGACAAACACACAGGGCTTTGAGAAACTGTTTTATGATTATATTTTAGCTTGAGGTTAACCAAGCTGTTTTAGTTTATGGAAAAAGTATCCGGAGCCAACCTCAATACTGTTATGCAACGACAACCAGTAACTTCTTCTTCGCAGTTTTTATCCCTGCAAGTGCATGTAGTGCTCATTAACAACCATGTGTCCTGCCAAAGTGTCCTTGAGCAAGATCATGTAAGTCACTGAGGACAACCTTGTCAGAGAGATGCCTGAAATATGAATGTAATATATCCCATCCCAGTTCTGGCTCCTGCTGACAACTCTGCCCAATCTTCCCTCTTTATTTTAGGGCGAGGATAGCTCCAGTATATGCTCAGAGTTGCCATTACTTATTTGGACCCTGTTCTCATGGAGAATCTGACTCTTCTGGGTGTTTTTGTAACTGGGCTACTGGAGCTAAAAGTAGGGTAGCCCTTAACTAGGTTATATAGTACTCCAACTAGGCTTCGTGTTGTCTGGCCACTCTAATGAGGCTATAAAGTACATTTCTGTAAAGTTATTTAAACTACCAACTTGTCACACTTGGGTTTTAAAGACGCAAAAGTTTAATATTATGGGAAATATTTCATTTCTACCAGAAAAGGTTTAAGAACTGTTTTCTTAACCCTTTGTGTCTCGTGAAGCTGTTTTTGTAAACCTCTGCACTTTTATTGAGGATGATTTTATAAAAACATAATATTAAATGAAAAATATATGTGAAATGAGTTAGTGAAATAATACTCTGGAGTGCTTAAGTGCAGTTTAGTTGTGGCATGTAAGGTTATCACAACAGAAGAGGATTAGGGCAACTGAAAAAAAGAGTTGCAAAAAGAGTTGCTAAGTCAAACTCTTTTCCTCCTGTAGATACACCGAAGTGTAGGACATTCAGGGAAAGTGTACCAACCTCTTATCTAATATCCAGCAAGAAAGCAAATAAGCAGATTTTCAGAGACGTTAAACTAGCTCGCTAAGCTTAAGAACTGTTTGCACATTTTTGTGAAAGAAGATAATGGCGTGCACCAACACTAAGTGGTTAGCACATACCATACTTTCATGATTCTAGCATGATTTTGACTGATATGAGTCTGTGCCTGAAAAGAGAGTTTATCCAAAAAAAAAGAAGAGTTGATGGAAAATCATCTTCAGCCTTTCCAAATATCACACCTTTTATTAATTGTAATTTTTCACCCATTTTTTTTCCTTCAACACTGAATGTGTGTGAGTGGGCCAGTCATCTGCCACAGCAGTATTACTCAGTTCAGCTCACAGGACACTTTCCCGAGTACAAGAAACAAAGGCCAGTCTGTTTCTATGGTTTCTCACATACTGGAGATCTGAGTGGAATTTTACATAGTCAAGGCTATAATAGATAGACTGCACCCACTGACATTGAACAAATACCAATAAGCAGTATGATGATAGAGAGTTCAACTTCAATGCTCCGAGACTAAATGTCAGCCATTCCGCAGATAACAATTTTAGTTATGGCTTGTGTCATTGTGCTGCTCATTAGTGAAATGAAGTGTAGCCGTTTTATCACCGGTAGCATGGAAAAAAGAGCCTTCCGAGAACATGCTTTGATGCTGGAATACCTCCTCCCCAAACAATGTGTACATGCACACGTACACTCTCTCGCCCTCCTGTAGGTCAAAACAGGAAGCCTGCCAAAAGAGCTTTGACAAACATATGCTCCTTTCTCCAAGCTTCTGATACATCACACTAGGGATGGGTGTTTTTCTATAGAGAGAGCACTGGAAAACTCCAACAATGCCCTTCACATGACACACTAACACAGAGGAAAGTTTCCATTAACCATTGGACAGCTGTTTAAAGTTAAGAGAGGAGAGTGGGCTTAAGACTGAGTGAGGCTAAATTTCATTGTAAAGTTAGTGAATATGTGTTAACGTTAATTATGGGATTGAAAAGTATGCATTAAGAACCCTTTACACCAAACAGATCACCATTTAAAGATGACAGTCATCTGAGCCTAAATAAAGCCTAAAAAAAGAATTGCTAAGTCTTCAGCCTTGCTGAACTTGTCACTGTGTTCAGTAACTTCATTTTAGGGCACATTGCATTCTTTTAAAACCTAAATAGACTCCTCAAATTGAAGTGATGCATGTCACACCATCACCATGCACCATTTCTGTGGGACTTTTTGATGAGTAATCCTTTCCTAAACCACAAAGCTGAAGCCTTAAAATCTTATACGTACTGTTTTATTAGTCATGCCACTGATGATACTCCAGGAGATGGGCAGAGCTGCTTGTAACTCTAAACATTATTTAAAAAACAGTGTAAAGCAATTTCTCCGCCCGATCATATTGCCTTGCCATTGCAGTTGGTAATTTGTCATTTTAACCATAAAAGTAAACACAGTTCTTATTTGTTTATTTCTGCCTCAGACTTCCTGAAGTTCCAACTCCCTGGTCTCAGTCCGAAATGGAGAATTTAAGTTATAACTGGCTCTGCCCTGTCTTTCAGTCACAGCAAAGTGACTGAGTTTTCCCCAGCCAGATCCAGGGCAATTGGAACAGTGGATGGAGGGGGTAGGCACACACACACACTCACACACACACACACACAGGTCATTACATTTACCACTAAGCATCTCCATAAGCCCAAGCAGGCATATCTGACATATCCATCTGCTGTGGTAGGATCATGCTGGATCTGCCTCTCTCTCTCTGTCTCTCTAAATCAGGGGTAAGGGGTTTTCCAGTTGTAACGATGATGGGGATATGACATGTAATCATGGGGTTGGTCACAATTTGGTAACTAAGCAGGGTTGTGATTTTACCCCCATTTGCATCTCTTCTGGAGCAACATGTCATATTTGCTCCGGTTTTGTGCAACAAAATGAAAAAAGTGGACACTCCTAAAACTCCTGTAACGATGACTGGTTCTTTATGGATTGTGTATGTTGTTGTCTTTGTATTCCTGATGTTGCCTATTCTTTCTGGCCATCTCTGTTTGTTTAAATCACTTTTTTTTAAAGCAATGATTCCCTTTTGCGTTGCTTTGCATGTTCTCAATTGGGAAAAATGTAGCTTTAACTCAAGATAAAGCAAATGCCAGATTTGTGTTCCTAACAGTTGTTGATACTCAATCTCACAGACACATTTCAAACGATATAAAAAAAACATTTCACCACAGTGAAACCACAAAGTCTGGTGTTTGTTCCACAAGCAGGAAAATGTCATTTAAATTCCACTCACATTCACAAATGCAGCTTTGAGAATATTCTGTTGTTTGACTCACTTCATGTGCTTATTTGTTATTTAAGGTTCATAGTTATATTTTGTGTGCCCATTAGAATGGGTTTTCTTCCTGTCTTGTTTAAATAAGTTAAATGTGATGCTGTAGGATCTCTTTTCACTTTTCATACTCCATTTTAGCTTTGGTCTCTTGAAGTGCCTTGATCAGTGTAATCATGAAAAGAACGTTGGTTATGTACTATAAATCCAGATTCTCTGAGCAAAGGCATAGCCATGTGTAATCTGGTAACAAAATCCCAGATTTTAATTATAAGTTTGAATCAGAAACAGAGTAACAAGAAGTACCTGCATAAGCCTCTATGCTATCCCTTTAAAACCTGAACCATGAAATAACTGCCAGAAATCTTTAATTTGTTTGATAATGGAGTGTTTGTTGAACCTTTAGACAAAATATATGTAAAAATATATCAAATTTTAGTCTGCATATATGAGTTTTAATTTGTATCACATTTGCTACATTAGCCATATTTTTGCAATTTAGTCATTAAAAATCCATCCATCCATCCATTCGCTTCCGCTTATCCTTTTCAGGGGCGCGGGGGGCGCTGGAGCCTATCCCAGCTGTCATAGGGCGAGAGGCGGGGTACACCCTGGACAGGTCGCCAGTCTGTCGCAGGGCGTCATTAAAAATGTGTCATGCAATTTATATCATTTTTTGAGGGTAAAAACAAGCCACGCTGATGATGTAGAAGTCTCAAAAACTCACAAAAACACATAAAATACGATACGCTTGGCTTTAAAGGGCTATGCAGTGCACAAGAGCTTCATGCAGTGGTGCTACTACTTCTGAAATTACTTTAATTCATTGCTCTACAGCTTAATGTATTTGTAGTGTAAACTGCTTCTTTTTTACATAGGGATCTATTCATTATTTGTTTTAGGGTGTGCCAAACTGGCTGCTTTACATAAACACCATATCTCATAAGCTATAGATGTTTGCAGACTTATGCGTCACAGCTTGATAAAAAGCCAGGGTCCATGTGCAGGTCCCTGAGGAATCATAGATAGGGCAGTCTTGTACATAAAAACAGCAGGATAGTTTTTAGACAGAATCTATGCAAGCAAAAGAATAGTTTCATTAGAATAGCTGTTAAAAAAATATATACATCACGCATGCATGTCGCAAACGTTGCTAGTTTGAGAAAAGTAACGCAGGAGCAGGCTTTGATTTTTCTAATAGACCAGTCTAAGAGCTGCTAAATATGATACTGCGCCTTTCCAGAAATTAGTGCTATGTATTGATTTTTGTTTTGATTGCTCCTGCCTTTAATGAGTTTGCTAAGCCAATGAGCTGCTAACCATAGCTCCTTCTTTACAAAAGTGAGTTGTATCTAAGTTGTCCAACTCAAGCTGTTGCTTAAAAATTATGGAAAATTCACTCTAGTCCCTGGAAAGTCTCAGACACACATACTGTATGTGTACTGCTTCTCTGTCCTTTGAAAGTCGAAGCAATAGCCTAACCTAGGACAAGGTGTGCACTTGTGTGTCCATCTGTAGTGTGTGTGCACAAATGCTAGGATTCCTGTGCACCAAGAAATTTAGGACCTAGTCTATAACCCTCCCTGTCCTGGTCCTTGTGCCTTTCCCAGAGGAAAAGCCCCCCCATGTGAAAGGGAAGAAATAGGGTGTAAAGGGCACCAAGTTCCCATTGGATCTCCTCCTCTGTGCCCCATCTGTGCCCAGTCAGTGCCACTCTGATTTGGACATTGCAAAAAGCTGTGTGTCATCTTAAGGAAACAAGCTCTTTCAATGCGCCCCTCTCTTGCTCTCTGCGCATTCAGTGGGTTAAGCAAAAAAATCTGATGTGGCCCTGTAATTAAGTTGCCATTAATTGTTTTGCCGGGTCCCTGGTGGCACTGCTCAGACTTTAGGGGAAGAGAAAAGCAGATTTGCTGATGAGCTCCACGCCTAGCTGAACAACTGAGCGCAGTAAAAACGATTCTTAATTACCGCCTGTTGCCACTAATTTACCCAAAGTCACCTCTGCCAGCATGTTAACTAGCCCTTGCTGTCTAGCTGTGCTTAAAAACTCGGGTTTGTTCCCTTTTTTGTTTAATTTATTTCTTATTTTGAGACTGAAACACACACAGTCAGTTTAATTCTGCAATATTTTTGTCCTGTATGTTTTGTTTTCCACTTGCGTTCCAGTGTTTTCCATGAGCACTGGAAAAGTCTAAATGTGGGCTCTCAGGTAGTTTGTGTGCCTTGGCGGTAATGGAATAAACACTATTTATATGCCCTACATTTTATGACATGTAAAATGTTCACTGGCCTGAATGAAACACGCTTTCTAGCTTGACCACTAGCTGGGCCAAATGTAAATACAGAAGATATCAACAGAAATCAGAGCATGGAAAGCATGCTCCCCCTCCCGCCCCCTCCCGCAACCACACCAACACACCCTTCTATGGCTCGCCATCACACGTTCAAGTTTATATGGTGATGGCATACTATAACCATACACAGACTCTTCCACTCACACAACCTAATTTTGCATTGGGTGGGTCGCTGTCCTTACAAAGTCTGGCCTCAATGGGCACTTGAGGTGAATTATTGTTTGCGAGTGGAAACTTGGCCAGATAATCTCAGTGCTGCTGGCTCAGGGCTGAGTAAGACCACTGTCTCCTTCCCTACGCACACACGGGGCACACACAGCTTTTGTTTTACCATCTCTATTTCCAGTTCACACTTATTTGCTGACTCTTCGCCTTTTACAATAGCTCCTTGTCTATGTACTTTTGCTCCATCTTTCTCTTCCTTTTCTATGACCTCTGCTTCTCCTCCTGCTCTCTCTCTCCACTACTCTTTTTCCCAGAAAACTCTGGCCTTTATCCCACAGGCCATTCACCTCTCTGTGGCCGTCCTTGCCAGTGCCATGCAGTAAATTCCTGGGGTAGCTGGAAACACAAACATGCACAAACCTAAGGCAAGCAGCTCAATCAAGACAGACCCCTCCATAGCACCACTTCACCTACCACCACCTTTCCTTTCTCAGTTTTCCTTCGCACAAGGGGTCTTTGTCAGTAAGACTGCTCCACAAGGTCTCTCTTTAGATCTTCTCTTCAGCATTTGTCTGCACCATAGGTATAATTCATGTGTCTGTGTCTCGGCTGTTTTGCCAGTCAGCAGAGTTTGAATGTTAATCTTATAATTGGGGTCTCCTTTAGCAGACATTAACCAATGTTTGGACTCAGGATTTCAGGAAAAATGTGATTACAGTGATTATGGCAGACTAATGATGTGTTAGATAAGAAAGGTTTGTTATTACCCGGTGCAACAGCCATCCCTAATATCAACTTTGTCTGATTAATATAGCTCTTGTCCGTTTTGAATAATGGGTCTAAGCAGTCTGTTACAGTGCAACCTTATAACACTAAAACCAACTTTATTTGACATATTAACATCATATAAAGTGAGATTTATGTATAAATGCTTAGAAAGTGGACTTCTGATTAATTTGCAATTGGAAAATTCTTACACGTCAGCATCTGTGATCGACAGTCTTTCTCTCAAGTATGGAACACTGTTTTTCCTCTTCCTCTTCAAAAGAAGGAAGTCACTCCCCACACCTCTATGTCTAACGCTTTGCCAATGTGCTGAGCCAGTGGAAAATGAGATGTCCGCTCAAGAAACAAAGTGGTGTAGATAGATTGGCTGACCAAAGGAAGCAATATTCATACAGCATGTCCTGACTGATAGGGACCCGGCTATGTACGTCTGCTAATGAGACATCTTCATGTTCACATTTTCCACTTGCCTCGCCTCAAGAGGCACATGATCTGCTGGTGCAACACAGGCATTTCCACCGCAGTCATGTGTTTATTTAGAAAAGTGTTTAGGAATTAACTGATAATCTTTCTGTGGCTTCTGTTTTCCATTCCCTTTGGCTTTTTTCTTTGTGCAAATGTCTTAATCAGTTCAGAGTCGTGTGTTGTCTGAAAATGTGATAAGCTGCAGAGTCGGCAACAACGTTCCTCGCACAACAGCAGACACATTCATACAGTGCCGGTTGCTAGACGCTTTTCAAACCGAACCTGCAATTATTTGTCAAGCTATCTTGTCTCATGGTGTGTAGAACAGTACCCCAGTAATTAAAGCTCTATGTTGGGATGAACGAATAATCACGCTTACCAAAGCTGTGTTGCTTAACTTTTTTGCCTCCCCTGACTATCCACCTCAATGCGACCATGTGTTTACCTTTAACCTAAATTATTAAATGAGGTTCTGTTTTGAGTATTTTTGCAACACATGCAAAAGTTACCCTGAAGGCAACATCCCCTTTTTGAGTGCATTTTGGCATGTTTCATCATTATTGCTTACTCAGACAGCATGAACAAGACATTAGCATGCACAAAGGCTAATGACACTTGACATTTACTGTAGTTCACGAGATGCTCCAGAGCATATGGCAAATTTCCACCAAGAAACTGAGTCAATAGAGAGATTCAGACAACAGCTGTGGGGAAAATGATTGGTCTCCTCAATTTGAAAACTCAACATGGCTCTCAGAGAGTCCCGCTATTTGCATAGATGCAATTTCCTTGAGTATTAAAAACCAGGAGGAGTTCTGCAGTGGTTTGGTTTCTGGCGTTCGTAGACACACACGTGGTCATTTCCACTCAATTTTCAGGGCTAAACAATTCACTTTTGCCATTAACAACCTGCATCTAGATTGTTTCCCATACAACTAAAAGGCCCTTGGTGCGAGTCTTCATCATATTGCTCACTTCTGTGGTCCATAAGTGTTTAAATGGATTGAAAGATTAAGTGGTTTCAAGTGAACAAGCACGGAGTGATGGTACGAGGCAGAATTCCAATTTATTTTCTGTCAGCTTTAGAAAAGACATTACAAACATCATTAACAGCTTAGAAAGAAATTGTTATCATGGAAAAAGCTTTGTTTTTTACTGATGTTTTGTAATGAATTCTAATGGTTTACAGTTAAAATATGCATGCATGCTTTATGTTCCATTATTCACAAAGGGTTGCCACAGCATGTAAGCTCTGTGTGTTTTATTTGGCTGATTTTTATGCCAGATGCCCTTCCAAAAGGATTTGTGTTTCCTCCCAGGATGAAACCGAAGATCTTTCTTGTGAAGTGAATATGTAAACCACTACACTCTATGTGCTGTGCTTATACACATTAAGGTTAACAGTGAAATGAAAGGTTCACAGTTGATTAGCACAAAAACAGGAAGCAGGAAGTAAAGAGCTGTCCCCTCTAAAGATTCTTTCATGCATTTTTGTACAAACTGAACAATATCTAAAACTTAATTTGTGATCTTTCAGATTCATTTGCTACCCCTGAAATGAGCCAGACTGAACAACATGAATAAAGATACCCCACTAAATCTTCAACTTTCCTCCAGAGCAGGCCAGCTGATCTACAGTCCTCATGTATTTTTGATGTTGATTGTAAAGATCCATTATGAATCTATATTTGCATTCCTACCATTACCTTAAGTGTGTCCTCTGGTTCAGATAAAGAAGAAGGGCTGATGCACAGACTGATGGACTGAAAAAGAGAGAAAGAGATGCCCTTGGGGGTCAGTGAATAACCTAACATCTGCTCTGGGTTGACCAACACAAAGCACTGCAGGCTGCCACTTAGGAAGCCACCAAAACCACTGACAGTGAACTGCAAAAATGGCAGACGTAAAAATAGATCTTGTCGCTGCTTTGGCACTATAGGGTTTAAAGGCCTGTGGAGCAAAGTCTGTGTGCCAAAGCTTGTTCAGATGAGGCCCGTGTTACTGCTGGGCGTACAGGGGAAAAAACATCAGCATCTAAGCACTGCTGCAGCTGCAGCTGCAGTTCTAAAGTTTTAGAGCAGAAACCTGACAGCTCACAATGTGCGAAGGGAGTGTGGGAGCTTCTGCAGCTTCTGCGAACAACGTTTTTTTGGGGTTTTTTTTTTTTGCCTATCTATGCATTTTGACTGATTGTTCCTCATTCTGCTTTAGACTGAGCCATTAAAGTCAAATCACAAAGACATAAGGCCAAATGATTGCACAAATCATCTTACATAAATCAAGTTGGGGTTTTTTTCCCCCTACTTCTTCTCTTCCTCTTTCTTTCCAAATCTCTTTTCTCCGCTTGACGTCTGTCTGACTCGGAAATTCTGAAATGATATTTTCCAACTTTTAATTTGCATACAAGCCTAAACACGTTGGACCTTTCTGAAGAGGCAGCTGCTGCCGTGCACTCAAGGCACTCGTGTTAATGATAAATCCCATTATGTCCAGACAGCAAGTGTATTACACTGAGTTTTGACCCTGGCCATGGTTATTTTCTGTTTATGATCTACCACAACTAATCTTTCTTTTTTTTCTATTTTTTTTTAATTGTCAAATAGCAGTTTCTCTACCTGACTTGGTTTGTGCAAAGTTCAGATGGATTTTGCAAGAACCACCTTGTCTAAATTCTGGATCACAGACTTTCTAATTCCAATTAACACCTTGCATTCTATGTTGCATAAAAAACATAAATTACAACATATTAGACAATTACAGGGGACTTGTGCTGCAATATATTGCAGTACCAAAACGCTGTTGAATTTCTGTCACATCGGTGTAATGGCTCACATTGGAATGCAGTGCTGTTTGCATTTCATTGACAGCTGCCCCCAGTAATAAGGAGGCTGATTGTGCAGAGTGTGTGACTCCCCGAGAGTACTAAAGGAATCGCAAAGAATACAGGCATTGAATCTGGTGAAGAGAGAGAGAAAAAAAACGCACTACGTCATGGAAAGAATAACGTCAGGTTTGATTAGGCGTCGAGGGGAAGAGCGTCGTGCAGCCTAGGTGGGGCTGAGTCGCCCGGACAGCAAAACCGATGCATTTTCGTTGCCTACTGTCTGCAGGCTGCATCATATGATGGGGGGGCTGTTGAATAATCCTGTTATTATAAAGCTACACGGGAGCAAAGAAGGAGTACTAGGGGATCATGACGTAACCGTTTCCATAGGCGACTGATATGCTGGCTAAGCCAATGGGAATCCACACCAGCGGTCCATACCCATCCTCCTTTTGACGTGCATCACATGTCCCCGGCGGTGTTGTGACAGAAATGAAAAAGGCGAGGCGAAATGGTTCAGCCCCGTGCACTTCCGCTATCGTCGAGTTCCACTTTTACAACGTTATCTTTTGGCCGGTTGTCTCTCACGATATGCCCGATATCGCTTCAGCTTGATTTTAGCATTTTAAAATCATAGAGAAGCAACAATACAGCTGTGAGACACGCACCTTTTATCGTGTTGCATTAAAAATCAAATAGGTGGTCTTGGTCTGCATCTCTTCTGTGATTAAACATAAAGAGATTATGTATATTCATCAGTCAGCCACGTGAGTTTCGGCAACATTATACCGCTTTTCCACCGCACGCATGTGTCATATGATTTCCGGTCAAACTGACATGGGTTTCCATGAGCTCGAGGGAGATAGGAACTATCTTGGCAGTGTGAGGTTTGCAGGCTTTGGTTGTGGTTGTGACAGCGCAGTGGGCGGGATTATACCTCAGATCAGGGGAGAGAGTCTAGTCTTTGGTGAGACTGAGGGGGAGTTAAAGAGAGAAAGGGAGCTGGGGTGCTCTTCAGAGGACGGAGTAAGTATTATTTTACTTATATTTTTCTCTATTAGCGCGGCAAAATGCCACACAATAATTGATCTTTCCAAGTGATTTTGGATGTTGCATGCAACCCCATAACCGGTTAAGGTCTTCTTTTTTTGTGTGCACTGATCAACGAGGGCCAACCACTGTGGGTCGCTTGCCTTGGGTAGTTAGCTGTATACCAAGCTAATGTTAGCTATCTTGGAGGGATACTGACATGGGGCGGTTCGTTTTCCAACACAGGTATCTAATCAGCCCGGGATGCTGCCAGATTTCATACGCTTGTGCTTAGTTTGCTTGGGACTTCTGCGTGGCTCATGGTTAAGTTTTTAGACTTGTCAGTCTGTTGGAAGTATCTTTTGTGAATTTCCCCTCTTTGCAGTCAGCATAAGCTAACGCATTAGTGCTAGTTGGCTAACCGTGTACGCTAGTCAGGACCGCTCTTATTTTTTAATAACATATCTGCTGGGCTGCACATTGACGTTTCGACTTGGTCGCTCCTCGCGGAGTCCCGCTGTTAAATAACACTTCAACTATGGACCTTCATATCTTTAAAAGAAAGTTGTCTGCATTGCATGTTACATGGTGATATGTCATTCAGCTTGTCTAACGCCTCGCAGTTCCCGTTTTATATGCAGATACATAACGTTAGTGGAGTAATACTACAAAACGGCCTGGAACTATATTCCGCGAGCGCTGGGAGTCCACGCGCTGCGGTTGCTCAACACACTCAACACGGGCAACTCGGGGAACCCATAAAACCGCATTAGTCATTTCGGCTCTCTGTCACCACAGTAAAGGTGTTTTGAATCGTCGTTTATTGACTAACATCATTTTTAGGGGCTGTCATTTGCTGGTGTCGAATTCTGTTGTCCAACACTTAATTTGTACCGTATTCTGAAGACAATAATTTGACCGCAACTAGTAGGGTTTTAATCTCAAGCCCCAATCTCCTAACCTCCTCGAAACAATTACGAGAAACCCATTTGAGCAAGTATGGCTGTTTACCACTCTTAAATGTCCCGGTATGGCAAAACTGTCAGGTTATTTCCGAACTAAGGCGGAAAAAAACTGCCACTTTTAGTCCGTAACGCTACTGAAAGAACAACGCTTATTTCATACTTGCACTGCAACAGAAACTCACAGACTGACTGCAGCTCGTCTCTTTAAATTACCTTCCACTTGCCCGTAATGTATCTCGTATTTCTTAGGGCTTCCAGGTACTGCAAGATGATTACGTACGTTAACGTTACACTCTTAATCTTGATTGACGACGTAATATAGATTGGTGCACTCAGACATTACCTGCAGTATCCAGGTCGATGTGGAGTGCAGCCACAGAGCACCTTTTGGTGTCTAGTTGAAGGGATCACTCCTTATCCAATTAAATAGCACCCAGCTTGCTGCAGCGCCAGCAGTGTCTTCCAGTGTTTGTATAATGACTTGTGATTCTACAGTGGATTGCAGGTATTATTGTAGTTGTATGAAAAGACGCTGAACTCGGTGACACAGAGCGTGCTAGTCACCTGGAGTAGTCATCTGTACTCTGGTCTTGTTAAATAATATAATGACAGATAAGCAATTACACGGATTTTATAATCACAATATCTTGCCGCACAATATTGTATTAGCTGCAATGACACTTGCTGTGATTCAGTTTGGAGATATGTTTGAATTTTCTAGCTAATACTGCATTAGAAGTCTATTTTCCAGGTTTAGCAGTGAGTAATGCTTCATCGTAACTGCCTAGCGCAGCATATAGAAATTGAGTTTGTTTAATGATTCACTTAAATCATCAGTAACACAATCTGTTGCTGTGTCTGAGCCCTTTGAACTCAGACTGTTGCTGTCACTCAAGAATGACAAAAATATCTTTTCTTATTCCTTGCTGTGCCACCCTTTTTTCTAATGGCTGATTATAGACATTACTCCTCTCCTTGAGTGACTAATATGAGTCAGTAGTTATTTGAATATTTTTTTTTTTTATTCTTTTGAAAAATTGTTATATTGCAGAGGGAAGATCACTTGACCTTTGTGGCTCATTAGTTCGTTTGTAGAAAATCAACCTTTCAAGACTACACCTCTACGTCCTTTTCAGCAGTGCATGTTTTTTTTTTTTTCTCATTTGCTGTGCTGAAGAATGTTGTTCTCACCAATCTTACATGGTCCTTGCTGCTGAGATAAGTGCTTATTTTCGAGTACTTACAAAGGTATAGCCACTGTGAAGTAATTCGTCATATCTGGTATACTTTCTTCCAGGCAGTTGTCGCCTGCCAAATCTGTTCCTAACTCATCATGGATGAGTTCCTCTTACAGCTGCTGGTTCACATGTTCACGTATTTCATTGTCATGCTCTGCACTGCAGACAACTACAAGCCCAACATTAAGAAAAATTACTAACAATTGTCCTTAGTGTACTCTGTAATTCTTCAAGTTTAATGTTTATAATTGCTAGTTTAAAGCATTATTTCACTGAGGTGACCACTGCAGGTCATTAATCTAAGGTGGCGTTAAGCCTCATGTAAACCAGCATGGAAAGCTAAATATAGTGTGGTTTTGAACCACGAAGTGTCATGTATTCATGGTAACATTTACCAATGATGGCATTTTACTTATCTTTCTTACTGTGTGTGGATTGTAAGGTCAAGATTATTTCAAGCAGGGGTTTTAGGTTACAGGGTCTTTTAGTCATTCATTACTACTCGTTCATTTAAATCTTGTCTAACTTGGCACGAGAAACAAATTACACAGGTGTGACTACCAGTTATATGCTTCAGTTTTTAGTTGCAGGAGATCAAATGTACTATAATTGAAGATTGGCAAAAGTTATTATATACTGGGATTGTGCCTAATTAAAATAATTGCAAGGCACGTGCTACAAAATAGCCCTGAAGACTGTCAGAAGGTCTAAATATGCTACCAGTCAGTCTGACGGACATTTATGTTTGTTTTGGCATCTCTACAACATGGTGGGCTCTGTGGCTTGACGTGGCAATGATTAAAGGGACATTTTTAAAGTGGGCTAGATGATTTAACTGTAATATTATTATTATTATTTGTTCATTTGAACTTCAGCGTCATTGAGCTTATATAATAGAAGCATACTTCCAGACCCCAGCTTCTCTCATCGTAAAGCATTGCTGGTTGTCTTGGATGTTATCACTTGTGGCATACAGTATACAGTCCTGCTCTGGTGTAATCTTCTCTACACATTCAAACTGCCATTGTAGCATGCTCTGAAAAATCTTGCAACATTAGTACAGTGGAGGAGGGCCAGTAATATCATATGGTGGAGGCAATAGGAGAGCAATTCCTGCCTAATCAAGTCAGAGCAGTGTATTCGTGGGAAACAATAGCTCCCTGAAAGACCACTTTGAGTTGATTTGTAATATTTTTGATTTGAATCAAATGAAATCATGTGGATCATGAAATCATTTGTCTGTTCCTCGAAGCTTCAAAACTTTCTTTCTAGTATACATTTTCACTTGGGCTATTTATTAACAGTTACAGCAAGTGGTTTCGTCATAATGAATGCAGAACACATGCATGACGTATTAAACCATAGCAATGCATTCTGTACTACAGGTTTGGGGTTTCTTCGGGGGGGGGGGGGTTGTGAAATATATAATCCACAAGTCAACAACTGTACATCCTAAAACTGAAATGATGGCAACAGCAATTTCAGACTGCAGCAGATAATGATGGGACAGCAGGACCCCAGGCCACCGATCTGGTCTGTGGAATCGCACATAACCAAGAACACAGAAAGCCTCTGATCTTCAAAGTGCCTCAATGAAAGATGCCTCATTTTGGAACATTTTGCATAGATGTGCATAGGATTGAAAAGCTCAATAAAATCATACCTCCTGGTTTGCATTAACATCTTTGACAGGAGGAAATTAGTAGAACAGAATAAAATTTTTATATTCATGTATAGTACCCCCCCCCCCCCCCCCCCCCCCCCCAATTTTTTTATTTCATTTTATTTTATTTTATTATTATTTTTTTAACAGTGGGGGGTAAGAATACAACTTTAACAACAGGATAGTCTTCCAGCACTCAAAAATACTCATGTGCTCAGTTTTACTTGTTTAAATGCCCAGCTCCCCCCTCATTTATGCATGTAAAAACAATTATTTTTGACATGCTCTATATAAGTTAATATAAACAGTTTTGAGGAACCGGTTAGTCTTCATGTGCCTAGATGGCCACTATGTACTAAATTTTATAACTTGTCTGTTCTGTTGTTATGTAAGAGGTTAAAACCCTGTCTATAGCAATGTGCTTCACCTGCATTGCTTTTGTAAGACAGCGTCAAACTATTTGTTGGTAAATTTAAGATATTACTGCGTGTGCATTTCAAATTCGTACTGCTTGTTGTATAGCAAATTCTTTTTGTTGGCACAAAGGTTCAAAAAGAAAAGTACAACCTGTTCCTTAAAAGGTTTGAAAAGTAAATGCTAAGCGTGAAAGTAAAACTTTAATTGCTTAAAAAGTGGTGAAAAGTCTTAACACTAATCAGATCTTTTGCCAACAGGTTTGTAAAATGATTGGATATAAAAACCCAGAGAGGCTTTTAGAAGTAAACACAGACAGGCGTTAAAATCATTGTAAAAGATTGCATTGGCAAATAGTTCATTGGTTTAAAATGAATATTTTTCAACATTCAGTTGCAAAAAAAAAAAAAAGATTTCATCATTTATGAAGCATAATACCATAAAAAGACTGAGAAATCTCTGTAGAAATCTCTGTATGCAACACACAGTCTTAAAACCAACACTGAACGGTGGTAAAATTTGTGACCTTGGGCAGTAGTGCCTTATAATTGTACACAGGTAAGGGACATTCACACCTCGGAATGAATCCACAAATGTTTAATTGAAACTCTACCAGGTGGGGGGTTAAAAAATGTGTATAGCCAAGGTGTAATGGGCTAAGGCAAAACAGAAATCTGTGCTGTGGTATGATAAATGAAAATGTTAAATTATTTTTGGAAATATTGACATTTTTACCTTTCAGAATAAAGAAGAGGGCACAGACTGGCTTGTTATCAGTACAAAGTTTTACATACTGCACCAGAATTTTGGGGTTTTGTTTTTTTTGGGGGAAACCATGTTGTCCCAAAAAAACAATTTACATCTGCTTACCTACAAGACAGAACACATGAAGAAAAAAAATGTACAAAGACTATATTTATTAATATTAGAGCACAAATAAACATTTTTAAAATAACGCGGTAGTTTTAAAGTGCCCATAAATTGATCTATAAATATAATATGATAGACAGTGACTACATATATAAAGATTTTATTCCTATTTATCCAGCATCCTTAGTTCTTGGAGGAAAAGATGATGGTTTACTTTCATTTCAAATGCTGTTGCGTGTCCTTCCATACATGCAGTAAAAGGAGCTGGAGAGGAAAAGCGTGTTGACGGTGATATCTCTGACTGTGCGTTCTCATGAACTGGCAGCCTGACAGCGTTTGAGAGCTATGTAGAGGTTCCAGTCGGTGGGATGAAGTAGCACTCTCAGCTGCAAGCCACGCAGCACAAGGATGGCTGGGTGTCTCTGCTTTGTACCCTCCACATTTACATGGCCTGACCCAGTTCGGCAATGGCTAGCAGTGGGGGGAGGGGACAGTGTAGGGGAAGCTAAAAATATCACCTCTCGCATTAGGCAGCTCCATTGCAGAGGGATCCCTAGAATTGCTATCTTTGACTTGCATCAAGTTGTTGGCACATAAAGGTATTCAAATTGCCAGAGGGTTTCCTTAACATGGAAACAAAGACATAAGTATATTTATGACACATCCATCACCATTATCCTGTCTACTTGTTCTCACTTGCTGCAGCCTTCTTTGTAGGGGATTCATTGTGACTGTAGTTTTGAATAGCCTTGTGATGTGCAGGTCTGTAATTCTTGGGTTAAACCAGCACACATCCACCCTGAGTTATCGGTCTGCTACTGTAGCTTGGAAAGGGTTAACTCTGGCCTCTGTCATTCAGCCATACCATGCCAGCTGTTGGCTTGGAGATCCAATCACAATCATTTTCCACTGTTGTAACATGTGAGCTGCACTGCAACCCTAAACTGACCCAGGGCAGCAAATGTTGGCACTTCCTTCATCTTGGCATTGTTGCTGCATGTTGGGTTAGGGGGTGTGAATGTTATAGTAAGACATGGGGTGGGGGGGTGCAGTGAATTACACTGAAAATTATAGGCTTGTCTTGAGTAGTCCATATGGTGCTCGAAGCAAGTTAAACTCCTGCCACTTGATGCAAGTACTTTAGAGGCCATTAACAAATTTAGAAAGTCGCATGCTTTCTTTAGGGTACAAGATGGTCTACCCTGAAATTCACCTGTGTCAGGTTGGTGAGATTTGTGAACTTGCTCTAGTACGAAGAATTCCAAAACTATCCTGACTACAGCTGCATTTACTACATAGGAAATAATTTCATCCCTCCAGAAAAACAAAAAACAACCCAAATGACTTGCTTCTTGCTCTGGGCTAGTATTTTTCAGAGGTGAAGGAAACTAACGGGTGGAAATGCTGCTTTTCTAACATTTCTACTGATCTCCATTACTACCACATACAGGAAGGGAGTGAATCAGTTTGTTGTGTAGTTGCATTTTATTAATGGCCTGTAAAAAGAGCCATCAGTGTTTAGACGACAGTGGAAACACAGACAGCCAGCAGCCATAAGGAACCCAGTTTCTTGACAGAAATTCCTGGGATTAAAACATGTGCGTCATTTGCTTGGAATGGTGATTGCTGAAATACAATGTCACCTTTTTTAATATATAAATTTATATATTGTTTGACAACACTATAAAGTCTTGCGGTTTGAGTTTAGTGTGTGTGTATATTTTGCCAGAGTACGTTGTGATTATAAAATCAGGATACTCAAGAATGAAAATGAAATGAAAACGAAAATGCCACATCAGGTTAACGACCACCTACCTCATCCCCATCTAAATGGGCATGCTAATATGGAATGAAGAGCCTAAATCTCTGGACAGCACAAATCATGCAAAGGTGCGTTTCCTTCTCACAATAGGGATTTCCACAATGTCTCCCACCTCAGTAGCACACCCGGCCTGGCAATTATACCGTGTAATAAATAATAAATTCTGTCCCGTTTTCCATGGCAGATGGCTTCAAATAGTCTCGACATGTGACAGAATAGTTTCCAAGAATCTCAATGGAATAAGCTGCAAGTATCCATTTGTGCACTGAGCAATAATAAAGGCTACATTTACCCAGTTTAGAGTTCAAACGCTTTCTTGAGTTTGACATTCATTTGGAGTTCCTGTTTGCTGTAAAGACAGATGAAAAGTTTCCTTTCAAATGTGATTTGTGTTACTGTTTGAAATTTAGAAAGTGAGAAAAAGCAAGTAAAGTATCCTCAGTGTTATTTCCAGACATGGCTTAATGTTCCCGTGTACCCCCACTGGTGCCTTTCCTAATGGATCAGATGGCTGGGTCCAGATTCCTTGTGCAATGCAAGATTAGTTTGACATGGCTTTTAGTACAGTAGTGATTTCATATAGAAACTGGGCCCATCTTGTTAAATCTCAGCCATAAATCCAGTTTTGTTCCTTCTGGAATGAAGAAATCAATGAAATCAAACCTTTCCTAAAACAGATGTACACTTGCTATGCTTCAGCCTCTGTAGTTTTATTAGGATGTTGCTTTCTCATCCGAGCTTCTCCAAGACATATTCGTATCAACCTGGTCGACGTGAATGAATCAGCCACATTGTGTTAGTCTGATTAACACTGAATGGACAGCAGCCTCTCATTAGAATGGACTCTCCCATGTAGAGCACCATGGAGGTCCCTCATGCGACAGATAGTCTTAATTAGATTAAACAAAAGGCTTTTCCTAGGGTAATCAGTCAGTTGGTCCTTGTTCACTACGGCACCCCAGGAGTCACACAGCAGGGAAGTCAGGGGCTTTATGACTGTGATTTGTTTTTTTTTTGTTTTTTAAATTAAATTGTGAGAGACTTTATGTTGAAATGGCAAGGGGACTGATGTAGTCTAGAATAAATGGGGGTGTTTAGTCGAAAAGATTTGACTGTAATGTTGTATTAGAAGCTCTTCAACAGGCAGACTGAACTTGAAGTCTACAGTTATTTAAATTATACTTCTTTTAGTGTAGTAGTCATATTCAAGGGTAGCAGGTTCAGGTTCAGGTTACTTTATTTATACCCGTAGGTTGATTTGGCCTGCAGTAGTGAGTCATCCATCCTTGCACGCACATATTCAATATAAACAGAGACAACAGATAAGCATAATACAAAATACTAAAGAAATTAATAAAAACATAATAATAATGAATTCACCTGGCATAGGATTGTAAAGCTATGGATTTGTTCATCTAAGTGACAGCTGCTGCAGTGAAGCAGTTTTTAAACTGTGTTGTCCAACAGTTTGGGGCCAGAAACCTTTCTCTCAAACAGTGGCTCATAAGTTAGTTTGTTAGGTGGTCTGGTAATTTGTTTGAATGAGTTTCTGTTCTTTACAGATAAATGTCTTAGACCTGACACCAAGGACAAGGAGAAAATGGATTCAGTGAGAATGTGATTAAATGAAATCATCATGGTTGTATCAATGTGGAGTTTAGGTTTTTTTGCACACAGCTTCACAGTTTGCTTCAAAGTTTAGCTTTGAATCAATAATTGTTCTGAGATATTTCTAAGATTAAGCACATTCCATCACCCATAATGGACGTGATCTCTTGTGTATGAGTGCACTTTCTAAAATCAGTGATCATATATTTTGTCTTAGTTACATTTAACTGAAGACTCATCATACCTTTTAACAAAATCATCAAGTACTGGGCCATAGCTGATCCCTAAAAGCCTTCTGATTAAAATATGAGGATTGGGCTGAAAGCTGAAAACTAGGACAAGGAAGTGTTTAACATTCAGGTTGAACAAGGTTATTGTGGCATATACTGCTCCTATCTGTGGCCTGTAAGCAAACTGCATGGGGTCAAGGACATGCCCAGTTTACCTTAAAATATCTATTTTCATGTGGGTTTGTTTGTTTGTTTAAAGATTTTCATCATTCATTAAATATCTGGGAAAAGTAGATTTAGAAAACAGGGACTAAAACATCATCATCCGTACATTAGGTCCATGCTGTGCCTGTAAAAACCTATTTTTTTTAAAAAATGGAATGAAATTAAGGATTTAGTTGTTGAGTGCAAAATTTATCAGGTCCATGAGACTTTTTACTCATATGGATCAGAAGGCCTGTTCCACATACCTCTCATCAATGTTAAAGTGCTGTTTATGTTCAGGCTTACAACACAGTAGCAGGATTTCTGGTATTGCAAGCAAGATGTTATTATGTATTCACTTTGTCCACATGTATGATCCCATGAGCCCAGGAATTCTTCCTTAAATGTTCACTTGGACTGTGTTAGCCGTGTTGATTTTGATAAAATATTGAAGTAATCCCATTTTGTGTACAACAGGTCTCTATGAAATCTTAATTTTACAAATTTGGCTGGAATGACTTTAAAGACAAGGGGCTTTATGCTCCTATCCCAAAAAGTGAAAAGTGTTACCTGATTTTTGTGCGCTTATTTATTACAGCAGGGTGTAAGAGTTTGTACTGTTTTGCTATCCTTTAGGGTCAGGTTATTTTCTCTCATCTGTCCCTGGTTTCAGAGTATGTGTGTATGTGTTCACTGTGTCCTCTGTTCTCTGTGAAGTTAAGATAACATTACTGAAGTTAAACATAACCCGATAATTTACTGTAAGTGCAGTAAAAGCTTGCCAACAAGCGTTTCTGTCTAAAATGACAGGGGAGAACAAGCTGGCAAGGCAGAGCATACTGTCAAGTGCAAAGCAATAAACTTAAGGTAAACACCTGGTTTAATTGTGCTAATCTTTTTTGCTCCACCTTGAAGCTATGGTCATTAAGGAGAGATCTTCTGACATGCTGACTTCAAGATGTGATATGCACTTTGTAGTGTCTTTTCAACAACATTCATATTTAACACAGTGACTTTATGTTGTATCCAGGGTCTGCTGTTTATTTATTAATACAGATAGGGTAGAAGACGAACAACAAAGCCTTTTATTATATATCATAATTCAGAAAATTGCCTTTAACAATCTGTACAGCAGGCAACATCCTTATTTATTGTACATTTATCAGATGAGGAACAGTTTGTATTAATAGGAAAAACAGAAACATGATTTTGAATTGTAACTAAAAAGCAGGTAGAAAATGGTCTTGTGATTTATTGTGCTTGTCCATGAGGTCTGTTAGTTGGTTGAACTGTCATGCTCTGGCTTTAACGTTGTTTAACATGGTTATTATTTTGTTATTGTTTGAATATGTTCTGTTTTTTAATCACTTTATGCCTCATTCAAGTCCAACTTATGCAAGAGGCAAGAAAAATGTGTAAAAGTGTGAAAAAGCTACAAGCATTGTTGAAGCTCTGTTAACCGTAGATTACCAGTACATAATGCTCAAGAAGCTTTAACCAAGAAAGAGTGCTCATTACTAGTCAAGATTTTTATCTTGATGGCAAAGTTATTTTATTGCAACTTAAGTAAAACTAATCAGAATCTCTTGCCAATTGATTGGAGGCAGTTCTGCTAATAATGTAGCTACTTGTCTCAGCAGCCCAGTGGTTTTATCTAATGAGTTTCAGTTCTTTTTATGCAAATATTAATTTTTCGTGTTCTGATGAGCATACATTTTGATATGCTACGTCAAAAAAAAAAAATTTACATGTGAATGAAATTACAGAAGAGCGTGCCTCCAACTTGGTAGTTTATATACTGAAAACGAAATGATTTCCTGGCCAGCTATTAGTTAGCATAAGCGTTGTGTCAGTAAATGAATTTTAACCCCCCTCTTCATGTAATGGCCCATTTTGATGTGAATATTGACAAATTTCTTTTTGTGTGTTTGCTCTTCTCTTCCAGATCTGGATGCATGGTGATCTCTGGCTCTGTGGGTGATCCTCAGTCACCATGAAAGAATAGGAACTCATCTCTCCCAGGGAAATGGCTTGTTTCATAATATCCCTTCTACCTGGCATATGACTCCAGCTGCCTGTGAAGGGCCTGTTGGCTGTTTATGGGAACTGTCACTGTGTTCACACTCTTGAGGATTTAAGAATTTCCAGGACAGCCTTTTTTTTTTTTTTTTTTTTTTTTTTTTTGGTCTTTTTAAACCCCTGCTGTCAAGTCAAAGCAGCAACACTTTGCAATAGACTGGGGAGGCAGTAAGAAGATGGCGAACAACTCGTACAGTGGGGTGAAGAACTCCATAGTGGAGGCCAACCATGATGGAGAGTTTGGCTGCACACTAAAAGAACTGCGTGGGTTAATGGAACTGAGGAGCGCTGAGGCAGTAACCAAAATTGCGGAATATTATGGGGATATTCAAGGACTCTGCAACCGGTTAAAAACATCACCAATAGATGGTATAGTAACATTTTTACTCAACGTGATTTGAGTTTGATCATTTACAGCATGACAGTTTTAGTTTTGGGAATGACAATGTGGTGCACACATAGTTTAGGAGGTGTGTCAGCCACATTATGGATGCCTTGACATGACTTCCTTGGGAGCTTTCACAAACCAGACAGGTGGCCAGGCAGACTGGCTCTGACCTGGGCCAGTCCTGCTCTATTTCAAGGCCTGTGGATATGTCCCACACACCCTCCTTTTCTCCCTTTTCACCTCTCTGACTATGTGTGTGTATGTGCTTTTCTTTGTGTGTAGGTTTCAGACAGACCAGCTGTTTGCTTGGGCACAGTACCAGTCTGCAGGCAGGTCAATGTCCCACATGTGGTGGACAAAACAGGACTCTGTAAGGCTCGGTAGTAAAGTAGTGAATTCCTCTTTTGTGACTGTCTTCTTCAATATTAAATTCGTAACCTAATAATTAGAAGAATTGGGGAAAAAATTCCATTTAGGGTATAGTGAAACCCAAGTAGGTTGCTTTTGATGGCGCCTATCTTTTCTTTCTTTTTTTCCCCTGCTACTTCTGTCTGTTTCCCTTTATAGACAGTCTGCCTAATCACCAGTATGACCTTGACTGAACTCTTTATTTGTGGGGATTTTCAGTTTGATCCCAGATTAAAATGGCACCACATATTCACTGTAACAGTCCTTTGTATGCAGTCTCTCGGTGCAAGGTAAAAGTCTCCTGAGCTTCAGTAAACCAAAAGGAGAGTGGTAAATACAAGCATTTATAACACTGCAAAGCAACTGTTATTTGAGCAAGTACCATTAACTTACTTTAATCCTTAACCTTTCTTTTTTTTCCTTTTTGATAATACTGCGCATACCATTTGTGCACGGTGCAGTTTGTCTAACTCCCTTTAGATTTACTAAAAGCAATGGGCCATTGTCTAAACTATAATGAAAAATTGCTGAATAGGAATTTAGCTGCTGAGGGAGCACAAGTTGTCTAAACATGCATGTGACTGTGTAATGTTGGTGAATATGGAGTCCTGTCATATTTTCAGCATGAGTGACATTGGTTGTTGTGTAAATTGTCCTCCCCCTCTGCTCAGCTGAGTGTATGCTGTAAAAAAGAGAGAATGTGGTTAGTTGAGGCCCCTTAGCTTCGCATTTTTCCTTATAAATCACAAAGAAGTCCTATCACTGTATTGATTTCTATTTTAATAAATGAATAGGCAAGTTAGCTGAATATTAGGAAAAAGTTTACATTATTAAGCCTTCATTTCAGATCTTTTTTTTTTTTCTTTTGTTTTGCCTTCATTGGTGTCTAGCATATCAACGGTCTTGTTTTTAAAATGCTTTTAAGATTTTCAGCTTGTCCAAAACTATGAGACTGAAAGCAAGTTATGTGTAGGTTTCAAAGGGAACAGTCACTTTAGCCCAATTTATTGAAATAAAACTTTCTGTTTAGGCAGGGTTTTTTTTGTTTTGTTTTTTAAACAAGACTGTACTGATGAGCTATACATTCCACTTGGTATACACCCACTGTTTCAATCGCCACATTTGTCCCTGGCTTGGGAAATTGAGCCATCATTTAAGATTACAGGACCCTGACAATTGAAAAGGGATTTCTAATTAGTTGGGTGGGCATTATTTGAACCTCTGAAGCCAATCCTCTGCTAATCCTCCACTTCCCAAGGTCTTTTCATCCAAAGAAGTTTGAGTAAATGTAGCTGTTAGGAATGTGCACTAATGTCTTGCTCTGCTTTAACTAGTTTGCATAATCTAAGACTTTAAAGCCAGCTCCATTTGCATGAAGCTAAATGTAATTTATCGTGTCAGTACGACTGCTATTTTTCATGTCTGTACATAAGTTTTAATAGACCACCAGAGAGCTCCCTATTCAGTTGGATTTCAATTCACTGATTCAGATTGATTTTGGTAATTAACATGCCAGTACTGTGAGTTTAAAAAGATGTAATTATGCTTTCTCAATTGTGACAGTGAGAACTGCCAAACGCTTATTCAGACAATGCATGAAAAATTGTTTTTGACAAATTTTAACCCTTAACCCATTTGTCACTGTACTGTAGTGTACTAAAAAAAGAGGTGGAGGCATTTAAGCTAGAAAGGGTTGATGTCTTTTTAGATGGCAAGTGTTTTAGTGTGTGTGCTAAAATATTTTCTTGCCGAGAGAGTTGAAGGGAGGGATCTCGCTAATACACGTAGCTGTCTAATGACCTGGTTTCACTTGTACATCATGCTTTACTTCCTCCCGTTTCATTTTTGCTTCTGTTTCTTTTTTCCCCCACACTAATAGCATAATTAGATATCATAGTTAGCGATAACGTTTCAAAGGAAACTGTCTTGTATATGCTTTAAAATATACTAAATGCTCACAGCAGCCCCTCAGCTTGCAAAAATGGTGCTATTGTTCTCTTTGGTATTTGTGGGGACTTAGTCAAGCCTAAAAAAAACATATAGTGATGTCATATTAGCTTAGAGATGGAAGTTATTACAGTCAGGGCAAGAAGGTGTCGAGCTGCAGTAATGGGTGTAGGTGATATCATGCCACAGTATATAACAGTTGCTAAAACCACAGCATGTTTTTCTTCTCCAAACCAAGTAGCTTATTTTCTTTGCAGATTGAGACTCATCAAATTGTCATGGCCACTTTAAATCAGTATTATTGGCAGTAATCCTCACAGTTATCCCTTGTTCATTGCTATTTTCGCATTGTCTAATACTTGGGTCCCTGGGTATGCATCCAGTTGATCTAATTTATAAAATCTGACAGCTTATTTGTATCTGTCATTTTGAACAGGAAACCCCCTTATTCAGTGTCAAGGTTCGGACTGTTAAGTCGTAGTCTTTCTCTTTCTAATTCAGGAAGCCTGCATATCTTGTCTTCGTGTCTAAATTCAAAGTGATATGCTGAAGCATTGCCTGGGAGTGGTTATAACAGCTCTCAGGCTTGGTTTGGTTCAGTTCACAGAGAAATTAGGAAGTGTGCTGATACACATGTAGTCATTTCTGGCTTGAAAACTGATACATGAGCACAATTATTTTCCTGTTTTGCTTTAGTTACTAAAGGTGTGCACAGGAGTTCTGTTTCATTTCAACCCAATTCTGTAAAACTATGGAGATATTGACTCTCTAGTTAGACACTGTGCCTTTTGTTATTTGTAGTCTCAAAATTTCCTGAGTGATGTGATGATGGTACTTTCATCAACATGTAATACCACAGATTTCTATTTTTTTAGTGCAGAAATTGGATGATGATATCTCTTGAGAGTCTCAATGCTCAGTTTATTAATCAACGCCGTCTTGGAGCAGATATAATATATTCTTACATGCAGCAACACCTAAAATCCTCTTATGATTTTCTCTGAAAAGGCTTTTTGAAGAAATTGTTAAAATGATGGTTATGAGAGCTGTTATAAACAACCTTATTTTAGTGTTTTTTTATAAGAGAAAGAGGTGTGTAAAATTACAGGAAGTGGAAATAGGTTTTTGCCTGTTGAAGAGTGTGAAGTGGACTTTAGATTCACACAAAAGATTATCTCTGCAAATTTACGCTGTACCTGGAATTGGTGTTACTTGCTGTCAAAGAGAACTGCGGTCCTGGAGACACCTGCTGTTGCAAGAGCTGCCATAAAGATGGTGGTTTAACAGATGTTTAGCTCTGTCTGTTGCTAGATTGTGTCAGTGTAATGGTAGAGGGCATGCAGTCATGAAACTGAGATTAAAGTTTGAAGATTGGTGAGGTTTAGTCTGTCAGCATATATTATAGCTGAAATGCACTCCTTTTCTTTATTGCCCCCTTAAGCCCCATGGCTAAAAGTAGGCCTTCGGTCAACAAGCTCTATCTACAGGAAGTAAAACTCACAAGGTTTCCTTAGATTAATCTAATCTGGAGAAAAAGGCAGGACCTTTATGTCCAGATCACTCTGGTTCTCTCACCCGCTCATCTTTCCACGGCGTGCGACAGCTGGCTGTCAGCTCTGGCTGTTTGTTGCTCTCCCTATGGCTCCTGAGGCACACAAGCTTCCTGCCGCCTGGGGCTCTCTTGCACCCGTAGACATCTCAAAGTGGAAGCAGGCCGGCAGGGATGAATGGCTTCTCTTGTGAGAAAGGCTTGACATTTAAAAAAAAAAAAATCCCCTATTTAGGGTCTGACTCTTTATTTATCATTTATAAATATTTGTGTTTTTATTTGTATTTTTGCGTTTTTATTTAAACTTGAAGGAATCATCGGTAAAAATGATTTTTTTTTAATTTATTTATTTTTTTATAAATGTAATCAATGTATGGTGTTTAACATGACCATTCATAAAGTTTAATTGTTTTGGTCAGCATTGTCATCTCAACTATCTTGATTACTCCTCTTGTTTCATTTGCAACCCACCTGTCACTGTCAACTAAACTCTAATGTGATCTTCTCATAGTAGGTAGTATTATATTAACTATTATACATACAATATTATTATATTGTAATATATTAACAGATAAAATACAGTTTAAGGTCTCGATTACTTTTCTCATCCTTGAGAATGCATAAAACTACTAACTGATTTGACAAGGTGGTTACCTGCTCAACTAGAGTCGGGAATGTCAACCACCAACTAATCATCATGATGAAGCACGTTAAATGTGGACGGGGCTTAACTTAAGCAGAGGTGATGGAAATCCCATAATCCAGTTATCCTAATTGGACTCAGATGTGCTTCATATCATATTAACGTAAATAGGTTGATGGTTAACCTTTCAACAACATAAACAATCTTTTTATACATTTTACTCACAGTAAAACAGCTCACCAGGTTTGATTCACCTGCTTAGAAAATTAATATACAAAAGGTCGTGCAGGAAAAGATCACAAGTCCTCTTTTCTTGATTGTGTGCATAAAAACGTAAATTTGGAATTATTTCTTAGGCTTAGTTTGTCGAGTTAATGATGCTTAGTTTGGCTCCCATCTCATTTAATTGTGACAGACTCAGGGTAAAGGTTTACCTTGACCTCTTACTGATGACTGAAAATGACAGTACTCAGATGGGTCAGCTTGCACAAGCATCCAAATTAAATGGTTAATGATTAGCTGCTTGACACGAGACCCGCACTGGGGCTAAAATGATGCAAGAGGCCAAGGCCAACCTATTTTCTGTTTGTGAATCAAATGGAGAGATGACACCTTGATCGGCTTCTGTCACTTGTATTTATTGCTATAATACAAAGGGAAAATGTGGTGTAAAATTGAGTGGGGTATTAGCTGTCAGCGTGTTTTAATTAGAGGCACAGAGAATTAAAGGAGATGGTGAGAGACAGCCACGGAGCAGCAACAGGCAGCTTTGCTGGATAAACCCAGTCACTTTTTTTTAATGTGTTGTGCTGGTGGTGAGTCATTCTTCTCACCTCTTTTAGAAAAGTATGTGTTAGGTTGTAATGTCAATTAACCATGTAACTAGTAATACAGGATTATTTTCTTCTTTACACAAGTTTTTATTGACCTGCTTGGTGAGTAGGAATGAGAAAGAAGAAACGGCAAGACCCTCTTTTAATTAACTCGCATCTGAAATCAATGGAAACAACTGGGAGTTTTATGAAGCAGTTCACTGAAGTCATCATTTTTTATTGTAGTTATTTATTTAAGTAATTTATTCAGGAGTAAAGTTTGGCCCAACCATTGTCCTACTATATTCATTGATTATAATGAATTGGCAAGGATAAAATGCAAATCAACTGTAAATGTATTTAATTGAAACTTTTTTTTTTTTTTTTAATGTTTTTAGAACCCAATTCTATCATCAGTTAGTTGTTTTGTGTGTGTCAGTTTGCTATCAAGGTTTATATTTTAACAGAAAAAGCATTTGCTTTGGAATATGGTGTTAATGTTAACTCTGTTTTCTGATATTTTGCACTATTGGCATATTATTATATTATATTTTACTCTATTGGCATTAAAACTATTCTAGATTATTGGTGAAATCTAGAATTGGTGGGACTACCATAACTTAATGGAAAATGAAATTAACAGCGTGCCGCTTTCACTTTTATGTCGTGATACATTCCTGTTATTTAAAACATCTTCATTTAAATAAGGTGTTTAATCCCTGATCAGAGTACATTTCCTAGAAGCAAAATCTAAGGTCTTTCAGTCTATTCATTGTACCTGCATGATGGGTGTGAGTAAAACGCGTAGTACTCGAGAGCTGTAAGGTGACTCTATTTTCTCCTGTGATGTTTTACATCAAGCACAAGTTTTGCCACTTTTTTGAAAGGTTTTTCTTGGTTAACATCACTTGCAATAAATCCCAAGTATTTCCAAACTCTTCCAGAGAAGAGTCTACAGAGATTAAATTCTTAATCTAACAGATATTTGGTTATGAAATGACCACAAATGACACGTCCATTGACTGTTCTTTCACCCAGGGGGGGTGAAAGAAGGGCCTGGAGTTTGCAATGCTCTCCAGGTATTCAGGTTCCTTTCATGGTCCAAACACATGCATGGGGTTGGGTTAATCGGTAGGTGTGAATGTAAGTGTAAGATGTTGCCTTTCTGTCTGTGTTGTCCCTGCAACAGACTGCCACTTGCCCAGGGTGTACCCTGCCCCTCACCTTATGACAGCTGGGTTAGGCTCCAGCTGCCTTACACACCCGAATTGGATAAGCAAAACAAAATGGGGAGGGGGTAAAATCTAAATAGAGAATTCCAAGAACACATGAGTGTATAGAACATTATTGTTGAAACAGTAGTTAGTCTCAGTGTTCACACACAAAAATGTGTTGGCCTGACAATGATGTTCTAAACACAATAAGTGTTGCTGGAGTTTTGACCTCTCCAATATTAATAAAAAAGAGAGCCCCATCAGAATCAGCAGTTTGAACTATCTGTGCTTGCAGTATGAGATGGAGGATTGTCCTTCTGCTAGCTAGACAATGTATCTTATTGTCTGTGCTTTTGTCACTGTGCTTAGTTTCCAAGGCGGTGTCGTGGTTTTTATTATACCTCTGGTCTGCTTGTCTGTTTTTCCTGTCGTTTCCTCTTTCTCTCCATGCACTGGCCCTGCTGATCCTTTTCCCTGTTAAGACGCTGATACTGCCAGCACAGCTTCCGTGTAGCTATCAGCATCTCCACTCTTTAATAGTCTCGGTCCTTTACACCCTCACCCCCGACCACCCCCGCCCACCCCCATCTGCCTGTCAGTAGCAGTTTCACACAGTCACTCCTCCCCAGCCCTCAATCCTGCTCCATCTCCATCCATTCCCGTAAACACACACACACTCTCTCCATCCAGTCTGCACCCTCACCCACACACAGCTAGCATGAATAGAACTGAAAAACTGTCATGCATCATCAAATGTGCAAAGGCCCTTTTGAATATTTGACTCTGCCTTGAATGTGGAGGCATTTGAATGGGTTGCTGCAGAAAGCTCCTTCTCTGTACACATGGATGAATGGGTCTCAGGCCAGCCAGACATGTAATGTATCAGAGAGATGACTCCATAACGGGACAGTAGTGTGTGAGCATAGGCACCTGTGAGTCCATAGCTGATTCAACCCCTAGTCAGTTGGTCATTGTGTTGAAAACAGCAGTTTTGGGGGATTAGATTTGACCATAGTTTTCACATTCCCTGGCGTGTCTGAAAGAGGTGAAAATGTTTGACATACCCACAGAATGTGTGTCATTGTTTGCAGGCATTGTGTCCTCCACAGTGTCCTGTCAGAAATGCTGAATCCTTTTCAAAATTATGCTTTTGGAGGCCTGCTGATGAGAGCACAGCTCGCTGACTCTTACTTCAGTGAGACACGCTCCCCCCCCTGTGAACTGCAGCAACTCACCCATCTGTGCTCCAATTTTGTGACACATAATTAAGGCCTTCTCTTTCTTTTCCTTTTTTTTTCTAATGTGACTAAATATTTGTTGTTTTGTATGAAATTCCCTGATGGGTTTAAAACTAACATTTTATGAATTAACTGCAGTTTTTTCTTTTGTGTATCTGTCTTTGTCTACCTAGGTCTAAGCGGACAGCCTGCAGATATTGAGAAGCGGAAAACAGTGTTTGGGGAAAATTTTATACCTCCCAAAAAGCCCAAAACGTTCTTACAGTTAGTGTGGGAGGCACTACAGGATGTCACGCTGATTATCCTTGAAGTGGCAGCCATAGTTTCACTAGGCCTTTCTTTTTATAAACCTCCAGATGCAGAAAGAGAAAGTAAGCAACCATTCATTACATTTATGTTTTATCTTCTTTTTCTAGATCATATTACTTATGTTTGAAGTCTTAATTATGTCTCTTGTTAAATATATTTAGTGATACTTGCAATGATGTGTAATGATGTGATGACATTTTTCTCAGTTTGTGTATTTCACTGTTCCTGAGCCATAAGATGATGTGTTAAATTTATGCTTTGTATGTTAATTTTTTTTCCCCATCCTCCTTCAGACTGTGGAAAAGCTGCTGGTGGTGGTGGGGATGAAAATGAGGCAGAGGCCGGGTGGATTGAGGGTGCCGCCATTCTTCTGTCAGTTATCTGTGTGGTGCTGGTAACAGCATTCAATGACTGGAGTAAAGAGAAGCAATTTAGAGGCCTCCAGAGCCGCATTGAGCAGGAACAGAAATTTACTGTTGTCCGTGGAGGACAAGTTATTCAAATTCCTGTGGCGGAGATTGTGGTTGGGGACATTGCACAAGTAAAATATGGTAAGAGCTCAGTTAAACATAAGCCTTTAGTTGATGGTTTAAAAAAAAAAAAGTCAATCTGTTAAGAATGTTGAGATATTGTGTAACCGATGTTTAATTATATGAGCCATTAAGAAGACAGTACTGCACATATAGGTTATCCTTGGTTCAAGGTTTTAGTTTTAGCTCATCACAGATTAAGACGAGGATTTCTCTTCAAGTTGAACTTTCCTGATCGTGGGAGGAACACAACAGCCAGCTCACTAATGATTTAAATCCATAAACCAGTAAAAAGAACATTACCGACATGACCACTAACCTCTGAAGAGATGAGCACTAAAGTGTTTCACATGACTCACTTAGTCATAGAATCTTTGAGAGCCTGTGATTAAGGCATAAATTTAAACTGTTACTAAGATGTTGTTTCTCCAAATTAAAGGCTTGTTTGGCTTTGTAATGTTTCAGGTGACCTCTTGCCTGCTGACGGAGTCTTCATCCAAGGCAATGATCTGAAGATCGATGAAAGCTCACTCACAGGGGAGTCTGACCACGTCAAGAAAACACTAGAAAAAGATCCAATGCTGTTATCAGGTAACATGAACCCTAAAACCTTCTCCTTTTACTGGTTTGTACTGGGAAAGATCAAATTTTCAGAGTTTTTATAGATTATGTTGTCCAATATATTGACCTGCTTTTAAAAGAAATTTTCTGGAATACTCATTGCACTGAATAACTGAATAAATGATCCAAAATTTTATGTAAATCAGTAAGAAAAGGTGATCAACTGGATATTCATAAATAAGGTGTTATAATCCACAAATTGAAAAGAATTGACCATCAGATATTCGTTAGCATTCAGCTCAGCATGAGACTTGTGTTCTGTTGAAAACATGTTTGAAACTGAATTGGCTCCTGATCTTGCCTCTCAGTGCACGAAGTTATCAGCCATACAATATTTCCAACATTTTTTTTTTCTGTGTCCATCCTATGTCCCCAACGCCCTTTTAAATACAGTTTAAAAGGGGCAGTCAGTTGCCTTCATGGCTGTAGCCATTTGTCACGAAAAACGTGTGTAGGGAGAAACACTTTTGTTTAGTTCATCTGGCTCTCTCTTGGCACACCTCCAAGGCACAGGAGTCATGTGTGTTTGTGTTTTTATGCGCTGCCTCGCTACTGCTCTTTGATTTCCCTTAGCACGGGCCGTATCCCTTCTCACGAATGAAAGAAAAGCATCTTCTAATTAACACAGGAACCTTTAAATGCTTTCCACTCCTCAGCTGTCAGAGCCTCGTGGGTCTCGCTCCTTTACTCCGGCTTTAGCTTGTGTTCTTTTTTTTGATATTTGATGTTTGTGTTTTTTAAAAAAAAAAAAAAAAAATCAAAGCTCTTGCCGTGTCTTGAGAGGAATGGAGAGCCAGAGATGCAACACTGTTACAGCCTCTCAGAATTCCATTATTTCACACAGACTAACAATTGGCTTTTGATTAAAGGCTGTTGATTAAAGGTTTGGAGTGTATCTGCAGTAGTGACTGTGATTCTTTCTGTACTTTCAAGTGCACTATTCATTTGTATTTATTGCCTGCAATTGAAAACCTGCATTTAGTTTCTCGTGTGTAGATCACCATACCGCTTGAAAGCCTGGCTAAACCACCTTCTCAACAAAGGAATCTAGCGCAACATTTTCACTGAACCAAAATGGAACATTAAAAGCAAAAAAATAAGGCTCGGCAGGGACAAAGCTGCCACCAGTGTCTAAACAGAAACCTGGAAGAAGTAATATGGAAACAGTGAAACAAAGAGCAGGGCATTTATCCTAGGTACTGTTTCCTGATGTCCTTTACTGACACTTTGTTTTCCTTCTTCTGTTCAAAGGCACCCATGTAATGGAAGGCTCAGGGAAAATGGTGGTCACTGCTGTGGGTGTCAACTCTCAAACTGGAATTATCTTCACTTTACTCGGAGGCGGGGAAGAGGATGATGACGACGAGGAGGAAAAGAAAAAGGAGAAGGAAGAGAAGAAGAAACAGAAAAAAAGTTAGTATGCTCCTCTGCTTGTTGCCCTAATAAACTCAGCACAAACATACACACAGACACACAAAGAGCATTTCTGCGAAGATATTTTTGTCTTTACCAACAGTTTTACAATCTACAGAAAAATGTAGTTATAGCAGGGTTTGTATGAATGCAAAAAGCACTGATTTGACCTTTGTTTATATCAAACAACTTTTAGAAGCTGTCAGAGGGTCACAGTAGACGACTTATTTTCTGCCAACCAAATCGGCTATTTGTAGCTCATCTTATGTATGATGGTAGAGTTCTCCTCATTTAAAACTGTAGTTCTAAGAATGATTGGTCTAACTACTGTAATTAATTAGTTTATTTAATCCTTAAAAAAAAAAACTCTGGATTTTCGCTGTCGATTATGTCTCTAACTCTGTGTTGCATTCTTCCACAGATAAGAAGCAGGATGGGTCTGTAGAAAATCGAAAGAAAGGTAAGTAACTTGCCCACACACAGACTGGCATGCTTAACCATACGTAATTGCCTTACAGCTTAGTGCCTACATTTAGGTATTAGCCTTTAGCTTTATCAGTGGGTCCCTCCCCATTTAACAGTGCTGAGGGTAGGTTACAACCCCAGTCTGTTAATAATTGGCCACCATAATTTCATGCAAGTAATGAGGAATTACATATTTTTGCATGACCCTATGTCAGCATATACTTAGTACGGGCTGTTCTTGGCTCTCCATTGTACTGTCTGGCCCTCCTGTCTGTCTCTCTCTCTTCTTTTCTCGTCCTTCCCTGGCACATTGCGCTTCGAGCAGCAGGTGCTACTGAATCCAGTTATAGCGATTAGTGATGAGGAGATTAAAGCCATGCAACAATTCTGGGGCCAGAACATCTGCTTTCCCACCCATCTCTCTCTGACTCTCCCTCAGGCCCCCCTCAATTTGATTTCTATTGATGTCCCAGACTGAACTATTCAGAGTCAAACTCTAAGACTTGGACTGGTGCAATTTCAGACCGATAACAATGATAATGAGACTCTTTAGTGGTAACTCAGCCAGCGAGCCAGCCTTGTTCCCCTGCTGGGACACTATGATCAGTAGTGCTTGGGTCTGTGACCACAACCCTGGCGCTGGTCCCTTGTGCACAGATTCCCTCTGCCTGCCAGGAATCAGCAGTAATCCTTTAGACTGAGATTACACCGACCATGTAAGTGCAGAGCAAGCCACAGTCCACAGCAGCTGCAGTAGCCCAGTGTTCCTGCTTCCTGCAGCATACATTCGCACACAATACCGTGCTATTGTCCATACCATTGTACCATAAATAAAGCCTTTAGTATCCCCAAATTGGAAAGGGTTCTCATGCTTTAAAAGAATTGTGTACTTTGTTTAAGACTTCAAAATGTTAAGAGAATGTTTCAGTTGTCCTGCAGGAACTGCCATAGCGTCAGTGCCCAGGAAAGCTAATGATTTTATCATGGTGCGTGACATGACAGAGACCAGCCCCTGCTGGCCTGCCAGCTGCCTCTTCTCCTCCTTTTGGCATTAGAGGCTTTGTGTGTCCAAGGTTACCTAGTTAGATGTGGGTTTGGGATTCCCATTAGTTCTGCAGGATACAGAGAGTGGTCCTGAGGGAGATTGCAAAGAGAGATTTATGGGAATTTACCTGCAGAAGGAGGAAGAGTAGGAGATGCCTCAAACAGATCTGTCACTAGCTAGGTAACCTGTTCTTTAACCCTCAAAATCTTTCAACTAACTACTGTGCAGTCAGCTCACAAACATAATTACAGTGACATTTCCACAGTTCCTGGGATAACAGGGAAGCAAAAAAGCATGCTATAATTTTGAGTGATTTTATTTAATCAGTTAACTTGTAGTACAGTGCTCTGCAGGGATTAATATTTGAAATATTCTCATCATACAGCAATTTTTGTGATCCAGTTTCAATCAACTTGCTCTGACTTGCTACCTGTAAAGTCAGATAATCAGATATTTTATGAGGGGCGGGGGAAATCTAGTCCAGACCTGTTGCTGAGCTAGATTATATGCTATAGATACAAAATATAAAAACTATTCTCAAGTTTTCTAATATTACCAGAGAAGTGAATACATTTATTTGACCTGTATCAACCTTATTCACCCACAGCTGTAGCATACAGTTTTTATTTCTGGTCTTGCAAATTGGAAGCAAATATTCAAATGTAGGCTTGATGTGGCACCTGATTATGAATGAATACTCTGTGTTCATAACTGTCAAATCATAACTGACAAATCAGCATACTTTCATTTCAGTCACTGCTTTTTCCATAAATCCTAGAGTCTTTCTTAAATGAATTGAACACAGTATTCCTTTATATAAATGTATTTAAAACACTCAGCACCAGTAATGGCCAGTGCAGATTTGGAATTGCCAGGCAAATTTTAACAACCTTGTCTTGTTTTCTCTGCTGCAGCTAAAGCCCAGGATGGTGCTGCAATGGAAATGCAGCCTCTCAACAGTGACGAGGGAGCAGATGCAGAGGAGAAGAAGAAAGCCAACCTGCCAAAGAAAGAGAAGTCTGTTCTCCAGGGAAAACTGACCAAACTAGCAGTACAGATTGGAAAAGCAGGTGAGTCAGCCAAAATCACTTGTTTCTGGCACAGCTGAGTGCTGTAGATTGTAAAACATTTTATGTGCTTGTACTCTCATGCCCCTGTGTTCACTGCAACTTTTTTGTTGTTGTTGTACGTCTCCAACTGTTTATATTGTGTAATCACAATTACACCCACTATAAGCAATATACAGCTAAATGTGTCCTGATAGTAATAGGACTTAACATCTTTCTTTTCTCTCTAGGTCTGGTTATGTCAGCCATCACTGTTATCATCCTGGTGGTGCTGTTTGTAGTGGATACCTTCTGGATCCAGAATCTATCCTGGGTTAAGCAGTGCACACCTGTTTACATTCAGTTCTTTGTGAAGTTCTTCATCATTGGTGTCACTGTTCTTGTGGTGGCTGTTCCCGAAGGCCTGCCACTCGCTGTAACAATCTCCTTAGCGTATTCTGTTAAGGTGAGATCTCCTAGCCAAGTGACCTGTGCACAAAGTAACCACCTTACACTTTAGCCTATTAAAACTAGAAGATCAGGCTGCTAAGATCTAGTTAACAACTTGAGGAAAGGGGATCATTACTTGGCTTTAGGGTATTATTTAGCCAATAGAGGGCTTTAGTTAATCAAGGAGTTATTCATTCAGTTGTAAAATCTCACCACATTTATTTCATGAAACAAAAATAAAATGTTTTCATTATATAAAATATAGCTTTCAGCGTTGTCAGACTTTATTTTTTTTTATCTTCCTACAGAAAATGATGAAGGATAACAATCTGGTGCGTCATTTGGACGCCTGTGAGACTATGGGAAATGCTACTGCCATCTGTTCTGACAAGACTGGTACACTCACCATGAACCGCATGACTGTGGTGCAGGCCTACATAGCTGAAAAGCACTACAAGAAGGTCCCTGAACCAGAGAACATCCCCTCCTCCACTTTAGACATCCTGATTCTGGGCATTGCAGTCAACTGCGCCTACACTACTAAGATCATGGTATGCTTGTAAAAAGCAGTGTACCTCTAAAATTGACTGTGTAGCACATTAACTTTGTCTTCACCTTTTTTTTTTTTTTTTTCCCTTTTAGCCTCCAGAGAAAGAAGGGGGTCTGCCACGACAGGTGGGTAACAAGACCGAATGTGCCTTGCTCGGCTTTTCTACTGAGTTAAAACGCGACTACCAGGCTATCCGCAACGAGATTCCTGAAGAGAAACTCTACAAGGTCTACACCTTCAACTCAGTTCGCAAGTCTATGAGCACTGTGTTAAAGATGGCTGACGGCAGCTACCGTATGTTCAGCAAAGGAGCCTCAGAAATTCTCCTAAAAAAGTAAGAGACATTTTCATTTTTCATGTTCATTCACATGTTCTGTTTTTGTATGATTTGTTTTGTTTTGTTTTTTTGGCTGGGGGATTGCATGGTTTAATATTATCCTCTTAGATAATAATTCCTCTATGATTTCTTTACTGAAGAAGCATGAAGTCACGGATGTCTGATCAGCTAAATGAAAGGTTGTTCCATAGCTCTTTTTCATACTTATTCGGCTGGCCAGACTTTGCTGTAAATGATATGTGTAATGGCTTAAGCAGCTAAGAAGTTCAAGTGCATCCCACCCAAGCCCCTTACGTTGTGACTTAAAAACAGGCACTGAGAAAATGAGCCGGTAACAGCTCTGTAAGCCTCTTAACCAAGCAGGCTTCTTTTTAACCCACAGAGGGCTTAGTGTGACTTCTTACTGCTGCAGCTCACCATTCAAATGCTTTGTCTTCTCCTCTTCTCTTACCCTTTTATCAAATCTAAATGACATTTTTTACATTTATGCATCTGTACCTATCTCCGTCTTTATCCATGTTTCTTAACTCCAAGCCATTAATGGCTTTCGTCTTTGGATGTTTCGCCCTCCTACACGTTCTTTTTCTTTCTTTTCCTTTACATTTATGGTTTAATGTATCGTCTTTACACATTGCAGGTGCTATAAAATCTTGACAGCTAATGGTGAGCCAAAGGTGTTCCGCCCACGGGACAGAGATGACATGGTTAAGAAAGTGATCGAGCCCATGGCCTCAGAGGGCTTGAGAACAATCTGCCTTGGATACAGAGATTTTCCTGCTTCTGATGGGGAGCCTGACTGGGACAATGAAAATGATATCCTCAGTGGACTAACCTGCATCTGTGTGGTTGGCATTGAAGATCCTGTTAGACCAGAGGTTAGTGGCTACACTAATGTTAGTGAGTTCATGCACAAACAGTTTTACTTGTATGATTGCTAGTAAGAAAACTGTCTTCAAAGGTAGAGTATTTATCTGCACTTCATTTGAAGGTCAATCTTTTGGCTTTGAGTCAGAACCCATTGCTTGACAAGCTGTGTTTACATGTGGCACATTGAACAACTTCACTAGTTGCAAGGTTGGACCCAAAATGCTTGTTGTCCAAACATGTATGAAGGAGAAACGGCTACACTGCAAGGTGGAGTGAAAAAATGTATTTGCTTCTTTGTTTTTTCTTTTTCAAATTGATAAGAGATGATCCATTCAATCCAGCATGGTCTGAATATATTCGCTGGTACTGGCAGATTGCTGGAATTGGTGACACTATGGCTAGATGTGTCTATCATTAAGAAACCATAATTAGATCAAACATTAGAATACGTCAATTCTAGTTAGCTGACAGTTTTATGGAAACTGCTGTTTGCAGAGCTTGCACTCAATTTGTGGAACAACCATTTTAACTAAACTCAGCCACATCAATGACTCCATTTCAGGCGGTTTGGAAGCAACACAAAATAAATGATGGGTGAATGTAAACAGTAAAAACATTAGACCTAATGTAGCAGTCTATACTAGTTGAGGTGAATCTAGTTTCCAAAAATAAAGTATAAAGTATTTTTTTTTTAAGCTTTATTTGTCAGTTGTCAGCTTTATTCATCCACTGGACTGTTGGGCGCATACACTTTTTTTAAGTAAAGCAAAATAATATTTCTTTAAAGGGAGCACTTACTCCAGGAGGACCCATTTGTTATATTAATTTTATAATTTCCACATCTGTATGTACACAAGGGTTTTCTAGGATCTGAGTGACATAAATGTTTGTTATCAGGGTGTACCTGAGACTCGGTGCAGATGTCAGAGTACTCTCTAGTTTGCATGCAAACGTATCCAAGCAACTTCTACACCTCAAAGGCACCATCTGTGCATTGCATCCTACAAGTAGACAAGAAAGCACAACTATGCTTCTGTGGTGTTTGCAGCTGTTTGTGGGTATTGGTGAGGGAGTATAATCCTGGCCTGAAAAAGTTAGGTCATTTTCTTGCTAGATGCTTCACTGTCGCTCATTTAGTTTGGCTTTCTGCCATTTTATGTACTGGACAGGTGTGCTGGGCTTGCTTGTAGGAAAGGATGAGGTTTGGAAATAATGTGATAAAATCACTTAGACGGGGATAGTTGGACATTTGTAATGGGACCCTTCGTAAAATAATGAACCAATTTTTTTTTTTTTTTTTTTTTTAGTGCTTAAAATCCCAGATATATATAAATTTTAGTTGAACACTTAGATTGATAATCCCCAGTGATATTCAGTGATAATTTGCATTTCTTTTTCCTGTGCTTCCCTTCAGGTTCCAGATGCTATCAGGAAATGCCAGCGTGCTGGCATCACCGTGCGGATGGTGACTGGGGACAACATCAACACAGCTCGAGCCATCGCCACCAAGTGTGGCATCCTACAGCCTGGAGATGACTTCCTCTGCCTGGAGGGAAAAGAGTTCAATCGCAGGATACGGAATGAAAAGGGAGAGGTGGGCCACAGCAAAATAGTGTACCTCAGAGACTGTTGCAGATGTGCTGTTTGGATTCTATTAGGGTTTTGTCTCATGTTTCTAGATTGAACAAGAACGCATTGACAAGATCTGGCCCAAACTTCGAGTATTGGCTCGCTCTTCCCCCACAGACAAACACACCTTAGTCAAAGGTAGTTATGTTTCTCTGGTATGGGTAAAAATGAAAAAAGTGAACTAACATGTTTGTTTGTTTTCTTCTTTTGCTGCTAGCCTTTTTTTTTCCTTTTTCTTTTCTTTTCTTTTTTTAATGCTGTAATGGTTTTATTTTAAATTTTTACATTTTACTATTCTAGGTATTATTGACAGCACAGTGGCAGAACAGAGACAAGTAGTAGCAGTGACAGGAGATGGTACGAATGATGGTCCTGCCTTGAAAAAAGCAGATGTTGGCTTCGCCATGGTAAGTTACTCGTGTATAATTTCTTAAATAAGGTTTAATCAGAAATATAAATCGGGTCATTCTTAACATCAACATCTTGCTCAGTATCCCATGGTAACTCTGGCAGTCAACTAGAAGGAAGTCAGAATTTAGGCCACTTAATCATCTTGTTAAATATCTGGTGGATAGATGGAACAGATTCTTAATGATCATCTTGTTGTCTCCAGGGTATTGCTGGGACAGATGTTGCCAAGGAGGCATCTGACATCATTCTGACTGATGACAACTTTTCCAGCATCGTTAAAGCTGTCATGTGGGGTCGAAACGTCTATGACAGCATCTCCAAGTTCCTTCAGTTTCAGCTAACGGTCAATGTGGTGGCTGTCATTGTAGCATTTACAGGAGCGTGCATCACACAGGTTAGCACCCAGATATTGTAGGGGGGTTTTTTTTGTTTTTGTTTTATTTTTCTTCTTTATTGTGTGTGTGTGAAGAGTTATTTCACTGTTATGCTCTGAATAGAAACTGACTTGGTACCACGGGCAACACATTGAAAGAGCTTAAGCAGAAGGAATGAAGATCCAGCAATAAACTGAGGAGAAATAAAGGCTTTATGTATAACTTTTGGAAATCTGGAAATGTGTCCTTGTGGAAATGTAACAGTATCCAAGAGCAGCTTACCTGGCTCTCATGTCTTTGTTCATTATAAAAAAGATTTGTTTGTTTCCTACCTGCCATCAATCTTACACGTCATAACAAAATATGTACTCCTCAGTGCAGTCACTGCTCCAGCTCATAAACGTGTAATTTGGTTCGTGGCGATCGAAATGTTTAATAGATGATCTGAATTTCCATAACCTAATTTGGCGACTCACTCTCTTGCACTAGGACTCTCCACTGAAAGCTGTACAGATGTTGTGGGTCAACTTGATCATGGACACTTTTGCTTCACTAGCTCTGGCCACAGAGCCCCCTACAGAAGCCCTGCTGCTAAGGAAGCCATACGGCCGCAACAAACCTCTAATCTCCCGCACCATGATGAAGAACATCCTGGGTCATGGAGTTTATCAGCTAGTCATCATTTTTACATTGCTCTTTGCTGGTAAGGGTTTCGTATCTGAAGATGTTCTCTGTACCCTGCACTGTTATCCAAGATTTTCTTTTTCTTGACCAGGATATTTTCTTTTCTCCCCTCTGTAGGAGAGAAATTGTTGGACATTGACAGTGGCAGGAATGCACCCCTCCATGCCCCACCCTCAGAACACTACACCATTGTCTTCAATACTTTTGTAATGATGCAGCTTTTCAATGAGATCAATGCCCGTAAGATCCACGGTGAAAGGAATGTCTTTGAAGGCATCTTCAACAACCCAATCTTCTGTAGTATTGTCTTGGGTACCTTTATTATTCAGGTACAGTAGACTACTTATCTAAGCATCAGCCTGCACAGGTGAAATCTAAGGTTTTGCGCTTTGATTAAGTCTCCCTCTCTTGCTCCTTTTTTATTTTTTTTTCGTAGATTGTTATAGTGCAGTTTGGAGGGAAGCCATTCAGCTGCGTGGCTCTGACGATTGACCAGTGGCTGTGGTGTACTTTCTTAGGCTTCGGCTCTCTTCTGTGGGGACAGGTATGAAAGTACAGCTGAGCTTTACCTTTGGTTGGCAAGATACAGAAATGCGGTATTACACTGCCCCCATGTGTCAGCTCTAATCTAGTAGGTACAGGGTGTTGTCAGAGACGTGTAAGAGTACATTATGTCCTGCTGCTGTGAAGAGACTAGTAATTAGTAATAGATTTATTTTTTGTTTTTGTTTTTTTGGTAGCCACCACAAACACACGTGGTCATCAAAGTTATTCAATTTTATTATTTTTAATTTGACCTTTAAGGGGATTATTAAAGATATATTTCTTTTGTAGTTGTTTCAATTTTGAAAAGTTATTTAAATGTAGTAAAATATTAGTAGTTCAATGGTATATGTTTTAAAATATAAATATTATACTTTTTGAGTTCATTGCCTTTTATACTTGAGTTGAAAAATTTAGTGTTTTTTTTTTTTGTTTTTTTTGTTTTTTTTCTAGGGATTGAAGGGTGAGATCCCTCACTGCAGTTTATAGTAATGACTGGAGGTTCATAATGAATGTTTAATGTTTTTCTGTTTCACATCTATCCAGGGCAGCACATATATTAATATCACTCTTGCCAGCTTTACATAAATGGGACTACACCAAGTCCTATAAAAGCACATAGCTGAGAGTTGAGGAACTGAATTGAATAAGTACCAAGATGACTGGTTCCAAAGCAGGGATTGCTCTGTTCTTTTCCTTAAAGGCCGGCCGGTCCCCCAAATAGACACTGACAACATGTGTTCACACACCTGTTGGTGCATAGAGTTCAGCAGTCTTCAATTCTAGGCTGCGTGACACAGCCGACGGGGATCTTTTGGCACATCGGTAGATGTAATGCACCCTCAGTATCTTAAAAGCTGAAGACCCAGAGAATTACATATTTTTGAAAATACATATTTATGAGAAACCCTTAGTGTTACCAGGCTGTACAGTTACAGTTAATATGGGTAACATTACCGTAAGCTTGTTTTGGCTGCTGTCTTTTTAATAAGGGGTTGCCGTACTGGATGGAACCACATATTCTATTTGCCACAGATTTTTACACCAGATGGATTTGTGTCTCCTCCCAGTGTTTTGTATATTAGCCAAACAGTGTGGAACCCTCATACTGGATTGTATTCCCACAGGCCAGAGCAATGATTGATGTCCAGAGCAATGTCGGGGGTTTTGTTTTGTTATTTTTTGTTTTGTCTGATAACTTCTAATTATGACATTGTGTGATTTAAAATCACCAGACTTGTGTCTGACTCATCTGCATTCCACTCTGTGATCTTTGTGCCTAGTAATTGAGGAGTAAAGTTTCTGCCTTCTTGTTAAATTGACTGAACAGCATCTGCATCTGCATGTGATCATGTGCAAGGATCCTCCTGTTCATCAGCAGTGGGAGGGGCTTGCTGCCCAAGAGCAAACCGCATGTTATTGAACTGGCCATCAAATTTTCATGGTCACTGTCCGCTTAATGTCGGTGATGAACTTAATCATGGCTTGTTCTGCCGTGATAAACTGCACGGGGGACTAAAACTTCATCAGGAGTCACAGTTGCTCACTTATATCCTCATTGCCTTCCAGGTTATCTCTTCAATACCCACCAGCCGCTTAAAATTCTTGAAAACAGCAGGCCACGGCACCCAAAAAGAGGAGATCCCAGATGAGGAGTTGGAGGAGCTGGAGGACATGGATGAGATCGACCATGCTGAACGGGAGCTTCGTCGAGGCCAGATCCTGTGGTTCCGAGGCCTCAATCGCATCCAAACTCAGGTGACAAGTCTACGCAGTTTCACGTGCAGCACTCACCACCACACCCCAACACCAAGGGAATCAAAAGCCATAAACCCTTTAACTCTCTACTGCTCTTCCAGCTTAAAATCTATTTTGTCCTTTCTCTTGGCGTTCGTAAAGAATGGCTTGTGCCCTAAAAAAAAAAAGCCTTTCTCTAATTTCTCTGTTCTGCTTCTGAGCTAAAGCAGGGTCCTATGCCTATGTTTTTGTTTTTTATTTGACTCAGTCTGACTCTATCTGCTAAAACTAGTTTGAAGGTACTGATGATAAGCAAGTGAATTGGATTGGATGGACAGCACGATAGAACAGCTGAATGTTCAAAGAGTATTGGCATGGCTATAGCTGGAAGTATGGAAGGAATCTGCAGAGAAAAGAGTGAAAGTGAGGTCAGATTTTTGGAGTAAGAGCTCCCTCCGATCAGTGCCTTTAAACCCAACCATTCCCCTTTTTCCTCTCTTTTAATTATAATGTCTAAATCCAATTTCAAAGTGCCATTTTTTTTCTTATGGTTACTGGTGCCTTTTCTTTATTTTTTCTCTCTTTTCTCTCTCTCCTCTGGCTGTGTTGTGTTTTTATTTCCTCTGGGCTTTTTCTCCTGTCACGCTGTCTGATTCTTTGCAGATGGATGTAGTGAGTGCGTTCCAGAGTGGAACTTCCTTTCAGGGGGCTCTAAGGCGGCAGGCCTCCAACTCCAGCCAACAACAGCACGATGTAACCAATGTTTCTAGCCCTACACATGTAGCCTTTTCTACTACTACCACTTCTGCCACTGCCGCCAACACCGCTTCTGCCACTGTGGGGTGTGAGTGCGTGTTCTCCTCTAGTGCATGAGACTTTTATTTCTTCTTCTAACATCTTCCTTCTCCACTCTTCTTCTCACCTAACGTTGACACTTTTACTCTCTCATGCTTCTCCTAATGTTCTCCCCTGTATTCTTAAAAAAAAAAAAAAAGACCTCAAAACCACATCTTCCATATTGCTTCGATAACACTGCTCTATATATATGTACCTTGTAACCAGGTCGCTTCTACTGTCAAGGTGTTATCTCTGTGTCATCATGTTTTCTGTTCTGCTTCTGCTTTGGTCTCAGAAATGAACAAGGTTTACTGTTATTTCGGGGGGGGTGATGTGTATTTACTATGATTTTAAAAAACCAAAAGAAAAACAAGTTATATTCTGGGTTGACAGTCTCCAGGTTTGTCTGCAGCTGCCTCAGTCTGCCTTGTGCCTCTGTAGCACTCATGGTTCTTTGTCGCAGCTCTCTAGTCCCTAGCCAGGTAAATGTTTTGAGTATATGCCCATGATCACGGTCTAAAAGAGTAGACACGAACTGAATGTCAGTGGTGAAAATAAGACCTTAGCTTTTCCAGAAGAAGAAATGGTTTGCCACAATAGCATCAAGTGGTAATAAGTTGTAATTTAATGGTGTCTTTGGATGCACTGCCTTTTAACATCACGCTATTCATCCGCTCACATAGGAAGGTCACTGTGCCGAGACTGGATTTGGTCATTTGATGGTGGTGTTTCCAAACTCCTTCCTTTTGACCCTGTGCCTGCTGACAGTGACACTTTGGGTTTTTTTTCTCTTTCAGAGCTTAAAGACAGACCACCTGACGAGCAGTGAATTTTAAATGTTTTACAGATGTCACAATAAGAGTAAAATGGAATAAATGACTGTGCTCTTGAATGTAAACTTGTGGGCTTTTTCTCAGGCACATCAACAGCAGAGCTGATGTTGTTTTTGCCACTGCAATATTGACAAATCATGCAGCGCTACAGTAACATTTAGTTCTATTTTAGGTGCGACTTCTTCAGATCTCTGGACCTGACACTTCTGGGTGCTTGTGGGCATGGATTCTTCATTATTAACCTAATATTTTCCTTTCAGGTTTCCTTAAAATATTTGGACATTTTTTCTGTATGTGAAAGCTTGTTTGTTGGCAATATGTGTCCAAAGGGCAGGTTGCTGCCAAAATGACCTAAAAACAATGAATACCACTGACTCCCCACGTATTCTTCTTTAGATTCTGTGAAATGTGTCATGGGCTATACTCAAAGGTTTACTACCATTGAACACAAGGTAGCGCCGCGCTCTGCATGGGTTCAAAGTCTCTGGTCTCGTTTGTGAGTTTTCTCTCTTTGTGCTGTTTTTGACATGTATACCAGCTTGTAGACATGCTTGGCTGCTGCAGCTTTCTTTCTTTTTTCTTTTCTTTTTTTTTTTTTTTAACTCCACAAGCATAAGCTATAACTGACCACCCCTCTTTTTGTCTTTCTGTCTCTCTCCTCTTTCTGCCTCTCATTCTCAGCCTTTACTTTGTCTCACTCTCTCTTTCTGTCTCTCTTCCACTCCTTTCTTTTCTCACTCTCTGTCTCCATCTGTCCTTTTCTCCAGCTGTCTTTACTTTTTGATCAGCATGCCCAACAACAGTAATTTCTTGTGTCCAGCTTCTATCCCTTATTTTCTCTTTGGGTGTGTTCTTGTAGAAAGAACACCATTTCCCTCATTTCATTTATTTATTTTTTTGGTTCCCTTTTGCATTTTAATTAATCAGACACAGGCCTCTACCAAGTGTTTTGTGAAATACTAATACAAAAAACACATTGCATCAAGTTTGACACTGGTTTGTACTCTCCCTGAGATATTGACCAATTTCCTGAAGTTGCTTTTTAATTACTCTTAAGACTAGTTTCAGGTTTTGTCTCCAACACATTTAGGTTTTCTGTCTCTCAGAAATTCTTTAATATTCAACCAGCATTCGATTTGCACACACTTCGCACATCTGATCAGTCCAGCCCATCAGATTGCAATCAAAAGCCTTTTATGGAACAGTGATGGCTTGAAGCGTTATGTTTTCATTCTCTCATCTCCTTCTGTACCAAATAGGGGATAAAGATTAAATCACTGTGCAATTGCGAAATAAAATGCAGTACTTCATATGGCAGCTTGGAGGCTGGCTCAAAAAGCAAGTGAATGCACATAGAGTTTATGAACAATGCCCAACTTTAGAGAAGAAACAAACATGTTAAGAAGCTGGTACTAAGACCAGATTTGAACTGTTCTCCCTGTCACAGTAACTGTACGAGGGAGTTTACCATTGTTAGGCTGGTTTGAGTGTGCTTTATGCATAACCTGGCCAATATTAAAGTTATTGGCTGACACCAAAATCTGCGTTTGTGCAGTTATCTCAAAAAAGTCTTTCTGTTAGTGGAATTTTATTAGCACCAGTTAACAGGCATCTGATCTGTGCAATGCATCCACCCGGTCTATAGATGGTGCTGATGTAGCTGGGTTGTTTAGCTTATACCGTGCCACTTCACCCTCTCCTTTCCTTACTTCTGACTTCACAAAACAAGATTTGATCCCAAACAAGGCTCCAAAATCCAGCTCCCATCAAGTGCATACAACTGTCCTAATTGATTAGCTTAATTACATTGTACCTGTTACTCACCATAGTAGCTGTACCATAGTAAGTGTGTGTATAAAGTGCATGCAGAAGTACACACAGTATTTACACAATACATGTTGCTGGAAGTGGGAAACATATTCCCTGGGTTCCCTTATCTTTCCTCCTGTGTGCAGAGCTGCACATATGGGACTCAAGGGTTCTGAGTCACCAGGCAATTAGCATTGTAGCAGGAGGATAGTGGAGTGCAACATTAAACACAGGCACCCACACAGGCCACAGCAGCCACCGGATATAACAACTTTCCTGATGGAAACTCTGAAACAGTACTCCTTATGTACAGTCTGCGGTCTGTGCATACATCTGTGTTTGTAATTTAAAGCAATATCTCTGGAACGCTTCAAATTGAAATGCCTGCAATACCAATAATAACAGGTGTAAGTTCTGGAGCGGTGAGTTGTATAGCTTACAGCATTGCTGTTTACATGTCACTGTCCCTCCTGGGCTTCTAGAGGGTGAACTGCCAAAAATCCAAATTCCACTTGGATACAGGACACCACCTGGAAGATTTTCCTAAACTGTCATTAATGTGCACTTTTGCAGCAATTCACAGTGCTGCTTACATTAAAAACCCCACTTTTCTTGCAGCGTATAAAGTTGAGACCATTATTTACATTTTCTCGTGTACTGAATTGGCGATATTAATCTTTAGTCTTCACCTAGTAAGCGTGTTCCAAGTCTCCAGACAGTGCTTGATTCATGATTTGTGTGTTTATGTATGTTAGCCATGATTAGGCCTAAAATTCAGCCATGCCACGTTACATTTATTTTATATAAATTTTGATTTTTAGTTTTGGGGTATTTTTACATTCACTGAGAGACAGAAATGAAATAATATTGGTTGCTCCTGTTTATACATTGAAATACAACTAGAACCGTAGATGATGGTTGGAGACAACTATTCATTACCAGATTAGTCTAAAAATTTACTACTAGAAATAACAGCACACCTGCACGTTTCTCTGGGAGTCCCCCCCCCCCCCCTTCACAGATTTCTGGTTTTGAAGCACCTAAAAACTCACCTATTCTGGCCCAGTAAAACCTAAATCCGTGGTTTTTGTCTGTGGTGTTTTCCAGGTTTTAAAATAAAACGGCGCACTCTTATCATTACCAAATGTGACTAAATACGTGCCTTTCCTGCTCCCTGTCCCTTCTCCTTCCCTCCAGATCCGAGTGGTGAAGGCATTCCGCAGCTCCATCTCCCTCTATGAGGGGCTGGAGAAGCCAGAGTCGCGATCATCCATCCACAACTTTATGACCCACCCCGAATTTCGGATAGAGGACTCTGAGCCCCATATCCCCCTCATAGATGACACAGACGCGGAGGACGATGCTCCCACCAAGCGCAATTCGGCCAGCCCGCGCAACGCTACCCCCACACCGCCCTCACCCACACCTTCGCCTGCCACCACCGTTGCCCCCACCACGCCAGTCTCTCCCTCCCCGAACCAGAACAATAACGCTGTGGAGAGCAGTAACCACCTCCTCCCCGAGGGCCCCAAGTCAGGAACCCCCTCAGCCCCAGGGAGCCCACTACACAGCCTGGAAACCTCGCTTTGATCTGACCCAGCTCCACACGTCACCACCTCTTTTCTACCCGCCACCAAGGAGCTCAACTCAGACAAATCGAACGGACACTAGGAGCGTCGAGACGAAGGGTTAGACGGAGAGCGGCGTCTTGTGTGAGCTTGGCTTGGGTTGGACTTAAAGAACAGCAAACATTCAGAGGAATGTACGGCTTGGTGTGGATTCTTTGGTCTTCTTTTATTTTTGGTTCTTATTAATATCCCACTGCAACACAAGGACTCTGTCTTCACCCCTCCCTCCTTGGTAACACTTGTTTTTCTCGGTAACAAGGGGTGATTATAAACTCAGATTGAAAGTGACCTGTTTTTATTATTATATTATATTTTAATTGAGAAGGGGAGGTGCTCCTCCTGGCTTGAAGATCGTCTGTAAGAATTATGAACGAACCTTTAGCTTCTCTTTTATCTGAATGGTGTTGTATATTTATCTCTTTGGCCCTTGCTCATTTTGAAACTTATTTCTGCTCCATCGGCTGTTAATATTTTGAGTTATTTATGTTTTTGGAGGGAAAAAAAAGCAGGTCTGTTTACAAAGTTTGTAGATACTTTTTTTCTGTTTGTAGGCAAAAGAGCTTCCTGATGTATGATGCAGAAAACTGGGACAGATTAAGAAACGAATGAGAGGATTATTTCAGATACTGCTGTATTTTCAGGAAAAAAGGGGTGTTTCTATTGAAACTTAACTATTTTTGCCTGCAAGTTTTATTTGTTATATATTTGTAGATAAATATAGAACCTTCTAGCCAAACCGATAAACACTAAGGCTTGTATAGAAAAAAAAAAAAAGAGGTCCATCTGACGAGGTGTTTTCACAGGAGACGGGACGGGAAAGATAATTAAGGCCTCTTGTCCACTAACATCGCTATAAATATTTAACTTCTTCCATTTCTTCGCTAGTTTTCATGTGCACAAAACCTTCTGGAGTTCTGGATTCTCTTTTTCAGTCATTATGTTGTGTTCAGGAATTTCCACATGTTGAAAGGTTCAGTTATTTAAAGGGAGTTTAGAAAATAATCCCAGGCCCTTATTTATCATGCCGAAAGCTGGGAGGAGGAAACAAAGTCTTACCTCAGAGTCAGATAAGAGGTCCTTTATGAAGCCGCTTAAGCGTAAAGTAGGAGTTCTTCTTTTCGATTTGGAACCATAAAATTAAAATCTCTTCTTTTAGCTGGTATGTTGCACTCAGAAGCGTAGATTAATTTGACGAAGGCCTTGTGGGTGCGTTAACGCTAAAACATGTTCTTGCCAAAAGCACTAAAATGACTTTGATCAACTTTTTCTTTTTTTCCCCTATTTTTTTTATGACCGCTGCAGTTCAGACTAGCGCTGTATTATCTACTGAACGAGTGCGTCTATTTCTCAGTAAGACCTTCACATAGGCTAAACATCAGTGTGCCTTGGCTTCAGTAATAATTTAGACAATCTTGATCCCATCATTTATCGCCTTCAGGAGACTCCTTTTGGGCGGGAGAAAAAAAGACCACCACAGCTAAAAGCAGGACCAAATCATCCTCCGTCTAACACGTGGGGACAGCAGAGACTGATTTCCTCCCTCCGGATGCTTGATAAATACGGACACTGGTCTTTTTCTTTCTTTTTTTTTTTTTCTTTTTTTTTCCCCTAAATGGTGCATTTTCTTTATATTTTTGAATTTTCTCAGCCCCCCTCCCACTCCCCGCCAATGTAGAATACTGACATTTGTTTACTCAGGCATAGAAGAAGTATTTAATTTAAATGAGAGGGGAAAAAACCCTTTTGCTTCAGAGCTTGTGTATTTAGATAGCAAAAACATCATCTGTGGTCAAAAACAAAGTGAACCATTTCTCATATTTCATTCTCTTTACGCTTTAGGAAAATATTAATTTTATTCCTCTGATTATTTCTGGTTTGTTGGCATTTTAAAAAATTGAAATCCACCAACAACCACCACCCTATTCAGAAGACTCCTTTAAACCATTATTAATAACAAACGTTGCTGCATTTGGTTTGTTTGTAAAACTATTTTTGACACCTGATGTACTGGAAACGCTAAAGAATTCGACATTTGTGCATTTTTCAAGAATAAAAGCCGAGGCATACACTGGTATCTATCTGCACAGGGTACTTATTTCATAACGTTCCTTTGGGGAAAAAGAATTTTGATACAAATCGTAATAAAATTGTACCTTTGTATTTTTATGACAATGCTGATGATACCTTTCATCGTACCTAACAAATTTTGGATGATTTGACACCAATCGTGTTCTATGGGGAACGGGGGTTTTGGCCACTAAAATGTTTTGGGATTTTTTTGTTGTTGTTTTTTTTTTTTTTTTTTTTTTTGTTCTGGAAGATTCATCTCAGGGTGCAAATGATGTGAAAGAGAACAGGCCTCTCTTTAGTTTGCATATTAGAACATGCTTAAATGTTTGGGATGGTGCTTGCCAACCCCACACACACGGGATAAACTCGGGCAGCGGGCTGCAGATTTTCCTGCAGCCGTCTGGCCGGCTTCACCTGAAGGGCCGCGGACAGGGAAGTGGAAGGTGGAAATGTAAAGTCATAAATGGTTTGTTTTCCTTGTTTTACAGACGACAAAATAGCAGCTAGGATTGAGAGTGAGAAATTGGAAAAAAGCGAGAGGAATCCATGTGAGGAGTTTGTTCTGTAGCTTCTTCCTGTAATGGGAATGAATGTTTTTTCCATCTGTTTTATGGATTATTATTTTTTTATCTTTTAACATTTGGAAATAAAAGTACTTCATGTCTGTTTTATCTTGAGCATTTTAAATGGATATCGTGATTGGATTTACATTTGAAACTTGTCGAGTAATGTGTATGGTTTTTAAAAATAAAAAATGTATTTAGCCTAACTGCAGGGCCATGTTTGTCATTTATCATGCAGTGTTTCACTGTTTTGCAGTTCTCAAATGTGGACTTCGCTGTTTTGAAAATCATCATCCCTACAGGATGGCAGGAAAACACTTTGTAGAATGTCTGTTTTTCATCTAGTTGATTTTTCTCATAATAAGACAGATCTTATTTTTATTCCTGCACCATTGCCAAATGTCAGAGTGGCCAATGCTGCCAATACTGGCATTAAACACACTCGGCGCCTCACCAGTTACGTCTTCCTAGTACTGACTGGGACCACCTTTTTTCCTATAGAGCTGCCTAAATACTTCATGGCAGGAAACTTTCCTCAGAGATTTCCTCCATATTGACATGACAGCATCTCAAAGTTGCTGCACATCAATGACTCCAACCTCCTCTTCCAGCACATCCCAAAGGTGCTCTGCTGCACTGAGATGTAGTGATTTTTGAGGCCATGTCAGTACATTGTACTCATTTTCATGTTCAAGAAACCAGTTTGAGATTATTTTAAGCTTTGTGACACGGTGTGTTATCCTGTTGCAAGCAGCCATCAGAAGATGGCAACATTGTGGTCGTAAAGGGATGGACATGCCCGGCAACACTACTCAGGTAAGGTGTTTAAGGTGCCCTTAAATGATGCTCAGTTGATACTAAAGAGGCAAGGAGTTTGCCAATAAAACGTCCACCGCAGCATTACGTCACAACCACCACAAGCCTGAACTGGCAAGGCAGGATGGATCCATGCTTTCATGTTTATGCCAAGATCATTCAAAGCTTTTCCGGTGTGGTCATCTGCTGCTGTAGACCATCTACTTCATGGTTCAACATGTTGGGCATTCAGAGATGCTCTTCTGCATACTTTAGTTTACCAGGTAATTATTTGACTTGTCGTTGCCTTCCTATCAGCTAGTGAATTGCCACTCACTGGATATTTTCTCTTTTTCACATCAATCTGTAAATCCTACAGAGTTGTGTTAATGAGCAGCTGAACATCTGTACCTAACAAAGTGACCATTGAATGTTTTGCCTTGGCCACCATTGTCTTAATAAACAAATTCCGTTGCTTTGTTTTGTTTTTGGACAGATTTTCAGACTACAAGTGTTCACAATTGAAAAGTCACTCTTGCTTAACTTGGTAAGAGCTGTGTCTCTTATTTTGAGTGCTTTCTACAAATAACTGCTGTGTTTGTGGACAATGACAATAACGGGCTGTAATGAGTGGCATTTTTGCAACAGTTGGAGACTATATTAATTAAATTAATTGCAGTAATCGAGTCCTGTTTGACAGTTGGTTTGTTTATCTGGCAAATACAGAGATGAAGAGTATTGTGAGTACTGTGAGCAATGTACAATGGGAGCTTTGTGAAGAAATGTTCGGAGACAGCTCTCTCTGCTCCAACAACGCCAGGCATGACCTTTCTTTGCTGAAGTAAAGAACTGAAGAGTATGGTTAACCTCATGCAATAATAGGAAAACATTTTAATAAATCTTTGCATTTAAAAAAAAAAATATATATATATATATATAAATCCAGGGACTGCAAATAGAAATGAGCTAATAGTTAAATCTGGTACGGTGCATCTTTGCTCTTAGGAGAGAAAACACAGTCCTCTGAAATGAAAATATAAAAACCATGGGTGCCTGAAGAGGTTTTTGTCTTCCTCTCTCCTTTAAAAAATGTACAAGTAAATGCGTTTCTCTTAAAAAGGTTTAACAGATGTACCAAAGGGACCCCTTCATGCATATATCCACATCCAGTACACAGAACATGACATGCACTTAAAAAATATTTGACATACATACATTTTATATGTAAAATATATTAAAATACAACATGCCAAAGCAAATATTTCAATATGATAAAAACACATAAAGGAGAAGAAGTGAAAAATAAAATTATTAAGAGATTAAAATACCTAAAAATGTCAAAATAAAACGTTTTTTATTTAAAAATTAAATAAAAACAACAATGATAATAATAACAACAAGATTATTATTTTATTATTATTATTATTATTATTATGTAATCCTCAATATAATAATAAAATTATTTCACTTTACTTCATTTTATATAATATAATTTTATATGATAATAAAATGATATAAAATCAATGTAAAAGACAAAAAGAAAACAGTCTTGCTGGATCAAATTTCACATTTTTGAGATCTTGTTCAGTCAATAAATGTAGTCAGAAACGATAAAATGCTGTTGCACATCCAGACCAGCAGGTGGCACTGTGCTTCTCTCCTGCAGTCTATTGTCAGCCCATCAAAGATCGTGTATAATAACGACTCAGATGATGACGGCTTACTTAAGTGGCTTACTTAAGTGTTGACTGACAACAACCACAACCAACTAAGCTACTCGCTTCAGTCTCTTTCCTCGTGTAAGTAGCGGCAGAGTGAGACCTCTGTGTATTTATTCTATCTTCAAAAAGCGTCGCCTTATTCCGCTCGGCAGGAATTTCCTCCGCAGTAATGGATCCCAAACACGGGGCGAAGGTCTGCTGAAGACGGGTTACAGTGTTTGTGTGAGTACAGCAACCTGCAGCAGCGTCGGTCTCGTAGAAGTAAAACCGAGCACACGATCCGTCTGGTGGAAGGTTGGAGTTGTAATGACTTATCGATCATTTATAGATAACTGACAGCGGGTTTGTCTCCTTTAATGAGTTGCACAGTGATAAATTACTGTTGCAGTGCAGGCAGGGGGAAGACATGGCCTTTCCTCCCTCCTTGCATCTGCGACATGACCTGTGTGAACGTGTGCATCGATGCGAATCTTGCAGGTTTCTTGTCCAACGTGTTGTTGCTCATGCGTCTATCTCTCACAGGCAGGAATGCGACTCCCCCCCCGACTAAGTTCAAGATGAGAGAGTGGTGGATTCATGTGGGTTTGATCTGCATCCCTCTGGTGGCCGTGTACCTGCACATCCCGCCCCCTCAGCTGTCCACTGCGCTGCAGAAGTGGCACGGTGCTGGGAAGGTCTTCCACTTCAGAGGCTTTAAAATCTTCTATAGAGGTAACATGTCAGTCTTAGTGCTACCAGAACATGCCAGTCAAGCAAAAATATGTCTTTGATCTGTGGTCTCTTCTCAGACTCTCTCGGTGCTTTGGGAAGCTCAGATGTCATCATTCTACTCCATGGCTTCCCCACCTCCAGCTATGACTGGAGCAAGGTGCCCATCTCTCTGCACATGCCCAGTGGATAAACAAATGGAGAAGTGTAAGGGTGTGTTTGGGACCCCCACCTATCCTTTCTTTTTCCCCCTCTTCTCATACAGATCTGGGATCCGCTCACACAACGATTCCATCGTGTGATTGCGCTGGACTTCCTCGGTTTTGGCTTCAGTGATAAACCGGTGGGTGAAAGCTAGACACAGGAAATCCATCATTATACATCGACTGATTAAAACGTGTCTAACATGTGTTTTTACTGTGCTGTAATGTACCAGCGGCCCCATAAGTACTCCATCTTCGAGCAGGCCAGTGTGGTGGAAGCCCTGGTGGCCCACTTGGGTCTGAGCAACCAGCGAGTGAACCTGGTGTCCCACGACTATGGAGACACCGTGGCCCTGGAGCTGCTTTATAGGTTGGTGGTGTTTTCATGCAGGCTGCCAAAACGGTGTAAACTGATAAACTGCTAACCTGCTCTGGTTTTTCCTCTGTCCTTCTTCCAAACTAGGAGTGACCAAAATCGCACAGGTCGTCTGACTTTAAACAGCCTGTGTCTTTCCAATGGAGGTACAGTGCACTCTGTTATCCTTGGCTTTAGTATAAACAGAAGCTGCAGCTCAGATTTTCTGTTTGTTTTACATAACATTTAAACTGAATATGTTAAGCTTTTTACAAAATCTATCCATTCAATGCTCTTTGTTTATCTGAAGTCGGGTCGCGGTGGCAGCAGACTCCTGAACCGTACTTTCCAGTTACTTCTGGAGGATTTCGAGGTGTTCCCAGACCAGATGACACACATAATCTCTCTAATCTTCTAGGTTTACCCCGGGTGTCCTCCCAGTTGTCTGTGCCTGGAAAACCTCCAAAGGGAGGTTGCCAGGAGGCATCCATACCAGATGCCCAAACCACCTCAGCGGGCTCATTTTGCCACGCAAGAGCAGCGGCTCTACTCCAAGATCCCTCTGGGTATCTGAGCTCCTCAAACTGTCTGCAGAGGAAACTAAGCTATATGTATTCGCGACCTTACTCTTTTGGTCATTACTCAGATTTTATGACCATAGGATTGGGACATAGATGGACAGGTAGATCGGAAACCTTTGACGATTGGAGGTAGACGGTCCAACTGAAAACATGCTTGGTTTTGTGCCAAGGACGTGGACACAGCTCTCACTTTGGTTATACAAGGACCTGATGGCCCGTAGCAGTGGGCTCAGAACCCCTTATTGCTGCAGTACACCACACAGATGCCCACAGAGAACCTGGTCATTACATAATTGACACTGGTGTCTTGTCTTGGTCCCTTTTTCATTGGTGACAGGAGATTGGTTGTTGCAGTGGCCACAAATACTCTGCAGGGAGCTTCTAGGTAGACCAGCCGAGTTGCTCTGCCTTGGTTTCCATATCTGTGCTTTTCAGCCTTCAGTCTGCATCTTCCAGTCCTGGGCAGCATTTATGAGGGGAGCTTCCACCCTTACAGATTGTTTTGCTAGACACTGTCTTGGGTGGTTATAAGGGCAGACGAGAGCGAGAGCATTGCTGCCAGAATGATCGCCAGTTGATGTAGCTCCTGATATTTGAGCGTTAATAATGCACGTCATTCCAGATGTTGTTCCGACGTGAAAGTCACAAGCGCTGCTGACACTTTTCTATCTGACAGGATTGTTCCCAGAAACGCACCACCCACGGCTGCTGCAGATGGTGAGTCACGATTGTTTGCTTCATCCTGCTTTTTCCAGCCCATGTTACTAAATAAGCTGAGGAGGATGGAGTGAAATTTAAGGGCAGCTGTTTGAGTGGTAAACTTATCCTAGAGACATTTCTGTCCTCGTTTCTGTCCTCCAAAAGCTTCTGAAGGACTCGAGTTTTCTGGCTCCGATTCTGACGCGCCTCACCAACTTTGTGATCTTTCAAAAAGGGTAAGAGAGCCTGAGCCCTTTAGCACCAGAGTGAGAGATGGAGCCCTGCATTAGGACATTACATATTTGGATAATGGACTTTCATTTGTTTCCTCACCGGCAGGATAGGAGAGGTGTTCGGCCCATACACGCAGCCCACAGATGCTGAGTTTTGGGACATGTGGACGGGGTTACGCTACAATGATGGCAACTTAGTTTTGGACAGGTGCGTGTGCCTGTTTGGTCATTTGGCCTTTATAACCTGCTCGCTCATTTCTAACTTTGCCACTCTGTCTCCGCAGTATTCTGCAATACATCAACCAGAGACTGAAACACAGAGAGCGCTGGGTGGGAGCGCTCACTTCCACATATGTCCCACGTACGTTCACTGTTGCGTCACACATCCCTATGTGTGTGTGTGTGTGTGTGTGTGTGTGTTAATAAATCAGAGGGCGGCTTTTGTGTGGGCCAAACAATTTCTTAAGGTGTCAGCAGCCTCAGCCAGAGAGCTGCTGATGCTAAGCTGCTTAGTCCATCTGTGATTGGAAGCTCAGTGCGTGTGTGTGGCATAGAGCTCATGAGAAATGCAACATCTTGGGAGAAATAACTCCAGTATATGCCTTTTAATTTAACCTCACTCCTGTACCACTCCTCCATTTCTCAGTGTTCCTCTGTCCATTTTTTTCCCTCGCTCACCGTCTTCCTTGTGTGTTTCAGTGCACATGATCTACGGACCCCTGGACCCCGTCAACCCCCACCCCCAGTTCATCCGTCTTTACCAGTGAGTGCCCCTTCATCTGTTTCTTTAACCCCCACATCCTCCAATCCAGATTATCCATAATGCCCCTGATCCATCCGGGAATCTCATTTACCTCAGTGCACCTTGCAGTTGGGACTGCGAAAGCTTGCAGGACATTATGTTAAAGATGGAAGAAAACCATGTGCTGGTGACATTTAGGCAGCGCAGCGGATCAGGGAGTAGCTTCGGTTGCTTTGAAGGCTGTATTAATGTTTTAGTTTCTCCCCCCAAAAGTTAGAAAAATGTGCTAGACTTATTCTCTCATCAGAGCTGAGGATCAGTCACAAATGACTAGCTTTAAAGCTCTGTCTTTGCGTCCTCTATGTGGCATATTTCATTGAAACAGTCCGTGTTTTTTTTTTCGTTTCCTCAGGAAGCTGGTCCAGAGGTCAACAGTCACAATTTTGGACGAGCACATCAGTCACTACCCTCAGCTGGAAGATCCCACTGGCTTCTTAAATGCATATTTCAATTTTATTCACTCTTTCTGAAAGGAAACCAAATGCAACTGATTGTAAAACTATTGGATTAAATTGATAGATGCGCATGTGGTGCAAAGAGCTATCCTGATGATTGTACCCAGATGAAATGCTGCATCGGTCTTGAGATTTAAGCAAAGCTAATTTACCAGCACCAATCCCTGAAATGTTCATTACTACCATGGAAAATGGGGAATGCAGGCTAAAAATGATTGTATTTAAATAGGTGGAGGTGAGCAAGGGAGCAGGGTAATGTCAAGTGGTGTTAGGGTGTGTCATTTGTGTCATATTTGTGGGACACTCTTGATTCCTTCCATTTTGTGTTGTCTGTCCTGCTATCAGCTGTGATGAATTTTTATATAATTTTCTATATTTCTGTCGATGTCAGCAAGTAAATGTCAATTTTTCTTCAAATAAAACTAGTTTTCTAAAAAAAACAAAGTATCTTGATTACTGACTGGAATAAATTAAGCAGCCAGAACTCTGACAGTCATGATTTATTGTAGATTTGACAGATAACAAAACATGAGGACCAGCAGAAAATATAAAGAAACAGCGAGAGAACACTTTTTAGTTTATACACTAGAAGTAATAAAACATTCATGAAATATAATTTCAGATCCGTGAAGAACTAAGTGACGTTTCAGGTGGTTGAACAGGGATGAAAGGTCTTCTTGTCGCGTTGGCACAAAGCTGTATGACGACCATTTTAACCCACTGAAGCCAAGATGACATCGACGACGTTCTCGTCTCCGCTACGAACCGTCACCTGCATGGTGACGCCGTCAGCCAGCGCGAGCCGAGCCCGAACCAGCACGTCGTGACCTCCGCGAAACACACCTTAGGGTGAGACAGGGAAAGTTTTTACTCACAAAATATTCACATATTTACAGTATTAATATTTGTTTTGCAAAAACATCTTTATAGATCAATTTGGAGTTAAACTTGCATACAGTGATCAATATCCTGATATCAGACACTCACCAGCAAGGAAGAGGACGTGTGAGTTCTTATTTTCAGGAACTTTGTCGGAGCGCTCACATGGCTGCATTCCCAGGAAGCTGATAATGTTACCCACCGCCTCTGCACACAAAAACACAAAGAAAGGTTTCACGACGGTGGTTTAGGTCAGTTTATCCTATACATGTTAATTAAAAAAGGGTATATTACAAAATGAACTTCTAATTGTCCGTACCATCTAGAGTTCGTACAGATGCAAGGGCAAAAGTTTCTTCCTTCTCAAATTCGTCTCCTACTTCGTCCCACGCTGCTCCGAAATTTGGTTTCAGAACCTTCTGGATGTGGTCTGCAACCGTTACCTCTAGATCCTCCAACTAAAGAAAGGCCCCCAAAACAAAGGAAGAGGTCTAGTTTGATGCTAAAACATGTTAACCGCCAACATTACCCCTCCGCCTCCTCATACACACACACAATTTCAAAACCATCGTTCACGATTTTCAGAAAACTTGACCCTTAAGATCGAGGTCACTGAGATTCAAACTTGTCCAAGATTTTTAGTAGATACACCTGTGGTATCGATTTGAAGCCTCATTTTTGCGTTATTGCATTCACAAACTTCGATGTCTACGTCAGGCAGCGGGATAATAAAAATACTCCATCTGCCTTTTTACAGCTGAGGGGTAAAAATAAATAAAGTCACACAGTTGCTATTACATACCACATATTCATCGTCGTAACCGTCATCGTCAGGCTCTCCTGTGTTGGGGTCGCAGTCCCTCACCAGGTACTTCATAGTACAGCTGAACGTACAAGACACTGCAAACAGGCAGGAGGCATAAATCACCCAGACTTGGCATTTAAGCAGCAGTAGACACTTCTGGTGATGTCTGAATGTTCCTACCAGCTGTGGGGTCGTCATCGGGAAGCCGGATCAAAGTGTAACAAGAACCAGGCTGACTGTATGGGAGGCTTGGGGCGGGGACATACTGTACGACCTCATAGGCCTCCGAGGGCTCCATCTGCACTAACACCTAGAAGAAAGAATCCAACATTATATTCACGTTTTATATGCTGATGTGTTTAAAAATATTATTAAACTTCAGGTAATTGTGAAACAAAAGTGCGGTACCTTCTGCAGCAGCTGGTCGTTTAGAGTGTTCGTGCAGTCAAACTGGAACACCATGTGTCCGGCGAACGTGTGTTTGATGCAGCGCACCACATATTCGGTCTCAGCCTCCGTCAGCTGCACCGGCTCCGAAGACTTGAACAGCGGGCCGAGACCCTGGAATTCTGGGATGGCCGCAAGTTGTTCTGGCAATGGTGTAAACAAAAACAGATGTAAGACGAAGCAGGGATTTTATCAGCTACATCGAAATGACCTCAAAGGTGAACGCACATCTCCGATCATCGCAAAACAACAGATGCTGTTCATTTACCCTGATAGATGTCCTGGCGTGATGGGGCCAACTTTTCTGGAAGCTTGCTTGTAGCGACTGGGGCGATTTCTGAGCAGACAAATAAAATTGTTCTTAAAGATCTGGTTCCTGAACATCAGAGTTTCTCGGTTACTAAGAAATAAACAAATCCCTGTGGTCGTACCCGTTTTCTGCTCTGTGATAGGAGCAGTGGCCAAAGGAACTGTCTTCATATCAAAAGGTTTCTCTGAGGGCTCCAAGGTGTACTGATGGAGGGACTTCTCCAAACCAGGAATGGAAACAGAAAGTCCTGAAACACACATACAAGGAGACTCAGCACATCACCCACTTGACAAACAAACTGCCTTGACGGCTCTTTTATTTTGAAAACCAACTGCAATTTACCATTAAAGATGTAGGCAGCATTCAGAGCCTTCTGCTTCTGCTGGAGCACGTTCATGTAGAAAGTAGCTCTGTCACGCACCTCATCATCACTGTCCATCATACACCTGTGCAAACAGAGCTGTGTTAAAAATTATACCGCACTGACACACACAGAGTTTATCCACTGTGTACTTTCAAAAGTGCACACACGCGCACACACATACACTCAACAAACAAAACCAATGAATACCTCTGCAAAAGAACCAGGACACTTGGAAGCAGATCATCATTCTGAGCTCCAAATTTAGCCAAAGCGCTGACAGCAGCTAAAAGTGGGGCATGACACAAACAAATGTTTTATCTCGTTAGTAAATAGCCTAAAAAAAAATTGGAAGAAAATTAACTAAAGCTGCCAAAATAAGAAGTATCAGCCTCTGCCTATGGATGTTACAGATCTAAGGTCAAACTTCAGGGGTGCATGCTCTCCTACTCGTCTCACCTGCACGGACAGCCTCGCTCTCCAGCACCACTCGGTTGAAAATAAAGCGAATGTACTTGGAGGGCTGCGGGGTGCGTGGGCCCTCTTTGCCCAGCAGGTGCAGGATCTTTGTGGCGAGCACAGTGTGCTCGCAGTCCTCGATAAACTCGCACAGATGGGCCAAGCCCGTCTCTTTGCTCTCAGGGTTCTCCTCGATGATGCTGATGATGCAGTCCACGATGGCCCGCTTGTACTCAAATCCACCCTGCAGGGAGAGAAGAGGTTTAAAAAACGTTTACAAAAAAATATTATTACAGTGATTCATTGTGGTGTGCAGATTCTATATCTGTTATTAAAAAAACAAAACAAAACAAAAAAACACACACACATTTTCTATACAGCATGTCACAAGAAAACTCAAAAAGTCAAATACCAAATGAAGACAATACTCGGTTACATAACTTACATCATCTCTGAGCATGTTGGACAAGAAGTTCATCATGACGCTGTGCTTCCTGGGATACTTCTGACAGAGAGCACTGATGGCCTGCACCACAACCACCTGAAATAAAAACACAGATTTAGGACATCAGAAAATATAACAGAGGTCACGGGATTTGTTTTTAAGTGGGAGCAAAGCACTAAAACTCATTTTAAAAATTAATCTTTTCCCCCCCCAAAAGAAGCTAAAATCCGGTTGTAATACCACAATGACACTTTTCATTTACAACCTGCATGTTTTCATGGCTGGTTTCCATAATATTGCGATTTTTTGTGTGGCAATATTATATCGATACAGGGACACCAAATATCGATGTGTTATTTTAGAAAATGCAAACTGAACTTCAATACTAGAATGATAAGATCAACTTCTTATTTACTCCACCAGATGGTGCTGTTACATTTTTTCTAGTGACCTTTAGCGTGGAGGAGGAAGTTGATAAAGATGGTGGTGTTGGAAAAAGAAATCGACAAAACACAGCAAAGATTTAATCCAAAAGTATGAGCTTATTTTGGATTTTCTAACCAGTACAGGACAAAGGGCACTGATGGCAGTTAAAAGCATTATGTAGAAGTAAAATATTCTGGAAATGCTACGAACATGAGGGGTCGTCTCACCTGCCACCATCCTGCGATAACGTTAGCAAGGAATGGCAAAGCTAGCAGATACAATATATCCCAATATAACTTTTTTGCAACACTCAGCATATCACAGTTGTTTAAAATTGCAATAATATTGTATAGTGATTAAGCCATTGAGAAAATATTGTAGAACTTTGTGCCTGAGAATATTTATGTTCTCAGGCACACAGTTGTATGAGCACAGCGGCTCCTTCCACCAGCTAACTGTAAGAAAGTTGTCTTTAAGGATGTGGAGCTAAAGAAGAAAAAAAACAACAACAACTATGGAGTCAGAAATGTGCAAAACAACTAGCTTTAAGGAGAATCTCCCCACTGTCCACCATGCTACATGTATGGACTAGTACTTATATAGTACCTTCCTACTCAGTTCTTACTACTGCAAGTCTCATTTACTCCAACACACACTGATACAGCACTTTCATCTATCCCTAAGGGGGTTCTGTGTCTTCCCCAAGGACACTTCTATATGCAGACTGGAGAGGTCAGGAATTGCTCCGCAGACATTCTGATTGGTAGACAACCTGCTCTACCTCATGCACCACAGCTGCTCTGACCCACGTGCATTAAGACTTGCTGCTTAATCAAATTTAGAGTATTTAAAACAAAAGCGCCTGACCTTGAACTCATCTGAGATCTCTGAGACAAAAGAGGAGATCTGCTTCATGAGTCGATCCACGCTGCTTTCACTGCCAGTCTTGAGAAGAGTGGTGATGGCCAGCGTGGCAATGCTGCGGTTAGAATCGGTGATCAGGTTCTCAAGGTCCAGGTTGCACGCAGTCACGGCTGATGGATGCTTCATGGCCACCTAGTGGACACAAAGGAAATATTAATGTAGTTATACTACATCCAGAGTTATGTTTTTATTTGTAATAGGTTATTTTTATGTTGCTATGATTAAACAACTCATGGTTGTTTCTGTATCAGTGTTTGGTACTTAAACCTTAAAAAACAAGCCACATTTTGGAGGAAGGGAGTGTGCAGCTGTACCTTATTGAGGGTCCTGACAGCAGCGTATCTCAGTGCAGCTTTAGGAGAGCTGCAGAAGAGCTGCAACACTGCAGGAAGACATACATTTAAAATGAGACTGATGCAGCAAGACAAAAATTGCTCATTTACAATATAAACTTGTCAGCACATTTATGAATAATATGTGAGTAAACTAGTAACCTGACACAGCAGGGGCCAGCTCCCTGGCAGTGCAGTTGGGCATATGGACAATAGCAGAAGCAGCCTCGTACACCACCATCTCATTCTTGTTCCTCAAGCAGCTCTCGATGAAGTCAAACAAGGGGCTGTCATGACTGTAAACACAAGAATAAAACCCATGGCAACATGACATCAAGACTGCAATTTAGTGAGCCCACATATCTTTTGTGTATCAAGCTACTGCAGGTCTACTCACCCTCCCTCTGTCTCATCCAGCAGTTTGCTGGCAATCCGGATGAGCATGCAGTAGGCAAAGGGAGACTTGAGCCCAGACTTGGTGAACTTGTTGAGCATCTTGGTCACAGCGAGGCGGTCATTCTTCCTGAGGTGATACAACAGGCCCAGGGCGTGGTACTAGAGAACAGGACATAAATAAGCAGCCACTTTAAACTAATTTCTATTCAGGAATAATATTCAGTATTCTCAATATTAACTAAATGAAGCAAACCGCACTTGAAAGCATTAATTCTGTAGTTTTTCTTCTGTTCCTACCCACCTGGACCATGATGTTGTCACTGGAAGCAGCCTCCTGGGCTTCATTCACCCAGCGCTTCACCACATCGTAGCTCATCTTCACCATGTGCTGAACAATTGAAGTGGAAAGAACATTATTGTCCACCATGAAGGAAATGAATAACAAACTTTTATGTGCAGAAATGTCAGAAAAATCTCAAAAGAGATTTTTTCTGAGAATAACACTGAAAGAAATGAAAATGAGCCCAATTCATACCAGCGAGGAGACCAAAGCTGAACTGGACACACTGGGAACCTTGTCAACAATAGCCTGCTTCATGTATCTCTCAATAGCCTGCAGCATGGTCGTCTGTGGGAAAGACCGAAAAATTCAAAGATGCTTCAGTTTCTTACCTTAAAAACATGACATTAATTTCCTCTTCTGAACAGAAATTATGCAACACTTACATCTGTAATCCTGCAGAGAGCTCTGATGGCAGGTCCTCTGTATACATCCTCCTTCCCAGTCATGTCTTTGGTCAAGCTATGAAATACCAGACAAGAAATAAATAAAGACACTGGAATGCCAAAAGAAAAAGTACACTCTTGCAAAAATCATAATTTTCTTTGCAGTTCAAACAACTTTAAAATATTGCTCTCATCAGACTTTATACCATCAAACATTCCATTTTGCTAGTAATAATGGTTAAGAGGTGCACTGCTAGTACAACTATAAAACTGGTGTGCAAATACTTTTTGCTTATTTTTACTCTTCTGTTTTATTTGATAAATAAGAAATCAGTATGTACATAAATGTATACATAAAAGCCATTTAATGAACAAACCTGCTAGTGACAATGATGACATCCTCTGAGATGTTGGCCATCTCTTTGATAGTTAGGTAGCACATCCTCCTCAAAGTTTGCTAGAAGAGAAATAGCATAAACCTGAATTAATTAAAAAGAAATGCTTAGCCAGTTAATTAGAGATCAAATGAATAGGGGGACATCTTACATCATTGGACTGAAAGAGCCTGGTCATTGCAAAGAAAGCCTCAGTGGCCTCTGTGGTTCCAAAATGCTCTCCCTGTGTGAACAATGATATGAGAATGAGAGAAGATGATGACATGAACTTAAAGCCACACAGACAGCATAGTTTGTCTACCATTGTTTTTTTACCTGGTTGAGGAGATAGATAATCTTGGTGAGAATGTGGAGGCATCTTCTTGGATTAATAGGAGTCTCGTTGAAGATGCGAGCCTGTAAATAAAAACACACTTTTTGTTTTAGTACACTGAATACTCTTTTCTTTGGTCCGTTTTGTTTTTCTTTGTTTATTGTAAGCGAAGAACACGTTTTCAACAGCACTGATCTTAGGCTTTACCTCCTGCAAGACTGCACTCTTCTCCAGATGCTGGAAAGGGTTTGAGCCACTTCCTAATGAGTTGAAATAGTTGTGTTAGAAAAATAATCCATTAAAATTTTACTGAACCTTATTCAAAGCAAACACATATATGAAGGGGGTAGAGAAGAAATGGGCAATGAGAAACCAATAAGATAGAATCAATCCTGCTTTATATTAATTTGATCTTCTTATTAGCGTATGTTAGCTTCTGGATATCTGCAAATATCCAAACAGTCTTCCTTAACGTCAACAGAAACTGGTACAACTTTCATTCATATAAGTTGGACTTCGGAGAGAAATGACAACATCCAGCTGACGATGCTAATATGGTCGGCTAACCCTGAACTAGAGAAAACCGATGTTTTAGTAGCTGTGGATTTAAATGCAACGTCAACTCAGTTTTTGACTCTCTCTTCAAACCACTATCTTAATCATACGCTTGTTTGCAAACCACATTTATCGCTCATTCTCCCTGACAGGTAGCGTAAACCTAGCTAGTGAGCTAACAGGCTAGCACCGCTTTAGCTTCCACAACATAAAGTCCAATCAAGACTATTTAAAATTAACAACCGTTTAAAATTACAATTCTGCAATCTTACCAGACTCCTCGTCTTTCTTATCAAATTTTTTAATCATTTTGAAAGCGTAAAGCCGACAGATGAAGCCAAAAGCAGCTCTCAATCTCGCAACAGATGAGAAGCTACTTCCACGTAGCCAAAGTGAAAACTGACGTCCGGTGGCAACGTCCACGTCGACGGAAGACACGTCAGAATATTTCCGCGTAAGGAGCGGCAGGGGGCGCTTCCTGACCATTGATCCTGACGATTACTCGAATTAAAAAGTCCCACAAAAACAATAGTCCATGCATAATAATCCTTGTCCCAACCACATTGCATGTAATGTATAATAATAAAAATAAGGTATAAACAAGTAAATCCAATTTTTGTTTTGATTTTGTTGACACATTTGTCTCTTAAGTGATTATAAACCAATCTATTAAAGATCACCATTAAAAACCCCCCAGTAATTATGCACTGCAGGCTTTGTGCCATGACATTTGAGCAAAACCTATTTAGCTGACACAACTGGTAGACCAAACGTCAGTCCTTTTTCACGTTTGGTATTTTCACAGTCTTTTCTAAGTAGTTTGAGTGAGTTACTTTAACCAATGCAACCCTATTGCCTATAGAAGAGAAATGAATTTCAAAGTTGCCTTCCTCCATTTACACAGCTACATCTACCCTCGACTTTCACAAGGGTTTAATCTGTTGCCTTATAAATAGTGTATTTGAGCAAAGATTTGAAAAATAAATACAGTACTAATATTACAAAAACAACAACAACAACAACAATAAATAAATGTGACTATTGAAAAGTCAGGTAAGGTAGTTGAATTGATATATATTAAGTATGAAGGTGACTAATTTATTCACCAGTATTTTTAGCCACTAGAGTATTGGTAACAGGGCTGAACCAGCTACAGCACAGAACAACTAAAATATGTCATGAAAAGTTTACCTTTGTTGCCTGAGCTGAATAAACACAGCAAACACAAGCTCCATGAAGAGCAATCTCAAGCTAAGCAGTTACAAACAGTTATATATCATAATCAGAATGTCAAGATCAGGTGCTACTTCTGCAGGTGTCTCAAGTGTCACAGCATAAATAAATAAAAAAGCCGTTCATACAATAAAACAGTAAAGTTATTCACGTGATAAACCAAGTTCTAATTTTAGTATGAAGTAGTCTACAGTTTAGAAGAAGGTGCCGAGGTGCATCACAGTCATAATTGATTTAGGAGAGTAATTGCACTTGGATCAAAAAGTTTTTTAATGTGTTTGTCCTTGTTTTAATGGACATGTAGTGTCTACCGGAGGGCAACAGGCCAAAGAGCAAGTGTCCAGCGTGAGAACTGTCTTTTACTGATTTTTCAGGTTCTTGAGTGCTATCTTACGTTTCCTATGCCAATGATATTTTGTGCTGTTTATTAGCCTCTGGATAGCCTTTATAACTGCTGCAGAGCTCGTGCATACCACGCTGTTACACAGTACACCAGGATGCACACAGCTCTTCTTCAGCGAGCTCGGGAAGTGAAGGCACTTCAACTGTAGTATTAACAGACCATTAGGGGTCGCCACAGCAGATCATGTACCTTTCCTTCTCCATGTTCACCTTTATTACATCTTCTTCTCTGCTGTCTCCGTGGCATCACTACCTGTACGCTTCGCATCTTCACTGTCACACCTGTCTCCTTCTCATTCACACACGTGTCCTGTTTTTTTGTTGTTGTTGTTGTTGTTGTTTTTTTGAGGCTACCGACTATCACAAACTAGAATGTAGTTTTCATAAATGACCGCAAGAGGGCGACATTATTCTCCGTAAACAATGCTTGTCTGAAGGTGAATTCAAAATCCAGATTATGCCCATTTCTTGTTTGTTTTCTGATACACGTATTGCCCAGCCACATTATTATTATCCGTCACTGCTTATTGACATCTCCCAACTTCACAATCCTATCTATTTATAAATAGAAGACATAAAAGAATAGAAAGGTAGGGTGCCCTCTGGTGGTAAAGCCAAACAATAGCAACACTTATTAAAGTTTATATCTTGAAAGTCTGTCCCATATGTTTTCACTGTAATGTATTACTTGTTGACAATATGAAGTGACACATGTATATATCTATGATGAGACAAATTTGGGTGATAAAGTGTTTTCATGAAGGTGTGTGAGTCGGGCTTTAACTTTGTGAACAATGAAGTAGTGAAAAGATCTTTTCTAAGAATATATAATGAATCTCAGTGATATAGATATTGCATATAAAGAGGCAAATGTATGTCGTTACACCTGCTTTATTTGAGGAAAAATAATCCTTTATTTTGAGTATAAAAATAAGAGACATCTGATGAACACATACATTCCCATGCAATTGCATTTTACTGTATTTCATGACCTTGCAGATGATTTGTACAGTATTTTTTTTTCTCAGTGTTGTTTTTCGGCCACATTCAAAGTTCAAAACTTGAATCTGAATTTATATTTTTTTAACACAAAGCTTCTTAAATAAATAAATAAATAAATGAAAGATGAAAAAGAAAAAAAAAACACATATCCTGGAATAAAAAAAACATTTATCAGGACATCAAATTATTATCAGATTATGCAACAGTGCTGCATTTTTTAATATTTATTAATTTATTTCTGTAAGCAAAACCAGCTGCTTTGCTCATCGCATCCAGTTATTTGAATTTATTGAGTCTGGGGCAAAACAATCACATTAAACATTAATTTAACCGAAAAACTGAGGACGTGTTTTACTCACTTTGTTTGTCTGCTATAGCAAAGTACTTGAGAAAGTTTGTAATTTAATATAGATGGATTATTCGCACGTACAATAAATGCATAAATAAACATATTTAATGAACTAAAAAATCAATCAATTACTTTTAAAAGAAGGCAGCAACAGCTAATTTTCTCACTTTAACCTAATTTATCCGCTCATATCTTCTGTAACATTTAACCTTGGTTTTAAAACATTTTTCAGTAGTTATCTACTTTTTCATAAGTTCCCTTTCCTACGAATATATATATATAGTAAACGTGCCTTTGCTGTTGGCAGTGGTCTCAGTGATTTGATCTGGAGAAAAGAAGGTGTGAGATTATTTCCTTTTACAGGCGAACAGCTGAATTTAAAGCCTGTGTATTATTAAACACGGCATCGTTCCCCCGGAGAAACAAATGGATGTTTACTTGGATGATAAGAGACGCTAATTTATTAGACTTTGAGAGGCCAACACTGGTCATGGCTGTCTGTTAAATGAAAGTTGTCCATGTTTCATTTCCTCCGTCCAATTTGCGCCAGCAGACGCGCGTTCTCCGCCGCCTTGGCTCGCAGGTTTTTGGCCTTAGCCACATCAAAGAGCACGTTCATGATGTTGGTCGGGACGTCCAGGGACAGGGTCAGTCTGCTCCTCCGGTCCCCTTTGTTGCTGTTGCGGAGCATCTGGCCCCTGAGCTTGGTCCGGCTCAAGAAGCGGTAGTTTGCGGGACTTGAAGTCCTTTTTTCCCGACTGGATTCAGCAGAGGAGAAAGAGGACGACGACGTGGAGGAAGAGGAGGAGAGATACTCCGCGGACTGCATGAGGGACCCCCAGCCGTCCACAGTGGAGTAACCAGGCTCAGTTTGGTCATTCCGGACCCCGAGTGCCAGCTGGTCGTCGCAGAGGAGGTCGGGGCGCGTCTGGTAGAGACGGAGGCAGAGGCTGGAGGTCGGTGTGCACAGGACCGAGAACAGCAGCAGGGTCTTTAGGGACGACAGCATGCTGTGTCCTCTGGGACCAAAACAGGTGAAGAAAGCCAGAGAATATGAAGTTTTTGTCGCATCTAATCTTCAACAACGCATCTCAGTGAACTTCATTTTCACTGAGATGCAAAAATAAAACCTTATTAATATGCCCATTCTGGGTATTAATAGTAAATATTAACAAGTAACCTCACAAATCTTGTTAAAAAATCGACTCAAGGAGTACAGGATTTAGTTTAAAGTTCGATGGATCACAAAAAGCCGGGGTGGTTGTAATGTGAAGTTTTGCGGATTAAACTAAAAACAATATTTTATAAAGGTCACAAACGTGTGAGCAATAATTTTCGTGCAACTTACCACTCGTGTCCTTTAGTTATAATAATGCTTGTATTAAATACAGTTGGAGAGGTTAAGCAGCACCTATCCCCTCAAAGAAAGCGCAAAGAAGCCGAAATCCTCAAGTGAGGCTATTATAAGAAATCCCGATGAACCAACACTGTGTGCGGAGGTCAACAGTGCGCACAGTCTGACCAGCAGCGTCTCCTGCTCGTCCATTTCCACTGTATTCTTTTAGTAGAGCCATCAAAACGCAGCCCTACGCCAGCAACAACGTCATCCCGTTGACATTTTGGTTCGCAGTGAGCCATCCCATTGGCTGTGAAGCAATGAGGTAGATGAATGAAGAAAAAAAAAGAAGAAAGTTGTGGCCTCCTGTTGGTGGACTGAAGGCGTCACGACTATTGAAACTTTTTTTTCTGCCTCGCATCAGACTTTAAAAAAAGTGTTTCATGTGCAGCTGCTCCATGATAGCCTGTAAGAGTCCCAACACCTTTAAGCCATTCAATGGCATTTGCGTGAAACTGACAGGTTTGCGGTTGATCAGCACCACGGACAGCTCCCATTGACACGTTTGTTCTCAGCTGAGCGGATTTGACGCTTATCTCAGGCACACGTGGCAGGATATGTTTGGGTTTTGGATCAATAGTTAAATAAAATTGTCTCACATTATAATATTAGGCGTTTCTTCAGAGGTTTCCCACTTACCACTGTTAAAGCTCCATAAAGAGCAGATCCACTTATGATTTAAAGTAATTAAAAAGTAATGGTTGCAGTGATGAAAGGATGTTAAGGTAAAACAGAGAGGATAAAAAAAATCAGACCAAATGGGTAGACGATGGCGATAGAAAGAACGAGGAGCCAGCACAGGTACAGAAAATCAGACATCTAAACCTGCAGGCGTAAAAACCATAGGTGGGGCTGTCACACCGTCAGCTGAAAGAGGACTGGAAAAGTTGGATTTTCTTTGAGATGCTCTGCAGCAGAGAGAAAGTGACATAGAAGGTCATTGATCTGGTTATATTCAACTACTAATGCAATTAGTTAAAGCTTATTAAGCCTTATTATATAAAGGTAGAAAGTGCGCACATTACATGCACTGTTTTAGACAATATCATTCTATAATGAATATATTATTGTATATTCATTATAGCGAAATGTAAACCTGTAGATTATAGAACAGGTCATAAATATAAATCTTCACTTTATCAAAGCAAATTTAAAGTCCTTCAAATACAATATTGTCTCTTTAGCTCATTTATATATTAATTTCAACAAGACTAAGAACTGAATGAAGAATGAAGGTGCAGAGTTTAAAAGTTTCCCTGCTCTTTCAGATGTCTCCATCGACAGCAGTTTCACATCTATTAATAAAGAGATGAGCATTTGTTCCATTTGAAGTTTTAATAAGTTGAGTGACACCACATATAAAAACGTCTGTGCGTGATTCACAAATGTTTCTTCAAAAGAGAGGAGAGATATCGGAGATTTTCTAGAGAGCGCTGTGTTTTAATTACCACTGAGTGTACACATGACACACAGGAGAGTTGATGTACATTACAATGTCAATATGAGGAAAGAGCATACAGGGGGAGACAGCATCAAAGGGCGCCGGGTCAGGGTCTAATGAGCAACTTCATTCACCTTCATTAATATGAATGTAAGCCTTCACAGCTGGAGTAATTGCGTTCCGTGACACACGATGCAATGAGAAGTCCTCCCACTCCAGCTTCCTCCGCAAGTGATCTCTGAAATGGAATTACATGCCCCCCTTCAACATCAAGGGGGGGGAAAAAATCCTACATTTATTACATTGACGCTGGTTTGTGTTGCTCTGCTTAGGAGTGACAGCCTATTGACCACAAAACACTTTCTTGCTACTGTTTATACTTATAGGTTAAAGGTTGAAAAGATTAAAAAACAGCTAAGTTGTCACTGAGCTCGCAAGGCCTAAGAAAACCTTAAGTAGTGAGGCTGTCCTGCATCTGCACGTGTCTTTGCAAAGCAAGTTGTTTATTTTTCTCATCTCTATTTGTCCCTTTATAACTGGGTTGGTTGAAAAAGCGTAAATGTCTACATAAGAGCTTAGCAAAATCTACAAGAAAAACAACAAATGGCAACTTGAAACTATTAAATATGAAATTAAGCTTATGCTTTAAGTTTTAATATTTCTTTTGCCTTGTGCTTAAATTAAATATTTTTAATTTTATAATGAGATTTCTTTATGTCTAAAAATATCAAGTAGACATATCAAGCATCTTTGCGTGTGGGTGTACATCAGAGTATAGAATCGTGACTAATATGAAGGAAGCCTCTTGGGGCTTGTCTCCTCTGTCAACTCGAAAAACACTATTTTTACAAACCAACCTGAAAAACAGATTAGAGATATGAAAGAACCGAGGAGCAACAACCTGGCAACTTGAGAGCCTAAAATGTGTCGTGTATTTTTATCTGTCACACTGCCAGAAGAGAAAAAAACAACCACCAAAAAACTTCAATGCGTGCTGCCCCCTCATCAACACCCACACAGGAATCCCCAGCTACTGCTGAGTCGGTCTGATGGAGAGTCCTCTAAAACAGCCCCTGCGTGAGCTCCCACACTGGGCCCCTGTTGGCCCCTCATCTGGCTCTCAGCCTGACCCATAACACCCCCTGCCAAAGAAACATATGTAGTGGTGGAGGAGTCAGCAGGCAGTCAGCTATCAGCTTCTCATTTCTGCACCACACAGGATGTAGGGCGATTGACAAAACATAAGAAAGGTGACAGTTATATAAAGGGATACGCTACAGCGAGCTGGAAAATGAAAGAGGCTGGCGTTAAAAAGACAAATCGTGAATGTAAAGATGGATTTAAGAGGGTTTTTTTTTCAGTAGTGTTTATTTTTGGCACGTTTACATTCAAAATCTCTGTCAATGTCAGTCTATTTTAGTAACACAGCTGCAAGACAATGTACTTACATGTGCAGATGTTATGTGAAATTAAGAAGAAAATCATTCACATTTAGACTAAATCGCATCACATTATCCATATATAACAAATTGCAAAACAGCTGTTAAAATATATAAATAAAAGCAATGCAAAATGCAAACACAATAACATTTTACACAGTTATGTACAAAATTAAGCATCTTGTTTGGGGGTTGCTGGCTCCGTTTCCAAGGTTTTGCAGCTGTGGAGGTGTGCATTTTTTTATAGCATCTATAGTATCCGCACATTCATATTGTATAACCAAAAATCTCTTCAAAGCAGGATTTTTTTTCAGTCACTGGATTAACTGTTTGAAGGATTATTCCCTGCGTGATCTTACTGGTCCCCCCACAACTCGACTCTCCGTCTCACACCATCTCTCGCACTCATGTCTGGAGGAGAATCTGTTTTGGTTGCCACCACAGCCCCCGTAAACAAACGGTCTGCATTCCCCCGATCGGGCGTGGAAGTACCAGACCAGAGAATAGTCTGAACAGGCCCCTTCTGACATCGGCTCCAGGCAGCGGTCTGTTACTGAAAGAACAGGTAGATAAGGAAAAGTGTAAAGCTGTCCTTCAAACTGACATGCCGTGGAGTCACTCTACTTCAGGGGTGGGGGAACTCCAGGCCTCAAGGGCCGGTGTCCTGCAGGTTTTAGATATCACCCAGGGTCAGCAGATCTGAATCAAATGTCTAGTTCATTACCAGGCCTCTGGAGAACTTCAAGACATGTTGAGGAGATACTTTAGCCATCTAAATCAGCTGTGTTGAATCAAAGACACATCTAAAACCTGCAGGACACTGGCACTCGAGCCCTGGAGTTTCCCCGTCCCTGCTCTACTTTCACAAGTGTTAGATTCTCAACAAAGTGCAGAGAATATGTTTTGTTGAGTGTATACTCACTTTCACTACAGTTATGGTCAGAAGTTTACATGCACATTTGAATTTAGTTTGGATTTTTCTGTCATCCAGGAAGGGATCAAAGTATACATGCCAGATCAAATATATACATATACTCGGTTAAATCTTCAAATAAGTGATGTGGAAAGTTCTACAGTGTCTTAACTTGACAAAGCCAAGGCCAGTTAAATTCTCCGTTGTCATCACGATTGACTACAACTGGTAGTTTTGGCTGCTTAAAAAAGGATTTGTGTGACACTACTGATTGGACTGATCAACACCAACAATGGGAAAGTCCAAGGAACTCAATGAAGATCTAATAAGGAGAATGTCTTTGAGCCATTTGTAAACAACTGCAGATTCCGAGATTGCCTCAAACATCCATCTTCTATATACAGTTTATTTAGCTACTAGTGCTGACGATAAAGGACAGTGTAACTGATAACGATTACTATTTCTTTTTAAATTTATTGTTATAACTGATTATTAGTGCAAATTGTAGCTATATTAATCATACAGTGTCTGTTGCGACAACACTAGCTGTAACTTAAACTTTATTTTCCTTCTGTAACTGGAAGAAAAAACGATCGAACCCCTGGGAAATAAAACAGATAAAAAGGTATTTTTATATTACTGAAAACTTGTTGTGGAAGCTAATATTTCTCCCAGGTTTTCCCAGGTCTTTGTGATAAGCTAGACTACCCATCTATCATATTAAAAACACCGAGCCTTAACTGACTCTAACTCTCAGGAGGTGAAAACATCCAAAAAGCTCGAGTGTCTTTACTATGAACAGGGTGTTGTTGAGTGATATCAAATTTATAATTTTGTTTTGATACACAAAGCAAATAAAGGGAACAAGAGCGGAGGGAAATAGACACAAACAACATCAGTTTTCTTGGTAACTCACTTGCTGTGTTTCTTCCATATACCCTTCTCTTCTTCCTCTGTCCCCACTCCACAGTCCCTCCATCATGAGAATCTGAAGCCAGAAACAAAAGCAATTACTGATACACAATAAAGAACCACCTTCACTGGCCATTACGAGTGCCAGTGACATTTTAGCTCATCCAACTGAGCAAATTAGTGAGAAACAGTTCTGGACCATCCAATCATCAACTTTCTGTTTTTCATGCCAGCTATAAAGTACAAACTTTTGAGGGAATTCATATCCTGCTATCATTAAAGCTAAGCGATAAAAGGGGAAATCCAAAAGTATCATTAAAAAATTATTGATAGAGCTGAAACGAACTTTGAAGCACTTCAGCTGTTTGTTCTACAAGGCCTGCTGTATTGCTTTCCCTTCATCTGGATTTATCAAACAACATCACTAATGTCGGGTTTTACTATATTCAGAAAGTGAACAATAAACACTCAGTTCTGAGAGAGACGCGTACATAAAGGAATTCTTCATCACAACAAATGATTTTTGCACATGGATTTCATAAAAGGGAGTCTTTTAAAGAAATCAAGCACAAGCTAACCCCCTGATTATAAATACACATGAAATTTAAATCACAAGTAAACTGAGTAATACCAAAAGCTTAACGTGTTAGGAGGAGGAGGTTACAGAGGAAGCTGCAGGAGGCAGCGAACAGTTTGAGCACAAGTATTATGTCAACTATGAAGTCTACTCACCCGTTTCACCTGCTGCCTCTGACCTTGAGGTCAAGGTCACTGAGATTCGAGCTCATACAAGCATTTTAGTAGATACACCTATGGTATCAATTTGAAGCTCCTACGTTGCCCCATTCTCCAATTATCGCATTCACAAACTTAGGTGTCCAAGCTGCCCGCTCACCTGGCAGGGTGACGACAATATCCCATCAGTCTTTAGCAACTGAGAGGTAAAAACAGTCGACCACTAGACTAATATGGGACGTCACAGTGACTAAGTCAAATAAATCTTCTACATACAGTTAATACTTACAACATATATTTGCTGGTGGCTAAAAACACTGACTTTGTACAAATTAGCCACATTTTCTTTTTGTCGCCACAGTGGAGCATCTGCCTCCATTTCACCCTATCCCAAGCAACTTTTTGTGTGACTCCAATCTTCTGCATGTCCTCCTTCACTACACTCCATGAACCTCCTCTATGGACTTCCTCTGTTCCTATTTCTTCAGTATCCTTTGTCTGGTATGTGCTCTATCCCTCCTCTGCGCATGTCCAAAACCATCTCAGCCTTGACTCTCTAACTTTGTCTTCGAACTGCTCAGCCTGAGCTGTCCCTCTGATGTACCCATCTCTAATCTTGTCCATCATGGTCCCTCCCTAAAAAATCTTAACATCTTCAACTCTGTCACCTCCAGCTTACAGCAGGTCTCACTACCGTCTTGTAAACCTTCCCTTGCACTCTCGCTGCCACAAATCACCCCTGGCACTCGTCTCCACCCACTCCACTTTGTCTGCCCTTTCTTCTTCACCTCTCTTGTGGACTTCTACTGAGTTTGGATGGCTGACCCCAGTTATTTAAACTCACCAATCTTCACTATCCCTTCACTGTTATACCTGTCTTCCTCTCATTCACACACATGTATTCTGTCTCGCTTCAAGTGACGTTCATTACTCTTCTCTTAAGAGCATACCTCCACCTCTCCAGGCCCTCTTCCACCTGCTCCCCACTCTCATTACAGATCACAATGTCGTCATTGAACATCATAGTCCACGGAGACTCCTGCCTGACCTCATCTGTTAAGCTTTCCATCACCGCTGCAAACAAGAAGTGGCTCAGAGCCGATCCCTGATGTAATCCCATCCCCACCTTGAACCCATCTGTCACTCCAACTGCACACCTCGCCACTGTCTTGCTGTCCTTACACGTTTTCACTCCTTGGGCATCCTCTCATGAAAACAATCTGGTTTTAACACAAAAAAATCCACTGCCCACTCTCCTCGACATCTGCATACATCCAAAGGTATGCAGTCTAAAGTTTTAAATGTTTGTACTACAAAAGTAGTAAAATTTTTAACCCACATGTGAAGAAAATCCTTCATTCTTGGGTATTTTTTTTTACAAAAAGATGCTTCATTCCTTGTGAAGCATTTTATCCACTGAGTGCTCACAATCTAGCATTTCAGGACAGATAAGAAGAGCTATTCATGTGAGGTTTATAAGTTTATGTAAGTATCCACTAGAGGAATATTGTCCATCTTAATTATCTGTTGTAAAACATCAGATTTCGTGCAACAAAACAAGTGAACATAAACACCATGTTTATTTAGGTGTGAATGCTGAGCTGTACTTGTACAATCATTATTTGGGGCACAGATGAGTACTATATTTAATGATTTAAATGAATAAATAAACCAGTTGACATTGACACCAGGCAATGACAGCTTTGTGCTTTGATCAGCTGTCTGGTTTATGTACCTGAAGCAAGAATTACAATAATTTGGGATGCAGAAAGCAATTTCTGCCCGTGGCTGTATTAGCTAATAAGCGTCATGGCATGTGAGATTGCTGGTACAAGCTGACCTTTGGTTTAACTTTGTGGCTTCCCTGTAATAGCACTCTATTTAATAATTACTACATTTTGGTTTCCTTTGCTGTTCATTGCTTAGCTTTTTTTGGGAGAGCACTCACAGTGGAGAGACTGACAAGAAAAAATGGAAAAAGTAAGCTGGTATGGCGTCACAGCACAGATCTCTAGATGTGTCTGAACTGAGTATGTTGCAGTTCTGAGATATTTGCATCACTTGTAGATGTCCTAAAAGTTAAAAAAGGGGCACAGACCTGGCACATAAAAAAAATATTACCTAATCACATCACCTTAAATCAGACATGTTCAGCATGTTCAGTGGTGCTTTTACCTTAATGTTTAACTAAATGAATGGATACAGTATCAGAGACATGTAGGCAGGCTTGTGTTCTTTGTCCTTGTCAGGACACAGCACATTTTAATTGCCTGCATCACAGCTGCTACACATAAGGTTGATATATGCAGCTATTTAGCCAGACACTTGGTCACACGCTATCTAAGGCATCTGTGTGTTTGGCCAGAGGCGCTGACCCTGCAAACAGCTACTTGTGTTTCTTACCAGTCTGGTTTTGTGGGTGCCCTTCTCCCATGTTGTCTGCCATGTTTTCTTCCATACTTTGTTCATGGAGGTCATGGGTGATAGATTTCACAACGTCTTTTTGGTCATTTTCATTCTTAGTCACTGCAGCTGTTGCATCTGGGTCAACAGATTTTACCATGAACTTGTATTCCAATCCTGCAGTGATAAAAAAAAGCATTAATTTTTTTTTTGCTAGGAATATGGGAAATAGATGTAGAAATACATTGAGTCATGTGCAAACATACATGGAAATAAGCAAAGGCAGAGTTTTTGCACTTTCAATGAGCCTGAAAGTCAATATTTGGCATGATCACCTTTACTCTTCGACACAGCCTGAACTCTCTTAAGGAAGCTTTCTTGTAATTTCCTTAAGTAGCCTCCAGGAACTGGTCTCCAGGCTTCTTGAAGGACATTAAAATCTCTTATTTAGATGTTAGCTACATTTTCTTGAATTCTCTGTCATGATGATCCCACACTGATTCAATAATATTAAGGTCTGGGCTCTGGAAAGGCCAATTCTATTGTACTTTTGTCGATCCAGTGCTTTTATTGCATTGGCATTGTGTTTGAGATCTTTACATTGTTGCCAATCAGATGCTTTCCACATGAATCTGACAGTATTTTTGACAAGATCCCCAACAGCACTGACAGAAATGCAATTCCAAACCCTGACGATGATTTGAACTAAAAAAAGATACATTCAGATTAATCACTTCATAAGACTTGTTGCCATTGATTTTCAGTCCAGTCCTTGTATAATTTGGCATACCTCAGCCTTCTTTAAGAATGGCTTCTTGACGGTCACACTTCCACTGAGACCATTCCTGATGAGACTTCAGCGAACAGTAGATGGATTAACTGAAGGGCCAAATGCATCTCTCAGATCTTGTGCCAGATCTTGTCTGGATTTTTTTTCCTGTTTCGCAAAGATATGACTTCCAGGCACTGTTCATCTGTGGTAGAAAGGTTTTTCGAGCCTGACATTTCTTTTGTCCTGTACTTGTCCACGTTTCTCAGATATCATCAAGATAAGGTTTCAGCTAATACCTCTTTGGGAATCATCTTGTTGGTGCAGAAATACTTTTATCATTTTTATGTTTGGATAATTCACAGTTCACTGTGAAGTAGCTGACTTACAAAAAAAATTCTTTCAAAATGGTCAGGTACAAGGACTGGACTGAAAATGAATGATGAAGCAGCAAATGGACAGCCTGGAAAACTATCCCTCAGAAGGACTTTAAAACAATTACAAGCAAGTCTGGCTCCTTGGAAGCAAAGTATAAAGAAATGTGGACTGGCACGAGGTTTTTGCACATATATTTGTCATGCATCAAATTTAAGTAATTAAATTAGCCATAATACAATAGTTTAACCAGAATTCAAAGTATTTAAAATATTTTCTTTCATTCTTTTATTCCCTTCAGCCCACTTTATTTATTAGTTTATACTTTATTTCCCTGTAAAGTGTTCCTATGAATATGTGGGAGTGCTGTTGTTTAATTAAGACAAACAGCAGGAAACAAGAAAACAAACACATAAAGAAAAAACACACCATCTATTCACAGATTACACTCGGAACACTTCATAAATCAATAGACTGTTCCTTTTCTGGTATCGCATACAAAAATTAAATAATATTTAAGCAAATGAGACTATATTTTCACATCAACCACTTAGCATGTCTGAGAGGCAAACCTGTGTTACCGTTACTAGTAGGCAGCAGGAAAATCCAATCCTTGTCAAGGATGCAAAATGTAGTCTATATATTATACAATAAATTCAGTTAAATTGAGTTTAATTTAGGATCGTCTCAAATTGTGGTTTGAGTCACAGAGCTTTCATTTTATCTCTCTATATATACACGTGTTTTCCAACTGTTGCATGCCAAAATGTCTTCAGTGAAAAAGGTGTGTTGCAGACAATCAGCCTCCAAATATCGTGAATGTGCCCTGGAATCTGGGTGAGGCGTTCTACTTAATGGCTGTCTTGTGTTTGTGAATGGCTCTGCTGTTGCTGGCACCATGATGCGTGTTCCTCTGAGAGAACATAACAGATGGCTGAACACACACGGGTGCCATGCTGCTGCCACAGGAGCTCTACAACAAACAACCACGCGCTCGCAATATGTAGGCCTATCTAGGGGCACACGTTTATTCACTCATGGATGAAGCACAAGTGCACGTACTGTAGGAGGTTGAAAATGTACAAATGAATAACACGTGCGCACAAGCAGACTCTTACCGCACTTTTCTACCACCTCCTGGTTGACTAGCTCCTTTACTTCTTCGGCCTTGAAACAAAGAAATGCAAGTGAATAATTTAAATGACAAGTCAGTTTTTAGCCTTTTGTCACGTGTGAGTGTGCAACCGTGCTATGACGTACTGAGAGTCCAGGCTCTCCTTTATCCCCTTTTGCTCCTTCAATACCAACTTTACCCTAAAAGGAAAAGATATCTACATATTATATTTATATTGGATGACAGATTCGGACAGTTTACGGACATTTGCACTGAAAAGTGATGAGACACAACAAAATATTTGGACCTACACTTCTCTCAAGTTAACATCTATACAATATTCAATTAAGGAGAAGGCAGCCATGCAGGTAATTTCACTTATTTTGGCTTATTACACCTTTTAGATCTAACAAGGACTAAAAGTCTTTTGAAAAACAAAGTTTTCACAGCAAGTGTGACCACCTCTATTAAAAGGTTTTTAGTGGTTTGCCAGACTTAAAGCATTCAGGTGTGTTAACACAATGTCCACTTACAGAAGTGAACATCACAGCACTCATATGTTTTATTCTGGTGAACACATGAAATACAAAAATACACATCTGGAGACTACAAGGCCGAGAACTGAAAACATCCGTGACAGAGGATACAGTGCCCTTAAATATGAGATCACAAGCCAATTTTTAAAATCAAATCAAAATACTTAAATCTCTTAAATCTCTTGATTGCCCGGGCTCTAGTTCTTTAAATGGAAACAAAAAGTGGCATTTACTGTCACTGCAAAACCATTTATTTGAGCTTGTGCACAGAATACATGAGAGTTCAAACACTGGAACAAGAGTCTTCAGAGTTTAACTGTGACCATTTAAAAGAAAAAAAGGTGAGGTATGATTAGGCAAAAAGGTCTGTTACTACTGGTGATTTTTGAAGTCTGAAATCTGCATGTTGCAGTTTGCTAATGCAGCTAATGTTATTCAGCTGATTTAGTGTGTTATTAATTGCTCTATGTAATGGTATCAAGGCATTTGCAAAGAACTACATAGACACAATGACCTCAAAACAAGGTGAGTCAGATAGCCCAGATATTAGTGCTTTCGGGACAGAGCTATTAAAAGAACACTGTTAGGTGCGATGTGTTTATTTAGCTACTGAGTATAACTATCAAAAGTCTCTTGCAGACAGGCCTGCAATACGTTTAATGCTTTGCAAAATAAAGGTGCAACAGAGCTAAACTAAAACTAAATAATTATCCACACTTTTACATTATCAATGTATCAAAAAAGAATGTGCAACATCAAAGGGATTACTCATTAGTGGCAAACAGACAACTCTTCAATCCACCACATCTAAACAGAGCCTTGAGCATCTTTTAATCTCTAATGTGGGCTGGATCTGTTTTGGAGACCAAACAAGAAAATATCTTAAAGAAGAGATAATATTTTCCTGGTGACCAGAAAAATATCTTCAGGCGGCCAATAATGTGTGTAATGCATTTTAAATAATTTCATTTAAATTAAACATTTCTAATGATTCAGTCACACTAGAGTAAAAATACAAACTGGAACCAACTACGAGTAGTTGCAGCAACCAACTGGTTGTCCATGTTCGATCACAAGGTGACTGCACACGCTGAGGGAGGCAACCTGTCTCCAAACAATCCCAGTCTGACTTGCATTAACTCAATCATTCTCAAACAGATTGTTGAAGGGTTGCAAATACAGTCCCGATCAAAAGTTTAAAACGACTTGAAAAATGGCAAAAAAATCACATTTTGCATGGTTGGATCTTAACAAGGTTCCAAGTAGAGCTTCAACATGCAACAAGAAGAAATGGGAGTGAGACAAAACATTTTTTTGAGCAAGCAATTTATCGAAAACAATGCTTAAACTGTAACAGCTGTTTTACAGCTGGTCAAAAGTTTAGGACCACACCTCAAAAAAAACCTGTAAACCCCCCAAAACAGAAATCAAAGTTCAAAACATGAACTCAGTAATGAGTAGCTCCACCGTTATTGTTGAACACTTCAAAAATTTGTTGTGGCATGCTTGATGCAAGTGTTTCCATGAGGTGAGTGGAAACTGCAAGCAGTGAAGACGGCCGCACAAGGGGCATCTACTCTCTGGAACTGGTGTCCATTCATCTTGCCATCCATCCCCAAAGGTTCTTAATTGGATTTAGATCAGGAGAACACACAGGATGGTCCAAAAGAGTGATGTTATTCCCCTGGAAGAAGTCCCTTGTCCTGCAGGCATTTTGTACTGTAGCGTTGTCCTGTTGAAAAACCCAGTCGTTACCACGCAGACGAGGGCCCTCAGTCATGAGGGATGCTCTCTGCAACATCTGGACATAGCCAGTGGCCGTTTGACGCCCCTGCACCTCCTGATGCTCCATTGTTCCACTGAAGGAAAAAGCACCTCAGACCATTATGGCGTCCCCTCCACTGTGGCGCGTAGAAAACATCTCAGGTGGGATCTGCTTGTCATCCTAGTACCATCAATGTTAAATTCTTTCTCATTAGAGAATAAAACTTTCTTCCACCTTTTAGTGTCCCATGTTTGGTGCTCTCTTGCAAAGTCCAAATGATCAGTTCTGTTGCGTTCAAGGAGAGAAGGCCTTTCAAGACATTTTTTGTTTTTTAAGCCCTTCAATCTCAGCTGCCGTCTGATGGTTATGGGGCTGCAGTCAGCACCAGTAACGGCCTTAATTTGGTTCGAGGATTGTCCAGTGTCTTGACGGACAGCCAGTTAGATTCTCCAGCTCATTGCTGGTGAAATTATTTTCAGGTTTTCCACTTTACTTTTTTGTTCCATATCCCCCAGGATCATTTAAGAAATTCCAAATGGCTGTCTTACTGCGTCCCACCTCAGCAGTGATGGTGCGCTGCGAGAGACCCTGCTTATGCAGTTCAACAACCCGACCACATTCAAAAAGGAAATGCCATCAGAACGTCATGACTGTGTGACTACCTGACAAAAAATGACAATGAATCCACATTTTTGCACAGATTTGGCCTTTTAAAGGCATGTGGTCCTAAACTTTTGATCAGCTGTAAAACAGCCTGTTTCAGTTTAAGCGTTGCTTGCAATAAATTGCATGTCCCAAAAAATGTTTTGTCTCACTCCCATTTCTTCTTGTTGCATGTTGAAGCTCTACTTGAAACCTTGTTAAGATCCAACCATGCAAAATATGTTTGTTTTTTTGCCATTTTTCAAGTGGTCTTAAACTTCTGATCGGGACTGTATCTATCATGTCATTTAAAAACATAAGCAGATTGACAGTAATCAGAGTCAGTCTGCATCGGTGAATGTAACTTGGCAGTGATTTTGCTGAGTGCCTATGTCATTTTGCAGTTAAATTACCGTACTGCAACAGCTACGTCACTATTTGTGGAGGAATTTCTGTTTCAGATCTGAGGTTCTTATTCGACTCTGAATGGAAGAAGTGAATGTGAATTTCTGTTTAATGTGAATTTCTGTGGATGTAGACAGCAACAGATTTGCAACAGATGGCAACAGATTTGCCATTTTCCCCAATTTATCACACTTAATCGGCGTATTATCAGAAACAGATGCTTGACGCATTCAACTGCAAACTGATAGCAGACTGACTCTGTCTTATTGCTGTTTAATCGCCATCTTTATGCACCGAAATCTCTTTGAGGACAACAACCGTCGCAGACCTCGTCCCCGTCTTCTAAGCAACCTGTTTTCCTTACTAGTACTTCAGCATTGTGTTTTATTTTTGTCTCCCAAGTACCAAACACAGATTCTGGCAGGAGAAACACACGGACCCTGTACCACCAGTCCTTGCCAGCAGCAATGTGGATGGTGTACTTTTAAATGAATATTTATGTTGTTTATTATGAATATAAAGCAAATTATATACTTTAGCTCTGTGAAAGTTACAGGAAATAATATAGATGAAGGGATGTTTCTGAATTACAAGTGTGCTCGAAGAAAGCTGTGTAGAGATGTGAGTGCTGTGTGTCGAGATGTGAGTGCTGTGTGTCTCACATTTTGTCCTCTGTGTCCTGGTGTCCCTGGTGCTCCACTCTGACACTTCTTTGATCTGCCTCTTCTACCCCTCTCCCCCTGTTTGACCAAAACATGCAAGTGCACGCAGGGAAAATATATATATTTTAAATACAACACCTCTAAATCATCAACAACAAGAAAAAATGTCCATAGCAGCACACCTCATCACTCACTTCTAAACAATATGAAAGACAGGCCAATTAGGCACATCCTTGGAATATCCTCATTAGAGGTTTCCAGCCACTCTCTGTCAACACTGAGAGTCCAGTAATTGTAGCTGAAAGGAGCTAATTGAGTAAGATATTACTTGAAAGCTGCAGACAGAAATAGACCTCTCAGTGTGTGTGTGTGTGTGTGTTTTAATTGAGGACATGTCTCTGCTGTATCCACTGCTGGTGCCACTCTCTTACAAAGACACGGTGATGACTGTAATCAAGCTCAGCTCCTGCTCATTGTGTTCTGTCACATATTTAGTCTTCTCTTGTTGGGCTTTAAAGTTCAAAAATGTATTTGTGAGAAAGTGATATAAGCTATGTACGCACAGGTGCCCGTTCTTTCTCATAAATGGACTACCAATTTAGCGAACCTGCTAAATTAAAAAAACATATACATTTTAAGACTCTGATAGGGCATATACTTTTACAGAAATATGTTTCCCTCAACTGCATACTTCATTGCATATTTGTGCCTCTATGTCTGGAGCCCCTAATTTAGCCCCATGGCTTTTTAGTGCTGCCAAGACAAGTTTTTGTTACGTGACGATATTGTGACTGTATCATTTAGTTAAAGACTGTAGCATTCATGTTCAGTGTTGAGTAAAAAAAAATACCCCATTAAACTAGTGATCAATGACTCCACTAATGTGTGCCAGTCTTTAAATACAAAGTTAATATCTGTTGATAAGTTCTAACTTTTGGCCCCGATATTGTGTGATGACAGCTTGTAGAGGGCATCTCACGAACATCACATTTGTTAAAGATAAAAGTGACGATTCTCTATGACGGTACTGATGACACACGTAACTTGTGAGTAGGTGCTTGGAAAAGTAAAGACAGCTAGACTACTTTTAATTTGTTATCATGAGATAATGAAGTCGTGATCAGGGGAACAGCAGGTAGCTTGGAGATAATTAGACTGTAGTATTGATAATGAGCCTGTGTTTCATCCGCAAGTACAAGTACCTAAAGAGTTGGGTATACTGTACCTTAGGCCCTTTGTCTCCCTGAGGCCCTGGCGGTCCCGGTGGTCCCGTATCACCGTCCCTTCCTGGACTTCCTGCTGACCCCTTGAAACCTGGGAAACCTGGAAAACCTGCTGCACCCTGAATTCATTAAAAGAAAAATCTGATCACAGTGGCTAAACCGCTGTAAAGCTACATCATTATGTAAATATAAACAGATTTCACCAGCTTTCAATTGGATATAAAAATAAACTCTAGGATAAAAAATCACAGGTCTTATGGCTTTGAATTTACAAACCTTTTCCCCTTTTACTCCAGGATCACCATCAACACCATTGATCCCCCCTTCTCCCTTGTCTCCCTAAAATTTCACAAAATGAGAAACACTAACTGATTTGTTTGTGTGTGTGTGTGCTTGGGATATTAGTAGGGGAAATACACGCACACTTAAACGCTTACCTTGCGGCCCGTGACCCCATTCAGTCCAGGTATGCCCGGGGTGCCAGGTAACCCCATATCTCCCTGTTTTGCAGGGACATATATGGAGTATGCATGTTTTTCACATAGCACTGCTACATAACCTAACACAGCTCGCTAATCAAATAAGAATCAAATTAAGGAATAACCTTTTCTCCATTCAGGCCAGGGCTCCCAGTGCGCCCAGGAAAACCTCGGAAACCCTGTAAAAGCATGAAACACATCACTTAATTCATTAAGACACAGACACACAAGCAGGTGACAAATTAGGAAAAAGTCATCAATGTGAAAATGAAAATTCTTCACCTTCTCCCCCTTCTCCCCTTTTTCTCCTGGTAAGCCAGGTTCTCCTGGATCACCCTATGGAAAAAATAAAAGAATGACAAACTAAATTAACTGTATTTGAATGTTTAGAAATCAAAGGTGCAGTAAATAGTTATAAACTGCTCATTAGAGTACCTGATTACCCTGTTGTCCTTGGAGTCCATTGTCTCCTTTATCCCCTTTGGCTCCATCCAGCCCATCAGCCCCATTGCGACCCTTGAATCAAATTAAATTGTTATTATCTCATTTGATCACATCTTAAATTAATACTGAGTATTTGCTTTAAATGTCGTAAACGTCAGTACCATCACTCCATTGACTCCAGGATCTCCTGGATCTCCCTGCAGACAATCATGACAATTTCACACACAGAGCTTCGAGAAATGAGTGTTTGAACTAATGTTGATGCCTAACTTACTTACTTTTTGTCCTACCGGGCCCCGTGCTCCAAACCTTCCCATTGCACCTTTTGTACCCACATTACCTTTTACACCCTTTTAAAAACAGTTAATTAGGTAGATTTTAGATGTTTTTAAGCAAGACATGATTGGCACTACACTCTGTAACCTGCAAACTTTTCCAAACTCTAAACAACTTTGTATCTGAATTCATTACCTTGACCCCAGGAGGACCATCCTCGCCTTTTTCTCCTTTATCCCCGTCAAAGCCAGGTGAACCTCGCTCACCCTGAAACAAAATGCCCGCACACTTCTTCATTGCTAATTTTTCACACATATTTTTTTTAAGCTTACAGCTTTTATTTTCAGCTCTTTTTATTGTGTATGTGTTAGATGGCTTGAGTTGTTTCAATATGTTTTGTACTGAAACTCATTTTAGTGGAATGAGTAATAGAAAAAAAGTCAGTGGGATCTCACTGGCTGTCCTTTGGAACCCTTATAGCCACGAGGTCCTTGGATTTGAAGCACACTGCCCTGTAGAAAGGAATTCAGTTGTAAAATCAGTATGAAACTAATGTAAATACAGCTCATTCAAAATAAAGAACGCCCTCTTTCAATTTCAGCCTTCAGCACAAAAACTTCTTATTCATGTCAAGCACGGTGGTGGTGGGGTAAGGATTTGGGATTGTTTTGCAGTTACAGGAGCTGGGTACCTTGCAGTCATTGAGTCAACCATGAACTCTGTTGTATACCAAATAGAGATAGACTAGAAATAGGCTAGATTCAAATGTGAGGCCATCTGTCCAACAGCTAAAGGTTGGCCAAAACTGGGTCATACACCAGGTCAATGATCCCAAGCACAGCAGCAAATCTACAACAGAAGTGCTGAAAAAGAACAGAATCAAGGTGTTGCAATGGCTCAGTAAAAGTCCAGACCTCAACATAACTCAAATGCTGTGCCAGCACATTAAGAGAGCTGTTATTCAACAAATATAGTTGGTTTTTCACATACTACTTTTGCAGTTAGTATGTGTTAAATAAAGGTACATTTCAAGTGTTACTGTTCATCTGAAATTGTATTTACCTACTATTAAGACCTGCTGAGGAACTAATTATTTTTATAATGTCCTTTGTATATGTAAAACTCTAAGTTTATTTGGCTGCTCTTTTATTCACAGGGAATGCTGGAGGAGATGGCTCTGTGTCTTATGATTTGGCACATTTTTACACCCAATGGGCTTCCTGATGCAACCCCCGTGGGATTTGTGTTTCCTCCTGGTCCTGTACTGGGGATCTTTTGCATTGTTTAACAAATGTGTAAACCACTACAGTATGGAGCCACACACATAAAGCCTACCTATGTATACATAAAACCTTTGAACTGAAAGAGGGTGTACTTTAGTTTTAATGACAGTATATCCACAGATACAGTAAATACAAAGCTGTAAGGTCAGAAGTTGTTACTCTCACAACTTCACCTACTTCCAAGGTGCAAAAAGAAGAACATAAAGTCTGAAGAGGATTAAGTTCCAACAACAGCTGTATTTTAAAGAACAACTTTATTCTTTGATTATTTGTTTGCAGAATTTATGATTTCAAGCCACAAGAAAAAAAGATCTACTACAAGTGTTGCTGGAACTTTAACCTATGTATAAAGTTGTAAACCTTACATACGTCTTGTTTGACACACATGTGTTTAACCACAGAGCAAGACAAACTCATTATACCCTTTCTCCTTTGACTCCAGGTGATCCACGATCTCCCTAAAAGAAAACAAAACATGATTTTTAAATCCAGTTTCAAACAGCATGATTTCAATTTTAACTGAAGTAAAGAAAACTACATGCACATTGTAGTAGTTCTAGTATGAATATGTTGAAAGCTAGTTCTGCACAACATGATGAGATTTTATTGGTATTTGACATGACTGTCATAAATAATAAAATCATCCAGCAAAACCTTAGTTACGACACTGTCTGACAAACAAATATGAATGCAGGCTGACCAACAAGTGGCACCACTTTTAACACAGCCGTTACCCACTGATATTTAAAAACAAACAGGAAATCACAATTGCAACATAAATGTGCCTGTAATAGAGCAGAATATTCACATCTTAATGTCAGTGAGTCATCTGCAAGTAAAAATAAATCACAAGCAGCTGTTTATTGATATTCGGGCACCTGAGAATTACAGCAGCTTCATGCTTCATGCACTTGTTTAACAGAAATCCTCAGGGTAAAGAGAAAAACATCCAGTCACTCATTTCACTGCTTTGGTCGCACAGATGAAAGCAGCAAGTACTTATGCAAACATATATGCTTGCTATCTTGTTCCATTACAATATGTTTATGTTGCGGTAAACTGAGTCCATCTATCCTCCCTGCAGTCAACAGTGATGGACGCAAGAATGGAAACATTGTCCTAATATGCACACTGTGTGTCTCTTGCTGTGGAAAGAGACACACAAGAAACAAAGACTTAAATAGTACTTTTTGACTCTACTGCGTCACATAGTTTTGAGGCACTTTAAGCAACATGACAGCAATTTCAGTTCACTGTATTTCAGAGCCTGGTAGGCTGGACGCAGCAAAGCCTGAGTGCCGTTTGCATGAAGCGCAACAGAGAGTTTTCAGTTTGCACTTGGTGCTATATTCCTTTAAATATAAAATGTATGTAATTTTCTATATTAAAGTCTCATTAGCTGTAATCTAAGATGTCTAATAAAAAAAAAGGAAAATTGATTAAAAAAAAAAACAAAAACAAGAAACATCATTGATTCATCAGTCATGGCAACAGCTCACCTTTTCACCTTTGCTCCCACTCAGTCCTCTAGGACCCTGTTTTTATAAGAAGGGTGAAAGATAGTGTATTTTTTCTCCTATGTCACTAAGGGTTTTATATAAAACTTCATGTTCAATTGTATGGTTTTGAAAAGTTGCTTACTATGGGCCCAGGAGCTCCTTTGACACCTGGAGAGCCCTTGTCACCCTGAAAAGAAACATTTTCCTGCATAAGCAAACATAGCAAAGCTGATTTTTTGTGTGATATTTTAAAATGATAAAAACTACAGTTCCTGTCTGGTCTAAACATCACCAACAACATAGTCACCAAATGTCAAATATGTAAAAAGGAGCTTACCCTTTTACCTGGGAGGCCAACTACGCCTCTCTCACCAGGTTCACCTGGTATACTGTCACCCTGGTAAAATGAGGAAGGGAAAATGATAATTTTTGAAGTGGCAAAAACTGCATAATTGTAGTATGAGGCAAAATAGATTTATGTTAAAATAACAATAACACCATGCTTTAAGTTTGACTTACACAACTGTGCATAATATTAGTACTTACCTTTTCTCCTTTTTCTCCAGGTATGCCAGGAATACCCTATGAGGTGGTGCCAAAAGAAATTGGACTCATTTTCAGCCAGCAATAAAACAGAGAGAAACAAAAGTATAAAATGGATAAAAATTGTAACAAGCAGTGACTTTTAGTGTAGAAGGTTGGCAAAGAAATAAATAACCTAAAAGACAGAAATGTTAAGTTTTCTATACATGAGGTCCTGGCAGTCCTCGAGTTCCAGGAGATCCTGGGGAGCCATTCTTCCCTCTTTTACCTCGGCTGCCCTAATATCAACACAAACATCATACCTCATCATTATTATTTAAGCAGTGAGGTAATACTTACAACCTTCTCTGTCTATGCCTCTTCTTATTAATTCATTCTCACATTTCATGCAGATTATTTCATTTATTAGATCATTTCATTTATTATATTGTATTGGCATTCAAAAGAGTTTAAGGGTGATTGTAAGACAATGTTGATGACATACCTCTCTACCTGCCTCTCCTGGGTCCCCTGGAAGACCCCTAAGACCTGTGGGGCCCTGGATGCCTGGATTGCCAGAGATTCCCTGAATGCCCTGAGCACCTGGAGGACCTGGCTCGCCGGGCTCACCCTGAGGCAACACCATGGCAGAAAATAAGAATACAGGAAAAAAAGAAAAGAAAAATCAGTGTTTGAAGATGAGCACATCATCAGAGGTCACTTGTCTCTTGTAATGTTGTTATTCAGCTTTTCTATTACTTTTGAATAATTGCTTTGAAATAAGGTCCTTCTTGCCTTTATCAAATTAAAAGCTGAAACACAATTTTGAATGAGTCACTGAGTCAATTAAATACTCCAAATTAAAAGTGTGATGTGAATCGAAGTCATTCAAAGTAAATGCTATGGAAGTCTGTGGGGGCTAATTAATTTACTAGGACATGTATATGTATATATATATATATATAGAGAGAGAGAGAGAGAGAGAGAGAGAGCTTAAATGTATTTTACAGCCCACCAATGTAAAGTCTGTGCTAACCTAAATTAAAACTATTGGCAATTACTAAATCCACTTGTTATGTTTTTGCAATGCTTAATCCACCATTATGCACAAACTCTTCAATCAAAATGATATTTTGAATGCTAAAATATAATTATTGTTGTTGTCCAATTTTCAAATGTACTGTTTTACAAAAAAGCATAAAAAATAGTAAAGAACATCATTATTTTTCTGATTATATATATTTTTTGTCTAATAACTAACAATATATTTACATATATTTACATTTTTTTTCCGAAAATATTATTTTTAAAAAAATGTTTTTTATGACAGGTGGTCAAACAGACCAGTAACCATCAGTAACCATCCCCCCGTATCATGATGACAGCTATCAGCTAATGCAGTTTATCATATTAAAAGGTTAAAAGGCTAGTTGATTAAACACTTATGTTATTTATTATGTTAGCACACTTGAAACAGTTCTGACAGTCAGTCTAATAAAATTAAAATCAGTCTTTAAAGTCCCCATAAGGGATGAGCGGAGAAATAGAAATTTCACCTTCTGTCCAGGAGGACCAGCCTGACCCTCTGGCCCTCTGTGACCGATGCCCGGCTCCCCCTAAAAATAACCAAACAGATGAACACATCTGCGCAGTCACCATCATTAAAGTTTAAAAAGCACAGTTAAATCTTTATATATTTACCTTTTGTCCCTTTTCACCAATTTCACCCTGAAGAGTGCATAGAATGAGTTAGAATAATGGAGTGCACCGTGACACATCCTTTTCATGTGCCAAAATAAACTAACTCGGAGGAATTTGAAATAATAAAAAAAAAAACAGGACTTGTCAGCATGTTTAACAAGGGGAATTATTAATGTCTGCTTTAATCTACTGTCTCAAAGTCATACAGAAATAGAGCAGGAGGGCCATCAAAGCCCTGGACTCAACCAGATTCAGTGACAGGCGAGACGGGAGAGAAGCTCTCCCTGAGCTCTGATGTCATTTACAGATGCAGTGTTGGGTGGAGTGGGAGCGTCCATGATATTTTTATGAACTGGTGGAACATTTCATGTGGGGGACATGTGTCATTCTTGCTTTGTGATCTTAAGATGATAATAAAAAATAACGCTTGAAATCAGTGGGACAGTATCAGCGACTCGGTCATTTCAGCACAGATATGTTTTATTTCAAAGGGTTGGTTCAAGGTTGATGTCGCTTTTTTGGGCAATATTTATCACTAGGATAGAAGAATATCAGCCACACACAGCTAACAAATTTTAGAGGCATAAACTAGACAGCAATTGTGGCAACAGTGATGGATCAATGGCTCTTAATAGTTAAATAATGCTCATTATGTCTTGCAAGGCTTGAGCCACCTGTTGCAAATGTTGATGGCTTTTTTGTCCCTTTTTAATCTTTTCAATAAAGTTTCATCATAACATTCAAAATCTTGTCACCTTTTGTCCTGGTTTTCCATTTTCACCTGGCTGTCCCTGTTGTACAAAAAAGACAGTTATCATCATCATCTCTATAAACAGCTAATTTTTTAAAACAGTCATTGAGCATTTCAAGAAAAGTGTAGCATGTATACATTTTACTCTTTTGCCCTTACTTTCAGTAAATAATACCCCGGGGGATATGGGTACGGCAGTCCAGTTTCTTCATCATAATTTCCCTCTCTCCTCCTCTCCATCTCCTCCCTCATCCTCTCCCATTCCTCCCTCTGCCGCTCCAGCTCTCTTTCGCTTTCCATTTTTTCCCTCTCCTGCTCAGCCTCCCTCTCTTTCTCCAGTTCCTGTCTTTCTCTCTCCATCTCCAGCCTATCCCTCTCTCTCTCCATCTCCAAGTCCTCCTCCTCTTCTTCCTTCTCTTGATCTACACCTTCCTCTGTCTCCCAGTCATAGTCTCCACTTCTCTCCTCCTCCTCATAGACTGGATCAGGGACTGGTTTTAAATCAGGCATTAACTCTTTCTCTTTTTCCATTCCCCAATCTTCCACTTCTGCTTTTGTCTGTTCTTCTCCTCCACCTATTATTTCTGTGGGAACCTCTGTATCGATGTATCTCTGTCTCTCTCGTGCTTCTTGTCTCTCACTCCTGCTATGTGTCTGAAGGCCTGGATTTTCTTTTTCGTCCTTCTAAAAACACAAATCAGTGTATTTGTAAGTCATCTATCCATCTTGATTTGGATAAACACCTGATGTCTACTGTTGAAAACAGACTTACGCTCCAGATTTTGTAACCCTGAGCTCCAGAGGAGATGTGCTGTAATTTAAATGATCACAAAGCAAAACTTTTTTTAGATGCAATTTGATTTTAATTTTTTAAACCATGGAACTATCAGATGAAAATTAGTACTTGCTGTGCCTTCTTAAACCGATTTCGTCCTCCTGGGGCACCTGGCATGAACACCTAAAACATACAGATTTTACGTCACAATTTTTTAAAAATTATTATTCATTAGTCTTCTACAAAAACAGGTGATGCTTACCATGGTGTCAGGCCAAAATACACCTCTTTTCACCCTGATTTCAGGTTGAGGCACTTCCATCTCCCACAGAGCCTTCATAAGCAAATTTAGCAAATCAATTATGATGATTGATATTGATATACTTTGTAAGTGCTGAGCCACCTCTAATTTCTTTATATTGTTTGAGGAAAATGGGAAACAAACATGTGCAGGCATACACAAAAACACAGCATCTAACGTTGTGTTTTTAGTTTGTACAATTCTTAAAAAGGTGAAAGTCATTATTTGCTATTACCATCTTTATTTTTTAACACAGCCAGAACTTCTCCAGGCTTCTGGAAGAGCATTCAAGGCTCTTCTTTGAATGTTTACTGTCTTCAACAGGTCTGGGCTTTGGGAAGGACAATTGTGACTGTTTGCCAATCATAAACTTTCCTTCTGATGTTATTGCATAGTGGATCAAAATCGGACAAGGTCACCAATGGCTGAAATGCAACCCTAAACCATGACAGAGCCTCCACCATGTTTTACAGATGGCTGTAGATATTCACTGTTGTACTGCTTTCCTGATCTCCTCCACAGATAATGATGATTACTTACCAAAAATTCTAAAGTTTGATTCAACTCTTAATCAGACCTGTTGTCACTGGTTTTCAGTCCAGTTCTTTGCCATCCTCCCTTAAGAATGGCTTCGTTCTGATGAGGTTTCAGGTATAGGTGGGGGTATAGCTCAGTGGTAGAGCATTTGACTGCAGATTAAGAGGTCCCCAGTTCAAATCTGGGTGCCCCCTTCATATATACTCACTAATTTCTTTGTTATTCTGAACTGCTTCTTTACTTCCATGGAACCAATTCTTTAATCATACTAGTATTCTGTTGCTGCTTTTCTGTATTTATTATGTTGCTGTCGCTTTTCTTTTTCCCTTGTGCAATATTTTGGCAGATGTGCAATTTCCATAGCCCTTTCACCCTTACTTATTATTTATTATATTCTAGTGTACACAGTAGTGGCATAATGGTTAGCACTGTGGCCTCACAGTAAGAAGGTCCTGAATTCAATTTCTCCATCAGTCTGGGGTCTTTCTATGTAGAGTTTGCATGTTCTCCCCTGGTCCTCTGACTTCCTCCCACAGTCCAAAGACATGCACTTAGTGGGATTAGGTTAATTGAAAACTCTAAATTCCCATAGGTATGAATGCGGGAGTGGTAAATGGTTGTCTGTTTCTATGCGTAGCCCTGCGACAGACTGGCGACCTGTCTAGGGTGCCCTAAGACAGCTGGGATAGGCTCCTGCGACCCTGAAAAAAAGGATAAGTGGATGGATGGATAGGGTTCCTGTATATTGTCTTTTACTTTCACACCAACCAAGTTCTAAATTCAACAGATGGATCAACTGAATGACCAGGTGTCTTTGCTGGATTTTTCCTGATTCTTAAGGACACGACTTTCAGATACACACATCCACTGCATAGTTTTTGTGTCTCTGTGTGTGTGTGTGTGTGTGTGTGTGTTTTTTTTTTTTTTTTCTTGTCCGGTTTCTCAGATTTTTTCAGAACACCCTGCACTGCAAAGATATGCAGGTTTTCAACTAATACCTCTTTGGGAATTATCATTTTATGTGTATTCAAATTTTGTCAAATTTGAGATACAACGCTGGCTCACCTCTTGAGTTAGGTGCTATTTTATGCTTGGATAATTAACAGCTCAGTGCGAAGTAGTTTAACAAACAAATTTTAAAAAATGCATATTAAGGTACAAGACTACACTAAAAATGAGTGAAAAAGCAGTCAATGTCCAAAGAAAACCTTTACAAGACCTTCAGAAAGCCATGAGAACTATTGCTGAAGAGGACTTTTAAAAATGACAAGAAAGTCTGGCTCCTTGGAAGCAAAATATAAAGAAATCAGGGGTGGCTCAAGACTTTTGTGGAGTACTGTACGATGAGAAAAAAGGAGGAAGACACAGAGTTGTTTAGAAAGTCACTTTTACTTAAGCACACATGCACAGAGAGGTTAAACACAGACAATATAATTATAAAGATAAATTTCACCAGCGTAACAAGTGTTTGATCTGGCTACGTATGTGTTTATAGTAAAACTAGATTCTAAATATTATCTATGGTATTCACAGGATATGGGAAAGTAAGAAACCCTTAGTATTTCCATGTTTTAATAAATAAAATGTTTGTATTTCCTGAAGTATGTATGCAAATTGTTGTCATGTTTAAGAAAGCTTCTATTTTATTTACTGAAAAATACTTGTCATAAATAAATTAGGAGTTTCTGGCAGGGTAAGTAAAGCTACACTGGTTTTTACAATGACCAAGCTTAAAAAAACACAACCTATATACGAGGACACAATTTTCAGGTGCCTAATTTTCTATAAGCCACAATAAGAGAAAAACAGTATGTCTGGTATGGTATACGGTATTTTTTGGTGAGTGACATTGTCTCTGTGCGGAAAGAAGTCCCCCCTCATGAAACGACGTTGCTCAGGGTTCATCACCAGAGAAAACGGTTCACAGTTTATTCGCACTCTCCGTGTAGTGCTTTCTTATGAATGATTAAGACTCTATAGTCTCAGTCTCTCGGGAATTAAGAGATTTCCTGTTTAAAAAAACGAGAGAGAGAAAGTATTAAAAGTAACTCTCTGGATTTTGTTTCTCAGTAAATCATTCATGAACAGCTGGACTAGTCTACATTTTCTGCTCATTTCCATTCAGACAAGCTTTAGAGAAATCATGCTAAAAGCATGCCGCTCATGCTTTGGTCGTGTTTGGTCATGTATTCACATCAGCCTTAAACAAACACTTGCATTATTTTGCACTGGTGAAATTTTCATCAAAAGCAGAAGAAAGAAAGGGGTCTTGAAAATGATGAAAGTGCTGGTTATGGTTTATTTATTGACAACTGCAGTTAAGCCCATTCGCTGTTTTATTCAAGCACTTGCAGATCAATTTCAGGACCCTTGTGCATAAGTGCAAATAAAGTATGCATTCCAATGCATGCAAAGATCTTTAAGACGGAAGCCTGTATGACTTAAAATGAAAACTCCACCTGATCTGGTTCTTCTGTTGCCGCAGGAGGTGTAGACTGAAAAGACACATCAGAATTTTAAAGTGAAAATGTCACTTGGAAAGTCAAGCACAATACAAAGAAAGAAAAAGTAAACAATGCAGTAAGCTGCCCGGGAATACCTTCTCTATATCATCAGAGGGTCGAGAGGGTGACTCTGTGGTTGGCAAGATAACCTAGGGGGGACAAATAAGTACACAAGTCTGAATGTAGACAAAACAGCATATTGGTACCTTTTACAACGCTTTTTAAAAAAGTGACTTTTTTGTCATTACTCTGAATGTTTGCACTTATCTGCCATTAAAATATGAAGCTAGCAGGCTTCAATGTTTTGTATTATTATAGGTAAAAGTATTGAAAGTTGCTCTGTGATGGATAGCTACAGTTAAACTTTCTGTTAAAAATCTGGACTTTTTGCACACTATCACACATCCAGAGTACACTCAGAATAATATACACTTCAATATGCAGACTGCAGAGGAGCTGAACACAAGCCCTTTTACCAGAAGAGTCTCAGTCATCCCTAAAATGTCCATGCAACATGCGGCTCAGGCTCTTTTGCCTATACTGACTGAACTACCTGGGGCAGGAAGGTTGAGGGTAGCGACACCAACTAGGTGGAGAAGAACACCTGGTCTGCTGATCCTTCTTTCTCCCATATAGTAGGTGCAAAGCTGGAGAAATGGTGAAGAATGTGCAGGGTGAAGCACAGCAGGTAGCTGTGCACTGACTGCATGTTGGCAGTCAGTGGGTGATTTCTTCTCTTTGTGCTTTATTGTAAAGTGTGTCCGTACAATTAAAAAGCTTCCCTCTGTAATTTCATTCTTAGTGGAACCTGGCAGAGGTCCCTGGCTTGTTTTTCTTAGTTTTGTGCTTGAATGAATAAAACTGATGAAAAGATAAATACCAAAGATAACACAACATTTGTTTCACCTGTGCATCCGTTTCTCTGTCTGAGAAGACTGTTATAGGTTGACTTAAGGTCTCAACCTGGGCAGGACTGGGTGTGGGCAATTGTTCCTTACAAATCAAAAGCAACACAAATGTATTATTGTTCAGGTAAAACAGAAATGTTTATTACTTTTAGTTAGCTATCGGGCTACAAATGATCACCTTATCATCCACTGGATGGGGAAATTCATCTGTTTGGACTTCAAGCTGCGCATATTAAACAAATTGAACACATGTCACATTAAAGATGAATCATAACATTTGTACCCAGTCCAGCTGAAACAGATGAGAGAATATTTACCTGTCTGTTTTCCCCAAAGTCCCGAGGGATTAAGGGGTCAATTGTGGTAAGTTCTTCCTATTTGAAAAAAAAAATAAAAAAAATCTCGTCATAACTTTTAAACACTCAAGCCCACGGTAGATGATGTGGAGAGCGGATGAAGTGGGCTGTAATGACAAACTAATTTATTCTTAATAATTAAGATTAGGTAGTGGGTGTGTCATTAATCAGATCTCTGCAGCATTTGTGTGGGCGCAGGTATAATTCAGTCTCCAGAGATACTGCTACCAAGAAAAAAACAACAAAAAAAACCGCAGGTGACTGGATGATGAGTTTGGCAGGGCTGTTAACAAGAAGGCGCTCACAATTCTCTAAATGAGGAACAACCCCACGTCATCAACATCACATTAAAATTAAGCTTCCAACGGTGCATCAATTAGTGATTTATTATTGCAGCTGCCTACCTCGTATTCATAACTGTAATCTTCGCCGTTATAAAACTCGTCTTCTTCGTCTTGCCTGGCCTCTTCACTTGTCTTAGGATAAAAAGGAAATAGCAATTATTACAGGAAGGAATTGTTGCACAGCATTACTTGTAAGGTGTGAATAACTGGAAGACATCAACGCCAAGCAAATGTAATCTGTTAACATTACAGTGAGAAGCAGATGGACATTAGGATCAATGCATGCTTTTAGTTAAATGAGGCATATTGTGGGTGCAAAACGTGGTTCATTCAGTGTGTTTATATTCACAGTGTTTTAATTTAGGATTATGTTTCATTAAATCTTTTTTTTATAAAGTTATGTTTGTATTTTGCAAGGTCAGACAGCCATGTTAGTTGGTGCATTTTAATTTAGTTGGGGCTGAAGTGAAGTAACGTTTCCGGGTTTATTCTGATCCGTTGTTCAAGGACATTTACCAAGCGTTGTCTCTGCCTCCTATGTCGTCCTTTATTTCCTTTGCCCTGGTTAAGAAGTTCACAATCAGAGAGAGAAAAGATGAAGGTTTCCCATACTTCAGGAGTTGTTGATGATCAAGTGCTAAACTGCAGCTGATAAGTTTAGGGAAATGAGTAATTAATGTTTATCAAAAATGAATAAAAATCCTATTAAATTAGGATGATTAAAAACCATTAAGTCTAGTTTTACCAAACAGTTTAGAGCTATTTATTGTATTTATTTATAGGACCATACCTGATGTTTTACATGTTTCAGCCCATCCGATTTATGTGTAACCCTTTAAAGCCTGAACCATGAGATAATTACTAGAAAATTGAAATTTTTTTCAAAGTGTTCTTTGAACCTTCTGACAATTTTTTAAAAATTTAATGAAATAGTAATTTGCAAATACGAGTTTTAATTTGAATCATATTTGCTAGATCTGGCATTTTAAAAATGATACACTACGCATGTGATTTAAATATATATAGACACATATACACTGCCTGGCCAAATCCCCTCCCCCAAAAAACCTGGATTAAACTAAGGCCCATATGATGAATGGCAAGAGTTTATTTAACCCTAACTGATGCATTGAGTAGCTTGTATTATCAGAAGACATGATAATTTCCCATAGTCGTGGAAAAGACCTGCGTCCAGAAAGAAAACAACTAAGGAGACAGGTGAAACTTTTAAAAATGACTTAACTAACACATTATTAAAGGATAGCGGTGAGCCATCATCTTCGAGGAAGTAATGAGATCAGTGAGAGAATTGGAGATTGATTGGTGAAATCAAATCATAGTCAAAGTAAGAACATTTCCTTTTGACCTTGGGTTGCTTCACTTGGTCAGATCATGGTTGACCACCATTATGTGCCAAAAGAATGAAGTTATCCCAGGGATATGCTAAAACTGAGGTCCAGATCACCAGGCCGAGGACTATTTTGCACTGGGCTCCAAAGAAAGAATAAATTTGTTTAAAAAATGTATTTCTGTGTGGAGTTTGCATGTTCTCCCTGTGTTTGCGTGGGTTCTCTCCGGTACTCTGGCTTCCTCCCCCCCTTCATGACCCTGAAAGGTATAAGCGGCAGAGAATGAATAGATGGATGGCTAGTGTTTGGGGTATTTTATTTTTCCAAAAAAATGACACTTTCACCCAAACCTTACTCTTGCACTTAACTCTTTTTCCATACATCAAAGTCTGAAAACCCAATGACCCAAAAACAAATGTCGTTGGAGAACTTCTTTGAACAGGAAGAAAGAGCCAAAGATGAGTCAGCAGAGGGGTCTCAGAATGCCAACAAAAAGAAAGAAAGAGACTACTAAGAATCATACTTAAATTAAGAGGTTCATTGCGAAATTTACACCCTCCACATTCGCTTGGTATAATATACAGTGACTGGCTAGCTAATGAAGTCTCACAGTCCACAGAAAAATTGTCCAGCGTTAAACTGGTCGATGGTACAAAAAAGACTGGGAACCGCTGTTCTAAGATATCAGTGTCAGGAATCATCGGGCTCAGACTGTTAAAGAGCAGCTCAGGGCACATGAGACATTATTTTACACATAAACTGACCGCCACAGAGTCAAGAACTTAACCCCATTGATAATTTTTGGGATGTGCTGGGGAAGACTGAATCCAAGATCTTACAGAAAAATAAATGCAACGCTGACGACAACACATAACGCTGCATAAGCTTATCGAAACAATATTTTGGCAATGCTGTCATCAAAGATAAACGTGGTCCAACAAAATATTAGACTTTGCAACTTTATTTTGGCTGGGCAGTATATACTAACCACTAGTGACAAATATATTTTAAGGGATTCTTCAAACTATAATCAATGCATATTTAAAGAACACATTATCAGTGGATAACAGAGACACAAATATCAGCTTTCAGGTATTTTTGTGGCACCCTAGACGTGACTCATCACATTAACTTCTTTCATGCCTTTAACTTTGTTACCATAACTTAGTGCAGTCCTTAATATTAAAGAATAACACACACATCATTCTCACTAAAATGTAAACATTAAAGTATTTTCCATATTTAGGTTTCCTTTTATACTGGTGCTACAACTGCACTTTCCCAAATCTACATTACTGTGCAGTAATATCACAACTGAGAGTCCAAATCACTTAAAATTAGCATAAACATCAAAACAGAAGCTGACGTGTATGCTAAGTAGATGAGATGAGCTAAAACATCTAACACCTGTATGGTCCTTTGGTATTATGCATTCATTGTTAACTGATGGAGAAGTATCCTATTTTCCATCCTCTATCTAAAACCCAACCCTCAATAAGACAGTTATGGTAGCTTTACTTTCCCACGTTCCCTGTTCTTCTTCTTTTGTCCTGAATTCTTCTTCAGTGAGTCCTCCTGAGTGAGGAGAACAGTCTCCATTACAGATTGAGGTAACCCTGAAAACATCTGACAGACAAATTTTAACTTTAAATGCAATCTGAATATAAATAACACAAATATTTCCTAATGTAGGATTGTTTAGATTTTTGAAGTATGACATGTACATCACTAGACTTTACAAAGCATTTTATGAAATATTATGTGAATGTTAGTTATATATTAATTACTTTTTATGACTTTTTTAGGAATTATTATGAAGTTTATTTTCATTTTATTTCTTTAAATTAAGGGAATAATAGAAAATATAAAAAAGAAAAATGGCACCAAGAGTTTACACTCTGTCTTTTTTCAATCTAAAAGTGCCTAAATATGAAATGTGACAGCCTTACCTCATTGGTCATTGTATAATTGGAAGTAGAATTGACTACAGTCAGATTAACTTTGAAGGAAGTTTCAGTACTGTCTACTGTCTCCTTTAAATTGGTCTCAATTGTATCATGCTCCGGTTCTGAATTCAGTGTGTTGACGGTCCATAAAGTTGGATCCTCTGCAGTTTCATTTAAAGGGTCCTTCAGTGAGAGAAGTAAAAAAAAAAACATTAGTGACAACTGGTGAGAAACTATTAAACACAGTTTCATTTCTCCAGGATCATGGTGAAAACATTTAAAGGCACACAGGCTCAAATAAAATGCAAATGCACAAAGGTATGAGATGGCTGAAAAACTCAAGATTACACAGAACCTTAAACAATAAATATCAAGGACTGTTAATAGAACAAGAAATATTCAGAACATGAGGTGTAAATTGTTTGATGAAGCATGGACTCACCAAGCTGCTGCAAACAGTTCTCAGAGATTTTGGACCATACCGACACGATAACAACACATAATTGCTGCAAATTTGTAGGCTACAGTGAGATGATTTGAGCTTTGTTGCATGATGTGTTATCCTTCTTGAATCATCCATCAGAAGATGGGTACATTTTGGTCATAAAGGGTCAGTAGCAATGTTGAGGTAGGCTGTGCATTTAAACAATGCTGAGTTGGTACTAAGGGCCTTAAAGTGTGCCTACAAGATATTCCCCATACCATTACACCTCCACCAACCTGAAGACACAGGATGGATCCATGCTTTCACGCAGTTTACACCAAATTTTGACCCTATCATCCGAATGTCAAAGTAGAAACATCACAGGAAAGACTCAGGCACTGTTTTTCAAACCTCCACTTCTCCAATTGTGGTGAGTCCATGAGAATTGTAGCCTACAGTTTCCTATACTTAGCTGACCTGTTTCGATGTGCATTCAGAGATGCTTGTCTGCATACTTTGGTTGTAACAAGTGGTTATTTGAGTTACTGTTGCCTTCCTATCAACTCAAAGTGTGACCATTCTCCTTGGATCTCTGGCATCGACAAGCAATTTTTCATTCACAGAAGTGCTGCTCACTAGATATTTTCTCTTTTTCTGACCCTTCTCTGTAAGTCGATGGTTGCGTAGGAAATTCCCAGCAGATTATTAGTTTCTGAAATACTCAGACCAGCCCGTCTGGCATCAACAGCCATAACGCATTCAAAATCACGCTCATGTTGAATTCAGCAGATCATCTGGAACATGCAATGTTTCGTTGCCATATGTTTGGCTGATTAGATATTTGCGTTAACAGTCGAACAGGTGTACCCACTAAAATATGTGGTAGGTTCATAGGTTCATTATTGTTCCTTCTCTTAAGACTAGGCTGAGGGTACGTACAACCAAGAAAGATTCAGGAGGCTGGCCGTCTACATCAGTGTCCTCAAAAGTGTCCCCTTTTGACAGAGGCCTGCTGGTGACGTCAAATTTCTCCGAACTCTATCGAGAAAATATAAAATGCATAGCAGTAGTAGTCGTTTTGAAAAGTTTGAGGTATTGGAAACAAGAAATGTAAACATACAGTATACAGTCTAAAAATAACATCAGACACTTCTTTGAGTCTACGTACTGTGTAGTCAGTGATGACGTTGGAGTTGTGCCTTTCTGTGTTTTCTTTTGTTTTCTTGGAGTTGCTGAGCACATGAAGCAGCTCCTCTATGCCATCCTGCAGCAACCTGTCAATCAAAGCCTTCAGCAAAGGAAGCTGAAAAAAGCTTTTATTTAGACAGCTGAACTCTACTTTTATTACACTATTGCATATTTATACAATGTGGTGCAAAGAGCTCACCTTTATACCGTAGGCTTCAAACATTGTCTCAATGTCCTAAAGTCGAGTGAAAATACGTTGTTCAGATACTTAATAATGTAAAATGAGAACATGTATGCCATAGAAGAAATCATTATATCCTTTATTCAACCTTCATCTCAAGAGATTTTCCTGGAGCTCCAGCGTCACCCTGCAGAAACATGAAAATAAATGCAGTCGGCATAATGTAATTTCCATTCCCATGTTTCTGAGGTATAACTCAAATCAGCATTACCTTTTCTCCTTTCAGGCCTCTTTCTCCTTTATCACCCTGCAAAACAAGACAAATCAGCAACCAAGGCTATATTTCAGGTTTTTTTAAGAACTCAGCCACAATATAAGCACCATTACCACCTTACCTTCAATCCTGGAGAACCCTAAACACACAGAAACAGAGGAGCAGGACATTTGAACATGCATCTACAATGCATGACATCAAGCTCACCATATCTGTACTCATTGTAGCCCACAATAAAAATAAGCACTGTAGTCATCACTGCATGATGACGTAGATTTCATGCAGGCGACAAGTGAATTATGCCATGCAACAGCAGAGATGATGTGCCATTTTTTAAAAAGCTATACATATGCAGAAACATGTGCACAAGCATCAAACTCACAGTAGGTCCTGGAGGACCCATTGGCATTGGGAATGCTTGTCGGATTTCATCAATGGTAGCACCCTGAGAAGAGATATATGGATATTAAGTCAAACTGTGTGATGTTTTTCTGAATCAACACCCAGCAGAAATGAGGAATTAGTCAAACCAATGGTGATTATAGGTGTAGTCATAAACAAGTCACCAAAAATGAAGTCATTTTTCATCATGTTTACCTCAGGAGTGACAAGCACCTGCCTCCCAGGCAAACCTGGAAGCCCTGGTTCGCCTTTACTACCATCTTTACCCTGCGAAGAAACAAACAGCATCATCCAGTTACAGCCTCAACTTCATCACAAAGTTGTGTTTTCCTTCTTAAATGTGAATACACTTACATCAGCACCTGCATCTCCCTTGTCCCCCTGAAATGAAGAGTGAAGTTAACACAAGTAAATGGAGAATAAAAGCTTCATAAACGTTTTGATTGCTGCAGCAAATCTAAGAACCTTCTTGCCGTCATCTCCTTTGAGTCCTCTTTCTCCCTGTGAAAAAAAAAGTAATTTCATCTAAAAAGAGCTAGAAAATGGCAAACAAATGTGCAAATTGGATAAAACAGTAATCCAGGTGATATCTAATAGCAAAGTGGTATAATTGTCAAATGTTTCTCACATCTTTTCCTGGCAGGCCCCTCTTCCCATCAATGCCAGGTCTCCCCTGTAGAGAAGAGGAAATGAAAAAGGAGATTGATCATTATCGTGGATAAACATGTGGCTCCTGCTAATTACACACCTGACGCAAGGATATATTTTGTTATATTGGCTTGAATGACTAAAGACTGTCACCATTAAAAGTGTATAAAAAATGGATGATAATGGTTTTGCCGGAGGCATCGCGTTTCAGGGTGAAACTCACAGGAGTCCCCGGTAAGCCAGGCATCCCAGCAATCCCAACACGGCCTTGATCTCCTTTTTCTCCTTTCTGTTTACAAGCATAGAAAAACAAAGTCTCCTTTTGCAAATATCAGCAAATTAAAATGACAAATGTTATTACAAACTGGACAAATTATAACTGAGGCAGTAAAACACACCACAGCAATGCGAAATAGCTGCTGACATGCTAAAAGCTTAGGCGTCTATAAGCACACATAAAGTTGATATAAGGAAAATAAAGACTGAAAATCATGACTGCACCTTAACTTTTCTTTTCATTAATCTTTTTTTGTTAAATGAGATAATACACTGTAACTCAGTGATAACTTGTTTTATGGTAATATGTAATAGGGCAGTAAACCATATACGTTAATGACAAGAATTTAAGTTCCATAAAAATTCATCCACTCACCGGACCAGGCTCTCCTTTCTGTCCCTGGTCACCCTATGGTTACCATAAGACACCTTGTGAGCAAACTCATACATGCATACCCTATATGTACAAATATACTGGGCCACTTACACATTACACCTACAAGTGCTGCTCCGCCATGGAAACTCATGCCATGAAGCTCCTGGCGCACAGTTTTTGTGCAATTTGCAATGATACTATTTAAAGAAATTTCCCAAAACTGCCTTACAGCAATAATGAGACCCTGCTACAGGAAAACAGTGAGTTTTGTAAAGGCATATGGCATGGCTTGGTGGCAGTGGGAATGAAAACATCTAATTTCAGCAATGAAGATCTGTGGCCCAATACTTTTTGTCAATATAGTGCACGTGATGCCTTTTACATGGAAATTTCCAAAATATTTTAATGTGCAATTTCAATAAAACAATTTAATAGTGTGCATTTTTATAACCTTCATTCCTGGTTTTCCTGGTAAGCCATCTAATCCATCTCTTCCAGAACCACCCTGCAAAGCAAATAGTTGCATTAAACATACCTTTGTAAATAAACAACACAAACAGAACCACAGTAAGTGCAATTTATAATTATGCACATGCATACCAGAGACTGTCCTGGCAATCCAGGTTTCCCCTCTGGACCCTGGACAGACACATTACGATGTTTCAAGACATTCAAGAAAAATATATTAGTTTTGATTAAAAAAAAAAGAAATAGATAAGAATAGCGTAAATGAATTTAGGGTCACTTCCTGTGTGGATGCCCCTTTGAACAGATTAACCAAGTTAGATTAATGATCAGTTTTGTGTCCTGAAAGGTAAAAGTTAATGCACTTAATTTTTGGCTGTCCATAAATTAATGGCTGCTTATACTTCAAAAAAATAATAATAAGTACAAAAAAGAGAATTAAACCCTAGCACCTTAGTAACATATTATAAGCAATGTTGCTTGGGGATGTACAGCTATCACAATGGTCACAGTCATTAGCTTGAATGATGTAGTGCTCTATACTGCCCTCTTCCTGGTTTCTTATTTTTTGCATATCTGCCACACTTTCATGTTTCAGATCATCAAACTAATTTTAATATTAGACAAAAATAACCTGAGTAAATACAAAATGCAGTTATTAAATGATGATTAAAATCAGATCCAAAAAGTTATCCAAACTAACCTGTCCCTATGTCAAAAAGTTGTTTCCTCTAAAACCAATGGAGAAATGTTTGTTATGCCAACATTAGAAGCAACAACTGTGATCAAGAGTTTGACGTAACTGGCAGTAAGTGTTTCATATCGCTGTGAAGGAAACTTTGGTCCACTCTTCTTTCCACAGTTGTTTTAATTCAGTTAGATTTTAGGATTTTCAAGCATTAAAGGCACGATGCATTTCAAGGATAATGCCAAAGTGTTCTGATTATTCCCAGATTTTGACTTGGCCACTGCAAAACCTCGTGTTTGAGCTTCAGGGCGTGAACTGAGGGTTGGACATTCTCTTTTAGGGTTTTCTGGTCTCAGAATTCACGGCTCCATCAGTTACAGCAAGGCATCCAGGTCCTTAAGTAGCAAAACAGCTGTTAACCATCACACTACCACCATCATTTTTGTTGTTGGTGTGTTTGTCGGTTGGTTGTTTTTAATGAACGGCTGTGTTGCTTTAATCTGAGATTTTACAACAGATGTAAAAGTACTCAAACCTTCCAAAAGGTTCTGCTTTAGTCTCATCAGGTAATATTTACATTTATATTTACATTTTACAAAAATGTAATATCTCACATTTTTGGCAAATGTGAGACGAGACTTTGTCCACTTTTTGGTACTGAATCGTGAACTTTAACTGAGACAAGCAAAGGCTGCAGCTCTTTAGATGTTGTTCTGGGTTCAGTTGTGATCTCCTGGATGAGTTGTTGATGGGCTCTTGGCTTCATTTTGAGTTTCCAGCCACTCGTGTGAAGTATCACCACTGTAACAAGTTTTCTCCATTTGTGGATAATGGTTCTCGTTGTGGCTCACTTGAGTACCAAATACTTAGAAATGGCTTTCCCGACCGATAGATGTCAGTGATCCTGTTTCTCTTCGTTTGTTGTCATGGCATGATTTTTGAGCTCCTGGGTGTGGCTAGTGAAACTGAACTCAGTGTTCAAAACATGTGGGGGCAGTTAACTTTTTCATATAGGTTTGGACAGCTTTTTTCCCCCTTGATAAAAAAAATCGTCTTTTAAAAACAGAATTGTTTTTACTCAGGTTATCTTATATTAAAATTGGTTTGATGATTTGTAACATGTTAATGTGATGAATATGCAAACATTAAGAAAACAGGAAGGGGAAAAGACTTTCTCACTGCACTGCGTATCACATCCTGTTGGTTACTTCATATGGTGAAAGTACTCACTTGTGGCCCAGGCGGGCCCATTTCTCCTCGCAAACCTGGCTGACCTGGCTCTCCAGGATCACCCTGATAAGAAGGAAAGGGAAAAACCTTTAATTCTTCCTTAACTGAATGAATTTAAAGTTGTAATGTGCTATTCTTCAAATTACCTTAATTACTCTGGTCAGTATGTTGTCTGAACCAATCTGATTGAATAGAACGACAGTTAAATTGTTAACAAACACAGTTTCAGTTGATTGGAAACAGACATAAGGTCTCATGGAGGAATGAGGCTTTTTACAAGCTGTGCTGTAACAAGCGCCTCTGTCAAACATGGTTGAACTGATCAAGTAATTATAGAGATTTGTTTACTTGTGTTCCCGGAGGTCCAGGCTTTCCCTTTATGACGATGACAGCACAATGAAAAGAAGAAAGACAAAACAGTTAAAATCTCCAACGTCATACTTCTGAACAAATCCAATATTTGCTAGACAAAGGAAAAATAGTTTGGTGCAATGAAGGATGGCAAACACACAAAAAACAAAGTTAATTACTCAACTTATCAAAACGGAATGACACAGGAGGATAGCAGATTGAGAAGATATGAAACAGTGACTGACACAGAAGAATAATCAGAAGGCAGGCAGCCAGGAGAAAAAAACCAAACATGTTGACTGATGAGAGAGAGGGAGGGAGAGATGGTGGAAACAAACTTACCGCCTCTCCTTTGTCACCTTTTTTGCCATCGGCACCCTTCAAAAGAGAAAAGAAATCTCAGGTGATGTTAAAGTTTTGCAATTTCAGTTGAATTATTACAGTTAGTTATAGTACAGTATAAAGCTACTGATCTGTACACACATACTAAGCAGAAAGATGAGGATCTTATAAGTGGATCTTCTTAAAAGTGTAAATTTAATAAAGCATAGTAATAACTCAGGAAGGCCACAAAGTCAAGCCCACATCAGCTGGTTCAGTTCACCACCTTCTACACAGTGAAGTGTTTCAGCTTTTTCAGCAGGAGCACAGCTGCTGCATACCCCCAAGCCCCTTTGCAACCCACCTTTACCTCAGCTCTTCCTTTTAATGCTGTTTCTCACTTAATGAGTAATGTAAGACAGCTTCAAACAACAATCTTCGTTTGACCACTGTGTGCTGACTGAAGTTTAATGATCGTGGCAAAGAACTTACAGGTGGGCCAGGCTTGCCAGGGTCACCTTTTTCTCCAGTGTCACCTGGTTTTCCTGGTAATCCCAATGGACCCTGATCAACAAGTAGAAAGAAATGGAAGCATTCAGCCCTGCACTCATGTTTCACAAACAAAGAGTCAGATTAAAAGCCTGATCAGAACTGTAACTACATATTCGGTATACTACATACTGGTTTGTCGCATTTTCAGATTTTGTCAAAATACATTTTGAAGTTACTTTTAAAATTTTGTGGGAAGTATTGTTTTTCCTTTTTTCTTATTTGAAATATACAACTGTTGAAGAAGTACCCTGATTCCTCTTTCACCAGGCTCTCCAGCTGCTCCTTGTTCACCCTGCGAAAACAAATTAAATGACTCTGTGGAGGTAATATGTGACGCTGGAGATGATTATAGGGATGTTAAATCATTATAAAAATAACAATCTTCAAGAGCAACATGTTTAAAAGTCCAAGCGCTGGTCAACAAAACAGTCACGTAACAAACAAATAGACTTTACCTTCATTCCCGGTTCTCCTTTAGCTCCAGGTGCACCCTACACACAAAGTCAACAATAAATCTAAGCAGTAGGAAATATTTAGCCAAATGTGCTAACATTCACAATATACGTGTGAACAAAAGAGAAGAGATAAAATAATTACATTTTTCCTGGTCCATTTGTTACATTTTTCACACTGTGAGCATTTTTCTGACACCATTGTTTCTGAATAGACGTGTTTATCAAACTAAATCTGAACTCTGCTGTACCTACTATACAAACAAAACTCATAGTTGCTGTAACGGCCACTCAGGATTTACTTACATCTTTACCTCTTAATCCCGGTTCTCCAGGATTGCCAGGTAATCCAATGCTCCCTTTTTCACCTTTAGAGCCATCTTTCCCCTGAGCAAAGACATGACCTCTGATTTACAACGTCAGCAAAAAAATTTATGCTTAAAAAATAAATAATTGGGGTTTTTAATTGTTTTAATACAAACCTGTTGTAGAATTTTACAACATATTTACAGCCAGCTCAAATTGGGTTTTGGTGTAAAAAAAAAAAAAAGGTATTGTCTGTATTTACAAAGAGTGCAGTGGCAAGATTGCATCTAAGAGGTGGGCTGACTTTTGGAAGTGATCCTGCTCCATTTCTGGGAGTTCCTTTCTCAAGTCGTAAAATATAAGTAGGAGCATATTTAAATCAGTACACAAATTGATTTGCAACACACAATTTGCTGAGAATTGCACCGATATTGAGACCATATTTAGCCCATTTTTTGTACTTGATAATGAAATTAACTGACTGTGTTTAGAAAAGGAGCACAACGTTTTTAAATCACCTGTAAAATCACCCTATCAGTACTATTTGGGGATTGTGCTCACACGCTGTTTTGCCCTGTTTAGTAATATGGCGTAATTCAAACATTATTCGAGTGGTTCAGTTAAGTGTTTTAAACTTTAACTGAAGTTAACATTTAGTAAACTTCTAAAACCAAAAAGAATTTTTGGCCATAAAAAAATATTTTATCTTGTCTATGCCTTGTCTATGTCTATATCTACCCTTAGCTCCTATGAAGTTTTGCCTAGGCATGGATTTATCTGGCAAGCTTCGCCAAACACTTGTGTTAAGCATGTGGAAAAGTGCAGGTGTTGCGAAGTGCTCACAAAAAAAAGATCATGGATAAACCCAACAAATCATACAGTAAAGAATAATTTCAGGTAGACCCCTTGGGCTTAAGAGGGTAAGGAAATACATGACACTGAATAGCCCACCAACAAAACCTCTGTTTTCACTTGTAGCAACGCACTGTGCAAATTTCCCAAATGCAGCAGACTGCAGAGAATGAGTATGTAGATATTTTTTTTTTCGCATCTGCCTGCTATGACTGGAAATTAGCTAAAAAAGTATAAAAGAAAAACCAAAATTAAGCAAAGGTAGCAATCCAAAAATACAAAATTCATTTATGTGTTTGTATTCTATGTGTTGTTGAATACTAGTGTTTGCATTCACCTTGCATGTATTATTTTGACCCGTTGTTTACAGAAAAAATATTCACAAGAAGAACTTAATGTAACTAGTGATGACTCACCTTTTGTCCTGGTTTTCCTGATAAACCAACATTTCCCTGTAAACAATGAAACTAATAAAACATCTAACAACAACAACACACAGCAATTTCCTGCTTTATGATAGGATAGCAACAGAGTTAAAGATTTAAATGACTCACCCTTTCTCCATTTTCTCCCTTCTGCCCCTGCTGTCCTGGAATCCCAAAACCAGGACTACCCTGCACATATCAAAACAAACCATAACCGTACCATAAAGTGATATTCAGTTATTCTATTTGCTCTAATCCTGAAATAATAAAATGGAAATGACCATGATGGACAATATTTCTCCATAACAACCTTTTCTCCCTTGTCTCCTTGTTCTCCCTTTATTCCCTGAGGGCCTGTGGAACCAACTGGACCGATGTCTCCCTGAGAGAACACATGCACATACATGAGCACATGTACATCAATTGATAAGAGAAGGCTAAACCTCTCTCCACTCTAAATGGACCCTGTGGACTGTCATTAATTATGTGCCATCCAACAGAGCATTCAGTCTCCCTGAAAAAGCTAATGAGAGAAAATTTTTAATTGTGTTTGATAAGCGTGCCCAAGAGATTGAGTCTGCAAAAATACACCAATTAATTAACAATGTTTTCAATTACTCACCTCTGGCTGATTTATTTTAACCCACTTAAGATAAATACGTGCACACAGCTTAGTCTGGTTGAGAAGAAATTAAAAAAGGTGTTGCAGCACCAATAGTTTCAGTAGTTTAAATCCTTTTACTCAATGATAAAACCTTTACCTGGAACTAATGGCAATTTCCTTATTTTAATCTTAAATGCCTTAACTGCAGACGAGCAGCTTGTACCAACAGAAAAAGTTGTTATAATTGCACTTTACGCAGAGTTTGCAAAGTCTCTTTGTACGCAGCTGAAAAAGAACAAAATTAAATCATCCAGGTTTCACAGCTGACTGCAACTACCACAGCATGACTTCTATATTAGGTTCTTATCTGTTATTATCTCACAGGTTTGAAACTAGTATGATTACTTTATTTCCCATAAAAGAAAAACAACCCTGAAATAGGTGACAGGTACAAAAACCACAACCATTAGTAACTAGTAAGCTTAGATCTAATTAAAAGAAAGCTAATCTATATCACAGCCTCCCTATTGCTGATCTGTATCTGTTAAACTGACAGAGGGACAAATGAAAGTTTATAGAGGTTATGCTTACAAAAAGGGATCCTGTACCACTGTCCAGAATTTATTAGCTCAAACTCAGAATTCTAAATCTATAAAGGATTGTTAAAATCCTGCTAGCCAGTTAAGCCCTGGACTGTCCAGAAATGCTTCAGGAGGGACGAGTATTTTAAATCAAACAGACAAAAACAGTCTGATTTTACTAAAAGTAAGATGCTGAGTAATGAATGAACCCCCAAAATGTTGGCATCTGCTCCTTGATGACTGTAGTTCCACCAACATGTAACTTTTTCTTTAAGTGCAATGAGACACATGGTTCATTCAATTACCAGCCAGGTGCGTGCCTAAATGTGAAACATATGTAAGAAGATGGCAAAAATGCAGGCTGAGATGGAAATTATACTGGTACCCAGCTGCACCGACTACTGGTGACATGCTTTTCCTCTTTTGTGTGCTCTATATCCTACAGCTTTTGATCAGGTAGGCTGAAATTAGCATATGGTATGTTTCCCTTTTCAGATCTCAGCCAGTCAAACTGTAAAAGGAATCACCTGGAAAGGCTGGTTAGTAACACTATGGGGGGATCTCACATGATAAAGGTGTAGATTGTGGATGCTGTGACTTTTAAAGCACCTTTCTTAACGTTTCCTTATTTAATTAAGAATATATAGTGCCCGATGATTGACTTGAGAACTATCCAGACCAGACACTTGATGTCCTATGACAGCTGGAATATCCACCACCTCCTTCCCCAGAGCCCAACAGGTTAAGCATTTCTTCAAGGACATTTAAGGCTATTTGACATACTTGAAGGCTGTAATTAAGCTGAAAAAAAAAATGTTTTGGAAGAATGTTGATGTAGTATACACTGACTGGAAAAATCAGTAGTGAAAATAGAAACAGATCAGCAAAAGTTCTGGAAAAAGCTCACACACTGGTAACTTACCCTGGCCCCCTTTTTCCCAGCTGGACCAATTATCTGTTGTGACAGGGAAAAGACAGTTTAATAGCAAAGCCTCTATATACTAGGTTGAAATATATAAAATGGTTTTCTTACACCCTTTGCCGGGTCTCCAGCAGGTCCTCTTGGACCTTCATCTCCCTTTAATCCCATCGGTCCTGTCGGCCCCTAGAAATGTGAAGGTGAACTCTCAGTGGCACTTCTGTTGTGACCGCCTCTCTGATAAAAGCTGTTTATTTTTGATCCCAACAAATCAAAACCAATTTCTTCTTTTTATCACAAAAACTAATCTTGTTGAATTACTACAAAGCGTATTACAAAACACAGGAAGATGGTCCTCATGATGACAGTTTTTCCGGTAGCAATCTCTTCCAAAAGATTATGCTGCTTCAAATTAAAAATCACTGAAGCAGAAAAAAACGACCCATTTGCAAAACATACCCACTGAGGTTTGACAATTTGGCTCATGGATGTATGCAATCATAACCATCTCTGATACAGTGTAATCTTCAAAACCCAGAACAAAATGACTTCCTCATTTGTTCATTCATCAATCTAAATGTCTGCTTGGAGACATTAGCAAAAGTTATTAATAGGTTTAAAGCTAGTCTTTCAGTTTTCAGAGTTGGTGCAAAATAAAAACACTGCACTTGTTTTTTATATTTATTTATAGCTTTTGATAATTTCTTTTAACATCTGTTTCAATTTATTTCAATCTTCTCTAATCCCCACAGGGTCAAAGGTATACATACAGGTTCAAATATATGCATATTCTAATATACTGATATTTGGTTAAATGTGTCTCAGCAAGTTGCAGTTTGACGGGATGCTTTAGGTAGCCATCGACAACTGATCACAAATCCCGCCGGGATAATTCTGGCTGGGGTCTTCTTGGCAGAATTTGTAGGATTCATTTAAATTGGTTGGTTTTCTGGCATTTCCTGACTAAGCATAGTCTACACCAGGGGTGCCCAATCCTAGTCCTCGAGAGCTACTTTCCTGCAGCTTTTAGATTCATCCTTGTTCCAACACACCTGAATCAAATGAATGTCTTGTTATCAGGCCTTTGCCAAACTTGATGGCATGCTGAAGAGGTCATCAAACCATTTGATTCAGCTGTGTTGGAGTAGGGATGCATCTAAAAGCTGCAGGACAGTAGCTCTCGAGGACTAGGATTGGGCACCCCTGGTCTACACACTTTCAAAAGGGTTGAGGTCGGGACTTTGGAAAGGCCATTACAGTGTTTGTGTTTGGAGATAGTCCTTTATTATTCCATTACTTGTGCAATATACCAGCACCACTGGCAGCAAAACAACCCCACAGCATGATGCTGCTACCGCCATGGTTGAAAGTCGGTGCAGTGTTCTTAGGTTTGAAAGTCTCATCCTTACTCCTCCAAAAGTAGTAGCAGGATAATTCAGTCTTTGTCTGACAATAAATATCTTCTCTTTTCTTTTCTTTCTTTTCTTCTTTTAAAACTTTAAAACTTTTAGATCTCTGACATAAACTATATATGTGTCTGCCCAACTTATCACTTCGTAGATCATCTCATCGAGGTCTCTTAATTGTTCCATGCTCTTACTTTAAAACCAGAGGCAATCACGCTATTGAGGTTTCAGAAAAGCCTTTCTTAGCTTATCAGGATGATTGGTTTGTTTTTAAAAAATGACAAAAACTCATTTCTATAAGTTAGCTTTCCGCAGTTATTATGGGCCACAGTTTATATTTATTTGTGTGTATGAAAGTGTGTCTGTTGAAATGAATGTGTCACTATGTGCCTGTATGTTGGACTGTATTTATTTATCTTTAAACTGTGAAACACCTTGTAACACTGTGTTTTGAAAAACGCTGTATAATTAAACTTATATTATTATTATCATTATTACTCATAAATCTTATGCCACATTGTATAAGATGCAATCCACACTCACTGGGGGTCCTTGTGGTCCTATTGGTCCCACCTCTCCTTGGTCTCCCTAAAGAAGAAAGAAAATGTTAACGCACACTTTTTTTGTACAAGCAGCCTTATTCATGTTAATCTAAAATGAATCTTCACATTCACATGCATGATAATTGTAAAACAGAAAGAATTTATATGTGAATGAACTCACCTTGTCTCCTTGCTCCCCTTTCATTCCCTTTTTTCCCTGCAGGTAAAAATAAATCACTTGCTTTAAATTAATTCATCAATGATTGTTATGCAGTCTTCGCTTTTATCTGTGATAAATTTGCTTCATTTCATTAGAAGGAAGTGCAATTCATTTATATGCAGTTAAGTATAAAACATGCAGGGTAGTCATATGTGACTATTCAGTTGGTGATAAAGTGCACACCCGAGGTCCAATGATTCCCTGGATGCCCTGCTCTCCACGCTCACCCTTAAAAGACAAAGAGAAGAAACATGTGAATCCACAATAAAGTTTTAACAATAAAGGGTTTTAGATTACTTTAGGATATTAGTAAAAATCCGAGTTTAAAAATGTATATTTTGGTACCTTTGGGCCAACTGGTCCTGCTAATCCAATATCTCCCTGCATGACAAAAGTAAAACAAACACACAAATAATCCAGTCTTTAATGCAGTGTCGACTATTCTCCAAGCTGATGACTAAACTCTGTGTCCTTCATGTCTGCTGTAAGGTACCTTCTCTCCTTTCTCTCCATGAGGACCTTGAACACCTTGTATGCCAACTCCCTCCTCACCCTGCAAGAAAAATTAAATATTATAAACAATGTATTTTTAGCAATTATGCACCTAGGGTCTATACAAGCACAAAAGCTGTAATTCAAAATCACCTTTTCTCCTTTCTGGCCTGGCAGTCCTGGTCCCCCATCGACACCAATGGGACCAGGCAAACCTGCAATGCCCTGCAGCAGTTTGCACATGTGTGAGTTTGGGATGTGAGAGACAAAGCGGGCACAGAAATGTCAATCGCAAATTCTGTTTAATTTTTTTCTTAACTAAGCTGCCCGAACACTATAATTTTATCAGCTATGTGCTTACATCTTTTCCCGGCTCTCCTTTGTCTCCTTTCACGCCCTGCTTCCCACGTAAGCCCTTTCAAAAATAAATGAAATATTATAAGATATGCAAACACAACAAGACATATTATATAACAAAATAACCGAGCGGTTTGAAAATAGGCTAATATACAACATTTATGAAAGTAAATTAGAAGCTGTGATTCATTTTTTTAAGCAAATGTATAAAACGACAAGAAGACAGCCTTCATACTTACTTTTGTACCCGGCTCTCCGGGATCTCCCTGCAAAGTGCAAACAGTAGAAGCAGCTCTGTTGGACTATGCTGTCAAAACATCTTTGTGACACTTCATACTAAATACTCCAAGCTGTCTTGACATTATATGATGTGCAGTGACAGGCATTATAAAACATCGTGAATTAAGAAAGGTGGGGTGTAATTACAATGCCCTTTTTTTTCCCTTTTTTTTGCTTCCCTTGAATCTACGTTACCTTGACAGCTGTTCCTGGTGGCCCCGGTGATCCTGGCTGACCAGGCAGACCTGGAGCTCCATTGACCGCTGGAAGACCGGGAGGTCCTGGGGGACCCTGTAACATGCAGTTAAAATGATCTTAAAATGCCTTAAAGATTACCTTTCAAAAACTACTTGTTTATTTGTTTGTTTTTTGGGTAATTTTTTTTTTTTGCCTTCTCAAAAACTCACTGAGGAGCCTGGCTCTCCTTTTCGTCCGGGCACAAAATTTGCATCTGTACCAGCTATAACGTATCCCGGCTCTCCCTGAGAGGAAGGCAAAAAAAGACTCAGTTTATTGTTGTTGCAGCATTCAAATCTTAAAAGTACATAAACAGCTGTCTCATAAATAGAAAGCAAAATTAAATGCATGGATTAGACTTACTCTTTCTCCTCTCTGTCCCTTTGGACCAGGAAGCCCAGGTGGACCCTACCATGAAAAGACTGTTTTAAAAATCCAGTCTCCAAAAAATATAGATGACACAATTCGGCAATTTATATATATTTTTTACAGATACTTTGTTCTCACCATGTCACCTGGAACACCTGTAGGGCCCTGGAAATTAAAAAAGTTATCATATTTTCAGGTTCGGATCAGATCAGTGTGACATTCTGTTCTTTATGGATATACAAGCGTGAGAAAAAGAAAGCTGTTGTAGCACTATATGCAGACCTATGATGCACTGCACCACAAATTAAACGCAGCATATCAACACAAACACCTCATGCCAACTGTCAAGCACGGTGGTGGAGGGGGGATAACTTAGGCTTGTTTTGCAGCCACAGAACCTGTGCTCCTTGCAATCAGTAGGTCAAATGTGAGGCCATCTGTCCAACAGACAAAGCTTGGCCCAAACTGTGTCATGCAACACGATCCCAAGGACACAAGTAAATCTACAGCCGCATGGCTGAACAAGGAAAGAATCAAGGTGTTGTAATGGACCATTCGAAGTTCAGACCACAACCTGACTGAAATGCTTGGACCTCAAGAGAGCTGTGCATACACTCTATGCACAGGACTGCTTACACTGCTGTAAAATCATTTTCATATGTCTTTATGTACCCGTTGGCCAGCAGAACCCGGTGGTCCAGTTCTTCCTGGGCGACCTGGCAAACCAGGAACACCGTCAGTTCCAGGAAGTCCCTGTCAAATTAAGACATTAGAGTCAGTCCTGAAAGTTAAATAACAAATTGCAGAGGCACACAAATACTACTGCACTGTTAGTGGTTTCGATACAGCATTTAAACATAACACTAATTGTATATACAGAATTCAAAGAGGACAGTACACGGGAACTAATTTAATGCAAATGGTTTAAAAGATGAGGTCTTGAACTCTTACTTTCATATACTTTTGAAGCTGAAATGCTCTACAAACATCTTAATTCATGTTTTTGTTTACATGCAACTCTTGTTGTTATGTACATATATTCATGCACATACAGTTAACATACACTGTATGTGCTGATGCTTACCCTTTCTCCTTTCTCTCCTTTTGACGATGTGAAAGGATCAAACTCTCCAGGGCTTTGTCTGAATCTCTACAACAACATTATTAATTGTTATTTTTAAAAGGTTTGGTTGATGATAAGTAAAAAAGTGTATCTGAATATACAAGGCAGAAGCGGGGCAGTGAAAAACTGAATAGAAGGGAGAACAAAGCATAAGCGTATTATTTAAAAGGCGCCATAAAGTAAGGACAAACATACCAGACCAAGACCCAAACTGTCTCCCTGAAAGAATAAAAGATTATCAAAAATAAAGAAATAAGTTTATGAAATGTTACAGGAAAAAATGCATCAGTTTCGTCTGAGTCAAATAACTCACCTTTTCCCCTTTTTGGCCCTGAGAAAACAGATTATTGACATGATTAATCACTGCAGAATAACAAGGTTTAACAACTCACGATTATGACTTTGCGGGAGAAAGAATCAAACAAACCTTCATGCACTGAGTTAGGCATGGACCCTCGGGCTTAAGCATCTCCTCTGGGTCATCAGTGGGGGTGTCTAGCTGAGCACCCTGAAAATGAAAAAAAAAATGAATGCATTACAAACTATTCAACTGACTTTTAAGTAGACTTCACAAGCAGAGAAGGCTCACTACAAAGCTTCTTTGAATTTGCTCTTCAAGATTAATTTGAATTCTTATTATGCAACACAAGGTTGTATAACAAATTTGGAGATGTAGTCTGTTTGTGCTACCAAAAATTCTGAATGAATTATTCACTATTTGAGTCATAAAAGTAAAGCTACTGTTTGCAGTGAAGTGCGGGGGGGGGGTGAATCTCAGAGCTTCACACGTGTAGTCTTGCAGCCTGAAGAAATAAACTTCAAAGTTTACTGGTTAGGCAGAAGAGGCACCACATGTAGTACCAGTTGGTGAATTTTCCAGTTAGGACACTTTTTTATGCTCGTCGCTATAAGTGACTTAGTGACTTGGAAAGTTTTATCGGTGATATTGATTCAGAGAAATCTGAAACTATTTATCTCCTGCACCTCAGCTCTACTGACAAAATGAAAAACAGGCGTGTCTGTCTTTGCCACCTTTCTTCTAAAATCAAAAATCACCTGCATATTTTTTTCCTTACAATGTGCAGGTGATTGTTCTCTGGCCACCACACCGCAAGATTGCTCATGTCCTCCGGATATGAACAAAAAAAATACACGTACATCCACACCAAAAGAGGGGCAGGTGCTGGGCTGACAACAAGCAAACAACAAAAGGAAGAAATCAACTGCTTGAACACTGCAGAGCTCCGTTTTTGCCTACTGATTGCACCAGGCAATCTATGACGTTTCTACCACACCTGCTCATTTTTAGACAAAAAGTTTCAGTTTCATTACTGAATGCGGAGCTCAAATCAGCAGCATTCACAGAGGCTTTATTTATTATCAAGGTGTGTGAAGACGGGGGACAGTGGAGCCAACTGCTGAGAAGCTACGTGGGACAGGCCTATTGTCTTTTATGAAGAACCAGCCTCTCAAAACACATCATCAGAAATGGGCTGAGTCTGCAGTCACGTCCTCCGGTCTGATGTCAAGTAAAGAATGGTGACGTTTTCTCGCCTGCAGAGCTTTTGTGTGCAAATTTAAAATTAACTGGATGCACCTCTGTGTAATACATGGTCATTAGACACAAATAATCAGCTCCACAGGTGTTTTAGAAGATCCATCTACACATGCTCAAAGTGTGTTCACTTTACAGGCACAGTATAAAAGCTGTCCCAATACAACAAAATCCCCTACAACACATACATGTATGTATCTCTTATGGACAAAGATTTCCTTCGTTTACAGTCATTTATTTATTTTAGTTCCTTACAGACAGACAAGCAATACCTTTGCCTTATTTCTTTACCTCACCTCATCTTGTAGTTTGAACTCTGTGACGAGTTCGTCACTACAGAGGCTTCTGATAAATTCTCTCTCCACGGAGGGAAAATCATCAAAAGTTGGTGAATAGAAGATGTTTTTGTAGCTGGTAGGAGCTGCAATTTTATTCAGTTCTTCATGATCTGCATTCGAAACTCCAACTGCCAGGACGCTGACCCCTATAGAGACACAATCGTGATAACTGAATATTTTAGTTTAAACTTTTAATTAGTGAAAACCCCTTTCACGTGTTTTGAACAGTTTATATTATAACTCACCCAAGGCGCGTGCAATTCTGGAGGGCGGCACCACATTGTCCTGGGCCTTGCCATCCGTAAACAAAACCAGAACATGGGGTACATCCTGCCTCATCCCATGAGCCTCCTGAAACAGTTCTTGCAGAACATAGCTGATTCCCTTTCCTGAGGAACAAACAAACAAAAACAACAAGAAATAAGTTTTAAGAGGAAGTAATATGACTTTTGGTTAAATTCTGGTAGATTATTTTTGCTAGTTTTCCAGCACTGTAATGAGATTGTTCAGCCATGTTATTATTAGGGGTCTTGGACCATATGAATTATTGTATCATCTTACTGATTCAACAAAGAAAACATACTTTCTTGTTGTTTTTTAACACAAAATTCAATTTGCCCATGCACAACAAAAGATCATCTCATATGACACTAACTACGTCAGCAGTCAGTGTGCAGGCTTTTGGTAACAGAACAGCATGACACCTGTTAAAAAGACTACGGTGTTCAATACAGGAAATAGTAAAAGAGGCTCCTGGCCCACTGAAGACAGCTGGCAAACTGAGACAAAGCATGGTGCACATCTGTGTATCACCAACCGGTTTTGGTGTTGCCCCCTCCATAACGCAGCGCTCTGAGAGCCCTGAGCACAGAGTTTCTGTCTTTGAAGTCATTAAGGCGGAATTCAATGCGAGGCTCATCGCTGTAATGAACCACAGCTATCTGAAAGAAGATTGAGAGAGTGAGAAAATGCCCATCATCATAACATCAATATAAAGGATTTTTAGATCACAGCTGAGTGTGATGAAACTTCACTCTTCAAAACGAAAATCATAAGAACTATATATTTGCTTGTGCTTGCCTCCTTGGCTGACAAAAAAAATGGCATTGTGCCATGCCTCTCCTTTCTGCCAGTGTTTGAGTCAGATTCAGCCCATTTGGTGGAGAAGAGCACATTATGTTACTGCTAATGGTCTAAGCCTGCACATGAGACTCACCTTCCGGGCAGCTATTATGACTCAAAAACTGCAATCGAGTCCAATTTGTAATTGTCTAAACAGACTCACAGCCAAAGTGATCAAATTAAACACCTGAAAGTTATATCTTCAGCAAAGTACAAAGAAAAGTTTTTACTGAGCAACTAACCTGCGTGCCTTGTGAACCAATTACGGGGAAGTATGTAGCCACTCGAAATATGAAGTCTTTCATCTTCCTAAAGTTGTCGGTGCCAATGCTCGACGACTCATCCACCAAGAATACTATATCTGCTTTGGTCTTACCGCACACTGGACAGAAACAGGACAGAAAACAGTTTTGACTAAAAATACGCTACATATTATTTAACATGAGGGAAAAAATATAAGAGAATCTCTAAAATACCTGGTTGTGGTGGTGTTTTTTTCTCTGTCACTCTACTCAGTGTGGTTAATCGAAAGGATGTGACTGCTCCTGCCTTGCCCTCAGTGACACTTGGCTGAACGTGGGGCTTCTTGGTTGTTAAGGACTCAGTTGGAAGCACAACATCAGGGTGCCAGGTGGTCCTCATGGGTGATTGAGCAGTGGTTGTGTTGATGATAGAGGGAGTCTGGGAGTCCCCAGTGATAGGAGGGGAATGGGGGGGCACTGTAGGTGGCACAGGCTGGACTGTTAACGCTGGGCAAGCTGGTCCCACTGTGATACACAGAACCATAACAAATAAATCAAACGCTTGAGGTCTCTGGAGTCAAACAGAGTCTTTGCTGGAACAACAAATGGGATTACAAAGGAAGCAATAAAACACTGCTGCAGCATTCTTCACTTTGGGTTTTCAGCTTGTACCAGTCTTAGGAAAAAGCTACTGTAGGTGTTCACTGAATATCAACAAACATAACAGCTGACAATAGAAAGCTAAGAAAGATGTATTTATGCATGGGTACTCAGACAAATAGGTTCAATATTTTAAAGCATTCATGCAGTTTAGAGTAAGAGCACGGCCATATGAGAGATGTAGTGCTAAATAGCTTAACACTTAGCTAAGATAGCATTTCTTTTCTTCAGCAAGCTAATTTTAGCTTTGTCAATTTTATATTTACAAAAATAAAAATACACACACAGTATTGTGTGGCTGTAGGTATTTTAGCCTGATCAGTGGATGTATTAAAGTAAATATGTGGCACAGAGAGATCTGAAGTGTATGTCTATCGTTCAGTCAAACAACTTGCAGAGAGTCTTACATATTCTCTGATACATGGTGCTTATAGGCCCCTCCACTTCTCCATACAAAGGTCTGATGGTGAAAAGATATGTTCTGCCATACAAGAGATCACTGATCTTATAGTAGGTGAAACCAGGGCCAAGGATTTCTGTTTTTGTGTCAAACACTGAAAAAAACATACAAAGAAAACATGGTGTTGCAAAGTGATCAGTCGTGACAGTTTCAAGAAATAATAAATAAGAAAATAAATCTTTATACTAAAAGGGATTTGAGTGTGTAAAAAGGAAAGGAAACAGTATTTTTTAATAACCTGAAAAATAATGTGTCAAATCTACAAGCAATAATGATATATCTGAACATCTGGTGAGAAATTACATGTACGGAGATTCTGTCAATTATGACAATATTACTTTAGGAATTTTGTTAATGAGATTTTTCACCTTATTAACATACCCTTTTTAACAAAAGGGTGCTTATGTTGCCACTTTATTCACAAAAGACATCTCATGGTTAAAACACTCTGAAATCTCTAAACAATTATTCCTGGCATGCTGGGATACTTGTGTTTTATTCAGGCAAATATTGCCTTTTCAGACCAAGACCTGTTAAATAAAAGAATGTTTATGGCAGGTCTCATTATGCAGTGTAATATAATTTACATAATATGTAATTCATCTCTGGAGCCTAAACGAAAGTTGCATGAATTATAAGAAGGTGCTTTATCAAGTTGTGGTTCCTTACTGACCTGAGATGTGCCTCCAGGAGAGGCGATATCCTGAGGCACCAGCTACGCGTGTCCAGTTCAGAACAGTACTGTTGTCTGTTGTATTCAAAGCAGCAAATCCTTCTACTTTTGGAAGATCCACTGAAACACACAAAATAGCTCTCATGAATAATGAAATAAAGAAACAAGTGACATTAGGTGGGTTTTTTTGCATCCGCCACATTAGATTTTAAATTAGGCCATCAATATGTGTTAGAAGTGCAAACTTTCAGCTTTAATTCAAGAGGTTTGACAAAAGTTTTGAATGAATTGTTCCTGAAATACAACCATTTTTAAACATGGTGATTTTAAGAGGCTCAAAGTAATTGGACAAGCAGTTTCATAGCCTCTGATAAAAGATTTGGAGTTGACTCAAAATGTTGAACTTGCATTTTGGTAGCTGCTCACTGGAACTTTCAATACGAGGTCCATAGAAATGTTGATGCAAGTGAAGGACGATGTGTCTACTTGAGAGATAGCAAAAAGTTTAGTGGCCAAATCAGTGATCTGTACTGACCGACTCAGTAACACCAAAAGGCTTTGGAAGATTGCAGAACACAACTAATATGGATATTGATTCTAACCCAAGACAGCAATCTTTCAGTTATGAAATACAAAACTGTATGTGGGAAGGCCCATAAATAATGAGCAACTGAAGGTGTCTGTAGTAGAGGCAAGAGGAAGCAAAGCATTTGGTGATATCTATGAAACGTAGGCTTCAGGCATTGACTGCAAAGAATTGTTAGAAGTATTGAAAAACAAACCTTATATTTAAGTTGATGTTGTCCAATTACTTTTAAATCTACTAAATTCTAAGCCACCGTAGTGGCATTTACACATAATCTGTTTAAGGAAACTGGTGAAACATATATTACTGTACATTTCCCTGAAACTCAGACTGTTCCCTACGACCGGGGCCAGGCAGGACTCACAGGTACGTGCTGTGACCAGGACAGCGCTTCCTTCCCTGCTGCCCACCATGGAGGACACCTGGATCTTGTAAGCCGAGCTCTCTCGCAGGTTGCGGATGGTGTAGGAAGCAGAATCAGCCGATACCACATGGGACTTCTCATCCCCCCCTAGTGCAGGGAATAATTAAATCCAGCATGAGAGTGTCAAACAACCGTGTTTGCAGTCGTTTACGGATGAAACTTTTATACAATGAGCCACAAGAGTCTAAACTGAGGAGTGATAACTCATTATGCTGCTAGATGCTGTAATTGGAAAATAATGCAAATATCCAAGACATGCTTAATATTTTCATCGACCTGAGTGAAATCTTTTTTCTCAGCTTCCCTGATCCAGAGATGTAAACTCTAGATATTACAATAAAAAATGCAGTTTTAATTCTACTGTATATTATGTCAACTTGTTCATAGCCTGAGGCGTTAGAATACACATTTGGGAGGTTTTATTTATGTGCTTTCTTACCAAGAAATGGGATCCAAGAGATTTTGTATCCAGAAGCCCCTGGTGCTTTTTTCCAAGATAGTGTGAAGGAATTTACTCCAATGTCCTCAACCTTCACCTCCCTCACTGCCTGGATTGGATCTGACTCTGACACTGCAGCTAAGCATAACACAACATCACCACAAGAGATTTCAATCCAAGTTTTATACCATAAAGCTGTGACAATTATTATTTTTTTCACATCACAATGCATTAAGGACCCAGAAATCATAAAATATGTGATTAAAATCTCTGAACAATTTGCTGATGTGACTTTACTTACCCCTCCCTATCATTTTACAGTGTAATAAACTTAGCACTTGGAGCTTGGAGTAACACTCTGACAGTGACAGTGATAGAATGATAGCAGCCCTGCTGACTTGGACTCAGTGACACATACTACAAGTGACAGCAGCAGGAACTGTGGTTAAAACGGGAAGACCAAAGTACATGACATGTCAGTCAAACACCGACACTTACGAGGGTTTATGTGACACAGATTGAGGAACTTTGCCGTACCCTTCCCATTTAATTACGATGGGGGCACAGCTGCACAGAGCCATTTTAGATCTAAAGATGGCTCATGATAAATTCAAAGTCACTGAGACTTCACATATGTTTTGTACCTGTGAGCTGAGATAAGGAGATTTCTGGTCCCTCTGAGTTGCCATACACTGCACAGATGGTGACTGTGTAGGTAGACTGTGGATTCAGGTCTTTGAGACGATGGAAGAGGATGCTACGATCCAGGTACTGGACTTGGGGTTTGCTATTATCTGCAAGCATCAGACAAAAAAAACCAACACAAATTATCTATCTATCTATCTGTTATAAAGATAATGTATGGTAAATAGAGGGTCTTTAATGGGGCTGGCATGCTGGCATGCTTTAAAATGGTGAAAACAAGCAGGAATGGGAAGGAACATAAATATATTACCTGTTTTCCATGAGAGTTTGTACTCGGTGGCTCCAACGATGGGACTCCACGCCACATCTATAATGGTGCTTGTGTAGGATGTCACCTTGAAGTTAGAGACATAACCCAAAGGAGCTGTAAAAATGAAAGAAAAAACATCAAGGGCTGATCTTATAAATACCCTGTTTCATGTAAAAAAAGATGAATCACAAATCTTTGGCATTTTTGATTTCCTCATCGTGACTTTTTCTCTTAAAGCCCATTTTGGAAGTTGCTGAAAGTCTGCTGATCACTAAATGCACTGCTCACTCCAGTGTCAGTGTGGTTACACATGTAACAGAGGTCGGTGACGATGTGTGTGGTCATGGTTAATACAAACAAAAAAGTCTGTTTAGCATGTAGTGTTACCCCCAAAATTCGTTGTGCATTGCACACTGAATTCAATTCTCTCCTCGTCAACCATTTACATATCAAAATGTATTATCAAGGTTTCAAGGTTTGCTTGCATTCATGTTTATAATTTTTAATGTTTAGTTTTTAATATTTTTAGTCCCAGGCATTGTTGGCTTGATAGTGAAAGCTTGACATAAGTGCTCCTGGATATCAGTGGAATGATGTGACATCATTATTCTGAGTGTTACGTCACCTGTGTGCATGCACCCACAACAGACAAAACAGAGAACCAATAATGGGAACAGCTCCACAGCTCTACTGCTTATAGACTGTGCAAGCTGGGATATCTGAGTATTTTCAGTAATACAGAGAAGTTTGAAAAACTATTTCACTTTCTAATTTCAGTCATGAAAAAAACCCTTTTAGACTTTAAGAGAAGTGACAGAAGTAGGAACTGTGGTTGAAATGGAGTCATTCCTATGCCCCAAGGGCCCTATGTTCCTGAGCTCTAAAAAGCACATAATGGGAAGCTGGAAAAATGCATATTTTCCAGCTAACTAAGCACCTAATGTGACTTATGACTTATGGGTTATTGTGGGTACACATCAAAAAGTTATATAGAGTGTTACCCAGTGTTTTTGTATGTGTGTGTCTGCAATAGAATGGTAAAGCAATATTGAACTGAGGGAACATAGCACCATAAGAACATAGATATACTCCTGTTACAATGGCCACATGCCAGTCAAACAAAACCAGATCTCTTTCTCTCGCCATTATACGTAGTGAATGACTGAGATGACACTGTACAGAGGAACAAGACAACTAGAGGTCAGATTTCATTGAAAACAGCCAGTATGTATCCTGGGAAGCTGCTCCAGTAAGTGTGGAACACAATTTTTAAAAAATTATATTTATTACATCTTTACTTTCTTCTAATAAACACTAAAGCTACACCCAAAAGTTTTCTGGAAAAAAAGTCTACTGAAAAAGATGAAAAAAATGGCTTATTCCTACATTTGAATATGATGTCTGGTGAACAAGGTTACTTACAAGTTCTGAAGGTGACAGTGATGCCAGGTCCAACCGCAGAGCCAAACAGCACATAAAGAGTCAGGACATACTCCGTATCATGGGCTACATTTTTCAGCTGGTACTGTGTAGTGCTGCTGTTCAGAGCCAATTGCCTGGGACGATCCCGACCAACAAACTCTAGAAATAATATTAACATTACAGTTAGTCTGTTATTCCTCAGTGACTTCAAAGTTTCACCAACCCTGGCTTTGTATCAGAGGCAAATATCCTCCTTTCCCTGTATTTCATCGCAAGCTACTGGCATGTTGCTATGGTTAAAGTGTCCATTGAAAAAATAACTGAGTTGAGAATATCTCATAAAACAAGGGTAAACAGCGACAGACAATAATGACTGAATAAATCACCTGGGGTGGGTCTCCATGCCAATCTGTATCCTGTAGCCCCCGGGACACTGTTCCATGAGACGACTGCAGCACTTGTGCTCACAGCAGATACTTTCAGAGTCTGTACTGAACTACTTTCCACTGAGAGAAAGAGAGATATAGAGAAATACAAAGAGGACTGTTATGCATCTTATCTACTGCTTAGGTGCAATTTTTATGGCAAATTTTTAATTACGTGTCTTGACTTTCGCAGTGGTGATAGGCCCCTCAATGTCTCCAAAGATGGGGTTGATGGTGATGGTGTACTCAGAGCCTGTGTGAAGGCCCTGTATCATGTAGAAGTTAAAATTGTCCCCGAGGTTTATGTTTTCTATGTGGCCTTCTACAAGATATAGAGTGACATTTAAGCAAAGAGATGTATTAAATTAAATGTTTAGCATTTTAGCTGTTTCGCTAGAAAGGTACTTAACCACGATACCTGTAGATGCCCATGTCAAACGGTATCCTGTAGCACCTCTAACTGATGCCCACCTTGCTTGAACGGTGTCTGTGGTGGCATTTTGGACCAGAAACTGATGAACTGGCACCAACTTCACTATTGAACACATCCCACACACACATGCAAAGGTAAATTTTGGTAAATTATACACAATGACATGACAGAGTAGAGAATAGAGTCTGCTTGCTAATATTTTTTACTAAAACAACACCACCCTGCTGTGGAAATATTGTGGTACTGCACTTTAATATTTGCTCTTAGGTATTGTTTGAAGAGACATCTAAAGCAGTTAATAAACTGCTTCCAGGGTGCTGCAGCGTGCTCTCTGGCTTTCCTGTTTATGTAAATGAACATAATGATGGGGTTTTGAGCCAAGCTAATAAACTTACATGTCTTCCCCACTACTGAAACCGGTTTACTTGGTCCTTCGGGGTACACAGCATAAATACTGACAGTGTACTTCTTATCCTCCTCCAGACTGTCAATCACATGAGAGGAGATGTCTCTGGGAAGCAGCTGCTCATAAATGAATCCTGGTCTGTTGGCTGGAGAACAATCATAAATGCACAAGAAATAATACTTTTTTAAAAACCCTCTTTGTTAGAACCCATTACAGCTTTCTTTCAACAAACCCCTCTGGAAACAAAGTTAACATCTAGCATGCTTAAATTAATTGACTACATGTTTTTCCACTGGTGTGCAGTAAAATAAATAACAATAAATGCACTTATGTCAGCATACATCTCGGGATGAAGATCTTGAATCCATTTAGCTTCCCCTGAGGGGGTGTCCAGCCCAGGCGCAGGGAGAACAGGCCCTCCTCAATAACACGGAAGTTTGAAACTTCGGGCAAAGGCGCTGAAAGACAGACACCTGTTGCTCAGGGAAAGATGACAGCATAAAATTAAAAAATAGAGACACTAGGTGCATGAGCAGACACTCACTTGTCTTTACTTTGATTGTCGCAGAGTCTCCTATGAGGCCTGGGTACATGGCATAGACGGTGAGGGAATAGTCGGTTTTTGGGACTCAGCTCTGTCACCATGGCTGTGCTCACATCTGCCTTCAGATCCATCTGTTACATACACAGAGAGCAGAGCAAAAGGATCTGAGTGTGTGTATGTTTGAGTGTGTATGTTGTGTTTCCCTGAGACATAAAGTGGAAGACAGAATGATGTTTAGAAGAAGATGATTGATTAAGAGGAAGAATGATCAGGTCAGAGCAGAAGATAAAAATACCTGGAGGCTCTGCAATGGAACAGAGAGACATTTTTGGGAAGTACGCTTACATAAATATCCTGCTGTTTTGCCTTTATCGCTTCAATTTCATTTATATATCTAACTCTAAAAACCACTGACATCTTTACGGTTTGTTTAGACTTTTGTCCACAATAATTAAATTAGGTTTTATGTTGCGCTTTATAACATAATGCAGAATCTAGGCAGAAACAAAGAAGCACTGATATCATTGAGATGACTGCTCATGTTGATTGCATTTGTGAGTTTGGAGTGTTACACAATGACTGCAGGAGAGATAAATCTCACTGAAATAAGTCCACTACTTAGACTGATCACAGGGGTGAGTTGCTGTTGTCAGCTGTTTTAACTTTTAGTATGAAAAGTTCATGTAATCCATTTGAAGAGGAATTCCATGGAGAGTGAGGTGATTAATCAGCAGTAAAAAGACTGAATTCAATGCTTTACTGTCCATGAAAGTCGGTATAATGACATATTGCATGCTCTAGCTCAACAATAATACAACAGTGACCTTATGTATGGACAATTCCTCACCTGCCTCTGCTGCACAGAAAGGAGTTGTCCCTTTGAGCTGAGTGGAATGACCAGGAGGCGATATCCGGTGACATCACCCGTGGCCTGGCTCCACGTCAGTCTAAGAGAACTGTGGGCCAGTTCGCTAACCTGAAGGTCTCTGGGACCCACCACACGTTCCTCACCTACGATTAAAAGTAAGTGTAGAAAGAGTGATGAGACAGACGGGATGAGGAGCGGAACATGGAGCAGAAAATATGCAAGTTGACGTAAAATATGTCTACAAGATAGATTATGTTAGCAAAGAAGCTGCAGAGTACAGTGAAATAAAAGAACGTTATTATTCATTTTTATTATACCTTTCAAGTGCGAGAGTGTAATACAATTCGTCAATATGAAAATGCAAACAGCTGTCAGTGAGAAGGCAGCTTTTTCAGCATATTACGAAGAACTTACTAGGCTGGGAAATTTTCACAGGGCGTGGGGGTTCAGAGGCAGTGAGGCACACTCTGCGGGACAGTTTGGGGAGGATGGTGTCCATGGTAGAGAAATCAGTGACCGGCAATAGATGCTCAGCATATGGCTCCGACACAACCCTCCTAAGCTCTGCCTCATCAGCCCCCGTGAGGCCTGGTTTTCAGTATAAACAAGAAGATAATGAAATAAAGTGTTTTATGCCAAGGCGCATAAAAATGTTTCATAACCAATTCAAGAAGATAGACAAAAAAATGTGCACATATGACAAGATTTTTCAAAGGTATTTATTTACAAATTTTTGATTATGTGGAAGTTTACTCGATTAATGCACACTGTTTGGATATTAAATGGTTTTGTTTGTATTTTTTCTGATCTCCACCAGGGGGAGGTGTTGCATTTTGACTGATTCAATATGAAAAGCTCCAATATGTGCTCATATACACATATATTTTACATATAAATAACCACAATCATTCAATTTCTGGAACGAATCTCAGTTTGTGCAAGTGGGCCCTAAATGCCAAGGCGTGAAATATTTAAGCTTTCCTAATGCACAAAAGAAAACCACTGGGAGATTTTTGCATTTTGCAACTCTGAATAAGTTGTCTACAGTATGAAATTTGCACATAAACAACACGAATGTGCATGTTGATTTCTTACGAGGTCTAAGGCTGCACAGAGCAGGGGGGCGCTGACATAATTAAATTTATGCTTTCCAGGCTGCTCTAGCTCTACAGGTAATATTGGCTTTGCATTAGCGGTCAAGATTCATGTCGAGCTGCCACGCGGTGGTGATGAACGAGAGGAGCAGGTTTCGGTGTCAGTGGTGCAGCCGGGGGTGGGTGGGTTGGGAAGGCACAGAATTGCCTCATGAAAAATGACTGCGATTAGCACACCATTGGCTAATGAGCAGTAATTATTGCACCGCTGCAGGCTGTGAGGAGTAAGTTGTGGGCTTGTGTGCTTATGCCTGTGAGTAGGGTAAAAAGGGCAAAGTACTGTATGTGCAAGTAAACTTGGTGGTAAGCGGTAGTGTGCATTCATAAGGAAGGAGAAAGATGATGCAACACTATCAGAAAGTGTGCCTTTACATACAAAGCACAGAAGCTGGATCGATCAGTTATCCTTACACACACACACCTATGTATACATACAGAAGCATGAGTGCGCCCAGGTACTCAGAAACAAGACTCCTACACACAAATACCCACACTGAATCCAATGAATTCAAATGTACAGGACATGAATTTCTAACTGCAAACACTGCAGATAAGCGGGCAGAGCTTGGATAAAATCTGAAGGGCTGCTGCAGTGGGGATGTTGAAAGAATTCACAATAGCAACTTCCACACTCACCTACTGCAAAGACAGTAATTCCATTGTCTGCTACTGCTCTGCCTGAAACATTGACCTGGTCGTCCGACTGTCCATTTGTGATCAAAACAACAATCTGCACAAGACAGAAAATGGCATATGTAAAGAAAAGAAAATAATGTGAAGATCTGCTAATTCTTGATAAATGAATGCATAATATAAAGCTAGTAAAATGTATTATATTTAAACACATACGGGTCATTTTCAGCTGCTCTCTTTCAACCTTTGTTTTTACAACTATTGTTGGCGTCACTGGAGGCTTAAATCAAGCCTCCAAACAACATTTGTTTGTGTTAAAAGAGCATCCATGCAAACAGTACCATTCTCATGAAAGCCTCCAAAGCCTTTTGATGCGGTTTAGCACATAATTGAAAACATAATTAAATAAATCAGACCCAAACTCAAAGTGGAATTCAAGGATGCTGGCTTGCAGCTGAGTCTAATAATTTCCCCATTAAGGAAAATTTTCTCAGTTCACTCAAAGTTCACCCCTCAGTCAGTGAGGAAGGGAGGTGGAAAGCATCCACAGGAGAATGTAGTTGCTGCTTTGCATGCTGTACAATTCAATATATCAGCCTAATCCTCAATTCTCCACCTTCCCATATCCAGTGTGCTGTAGCAAGATGATTCACACATGCACACAGAGATAGAGAAATGATTAGAATGCTAACCAGCTGTGTTATACTGAGACTACACTACAGTATTAGACTGTCAGGGAAATGTGTCTGATAGAAAAGGAGAGTTGTGGGAAAGAAAGTGTATCTGGATATTTGACAAGGAACTTGTGAGACAAGTTGGTGAACGTGGCATTTTTGTTAGGATCCAAGAAATGCACCAAGCCCAATTTAACACTTGTTTTTTTAAGGTCATTGGCATAAACCAAGTTGAGTCACTGTGGATGACCATCTGTTGGATGTTTAGCAGTCACGCCTTATCTCCATCTGATAATCGATGAAAATCTGTGGTGGAAAATGTATTTCCTTTATCTTTTATTTTTCCTCCAAAGCACCAGAGAAAGCAAAACAAATCCTGTTCCCCATAGCACCTTTCAAATATTATCAATTTGTATTCTCAGCATATAACACGATGGTTTAATCAGATTCACAGCAGTGTGAGAATGGTAAACCTGTTTATTTGTTTTTTCCACATGTCCTGTGGAGTGGAAATATAGATTCCTGACTAGTCATTTCCTTTCACACAGGGCAGAAACAGACAGTACATGCATGTCTTTGCAGCATGGGTAGTAATCTCAAATCAATAATTTCCCCAAAGCTTGTGAAACAGCATGTTGTCAGAAATTACCAAGATTTAAATTTCTCTGTTTCAGTGTGTAACAATCCACCTCACTGAGTAAAGCAGTGTACCTTTGGGGCAGAATCCCGCCTGATGACGGGGCTGAAAACAGAGTCGACCAGAAACTGGAGTGCCATGCCAGTCCTCCTGGATCCACCCTCATAGGGAAGGTCTTTGATGGCTCTGAGTACCTCCTCAAGGGAACTGTAGTCTGTCAAAGCAATCCGCATCCTGCATGGACATAGAAGCACAAAACTGGATCAGATAGAAACATTTTGCCACATTAGACCACAGAACTTTGACATAAATGCAAAGGACCAAGACTAATTTAGTTGACTGTTTAAAAATCCAACTTCCAACTGACATTTTTTAACAACAAAAGCCCAAGAAATTAAAACAAATGCAAAATAAAACTTTGTTCTTACCTTCGATATATTCAAATTGATTTTTTTTTTTCAGCGTTTAAGGAGTACGGCTGGTATTGTTAGAAATTAATAATAATAATAATAATAATAATAATAATAATGTATACTTTACTGATCCCCATGGGGAAATTCCTCTCTGCATTTAACCCATTCACTCAGTGAAGCAGTGGGCAGCCACACTTATATACACACTTAATTAGAAAAATACGTTTTTATATTCCATTGTTTGTTTTTAGATTACTAACTATGAATTGAAAATTTTGGCATAAACTGATCAGGCATTGGTGTTGGTGTTAGTCCCCCTTTCTGCTGTTGCTTGGACTCCACTTGAGCCCTGATGGTTTGCTGTGGTATCTGGCTCCAAAGTCTTTACAACAGATCCATGAAGTCCTTTAAGTTGTGAAGTGAGGTCTCCATGGATCGGACTTGTTTCCCACAGATGCTCAATAGAATTGAGATCTGGGGAATTTGGAGGCCAAGTCAATACCTCAAACTCATTGTTGTGCTCCCCAAACCATTCCTGAACCATTTTTTTCTGCTGAAGGAGGCCACAGTCACTAGGGAAAATCGTTTCCATAAAAGGCTGTTCACAATCTGCAACAAACCATGTCATGTAAAAGAAAACGTGATTTGTTAGACCAGGACACCTATGGCTCAGTTTCTAATTCTCATGAGCCCATCGATGGTGCTTTCACCAGTGGAGAGGTTTCAAGCATTGACATGCAGCCTCCACGAAGGATTGTGTATTCTCTCACCTTTCCATCAGAACCAGCAATAACTCCTTCAGCTATAGCAGCTCATCTGTTGGATCAGACAACACAGGCTAGCCTTCGCTCCCCTAGTGCATCAGTGATCCTGTTACTGGTTCACCAGTGTTCCTTCCCCAGACCACCTTTGATAGATACCAACCACTACAGACTAGAAATAGCCCACAAGAGATGTAGACAACCCATTTGTCTAGCCATCAACATCTTTTTCTTGACAAACTTGCTCAAATCCTTACCCTTGCCCATTTCTCCTTCTTCTAACAAATCAAACACATCAACTTTCGAGGACAAAAGGTTCATGTGCTCCCTAGTATATCCAACTAGATACTGGAGCCATAATGTAGAGATGATCACTGTTATTTACGTATCCTGTCAGTGGTCATAGAAAGTGATCATGTAGAAAAGACAGCTGAATTTGATTTATGCCAAGCTGCCACAAAGGTTTGTGCGATGTGCCAAGCTTATGACTGACTTCTACCTTGGAACATCCCCAAAGACAGTGACTCCAAAACGGACCCCATCAGCTCCGACCACACTGTCCTGAAAGGAGGAGATGATGGCTGTGATGAAGTCTTTGACTCTGGAAAAGTCTCTATGACCCACACTCCAGGACTCATCCACCAGAAACACTATGTCGGCCTGAACCACTGTCCTGCATGCTGAGGAAAGAAGAAAAGAATAATTAATATGTGTAAAATGGTAACATATACATGAAGCATGGAATGACACAAAAAGAAAAGGCATCTTTCTTATTGGGGTTATTACATACTAATACGTAGCTATTATTCCATTACCTCATCAGTAACTTCGAAAAAGGTGAAACTTTTGAGGCAGTTTCCCATTATATCCATTTTTGTATCTTTATGGCTTGTGGATTGTGATGGTGAATTGCTAGAGTTCTCCAATTCTAATTCTACATAAAAAACCAGCAGTTTATTGAAAGCGATGCTGCCTACAGATTGGTAGAAACTGTCATCAACCACTTAAATGTCAATTTACAGTATGGTTTACTGACAGATATCATTTGGTTACCAAGGTAACATCGGTTCTCTGAAAACCGACTGAGAAAACCAAGTGAGGTTTTAAAGAGAACTCACATTTTTTTGCTATTTACTTAACTAATATTGCCCTCATTTTAGCTCATTAACTAAATGTTTTAATCTATTATCTATCGCTATCAGTGCTATTTTAATAACTTTTAGTATCATAAATTGCCCAAGCCATATTTGAATATTTTATCCTTTACTTAAAAATGCAATCTATCATTTTCAGCTAATGATTTTGTAGTGTTTGCTGCATTTTTTAATTAGTTTTTTTTTTTTTTTTTGCTGGTTTCAAGACTTGAATAAGATATTTTATCAAATTGTAATTTCTAATGGTTTTTTCCTACATTAGATTCATCTTATGTGTTTCCCTCTGAAACCTCAAAAACACTAATTTAGCCTCCTGCTACTTTAGACATCTTTAATTCCTACACTGACCACCAGATAGCAGTCTTGTTCCACCTTGCTGAGGGGATTCCTTTCATTTGCTTCTGTCATGCAGCCAGAGCCTCACACAAATCCTTATGAATTTTTAATGAGACACAAGTGAGCCAAAGAGACTATCAATATTCTGAGCACTCCAGCAATAAAACTTTAGTACAGCGATGAGAAACGCTTAGAATAATAAGGTAAACACACCCAAAATCAGGGTCAGTACCCTTGCCCAAGCAAACAAACGCATTTAACATAAGAATCTGCTGGGTTTGATGGGATTTAGATGCTTTTTTGAGTGAACTGGTGCACTGAATACGCAAGTGCACCGACACATATTCACATGCACAATCTGCTGTGTCTGCAAACACCTTGTAAGTCAATATTCTGGTATTGCATATGCAATAAACCAAAGTGACAACAGCATTGATTAGGCTAGTGAACAAGAGATAGGCGCAACTGATTGTTCTGTAAGTGATAAGCGATTCTCTGCTGTCTTCTATTTCATTATCAAGCTTTCTCTCCTCTATTATCTCACCCTTCTTCCTTTGGCTGCAATCCCAGGATTCACTGGGGGTGACATATGTCTTCAGCCCATAGCGGCCTAACATTATGTTCCTCCTCACACACCTATACATTTCTGGCCATACACCAAGGAAACAAAATATAACCGGGAATAGCATTTTGGAGGCCTCTCAAGCGCTATTATCTTTGGAAGCTGTAGTATCATATATTCAGCAATAGCAGATCTATTAGCGATGACTTATAATCATTGATGCACTTTCAAGAGATAAAACAATGCTCATACTTTCCAGTCCGAGTTGTGCCTCATAAAAGCAACTACCTACCCTATAATAAACATGTGGCTTTTCCATTTACTGGATGCATTTCATACTTGAAGGGTTTTTGTAAACGCACATAAAATGTTGTGAAGACTGAGCGAAGAAGCAGCTGGAGGCTGGTGTCTGTCAGACAGACACAGACTGGGATGGAAAACAAGATCAATTATCCAGAAGTTCGTCTGTCTAGGCTGGCAGGTGAGATCGACATGCCCAGGATAAGGACACAAAACATGCTGAGGGATTAGGAATGGTTTTCTTGAAGGTTATCTATGTTGATATCTCAAAGGTTGCATACACCTTGGTGTCAGACCACCACTGATTTCCACATTACATGTAGCCCAGTGGCTTGAGCATATGCTGCAGAAAATTCTGCCAAGAAAGAAAAAGCCTCAGAAATATTGATGCATTACTCCAATCACCTCTGACAAGATTAAGACATGAGATCATAAGATGTAACCCATCAGAGAGCACACATCAATAAAAATGCAATTAACAATAACATGTATTGTGCTACAAAATAATCGTTAAGAACATAGGTGAGAACAGGAAGTAGTTGCTCAATAAAGCCTATTATAAGCCTAAGGGCCCTTTGCTTTCTCGGGCTATCAGTCATTGTGGCAGCACCGCAGTATTTTGTCTTGGTCTCCACCAACTACTGAGATTAAAATAGGATTTTTTATATTACATTTTCCCAATGAGCCAGTTGCTAATTTTTTAGTGCATGCTGTTTGGTGTTGGGCAGGTATGCACAGTGAGTTTGTCATAGCTTATTTAATGAGAACAGCTGCTTACTGCTGCAGAAAAGACAGCTGGCAAAAGTGGCTCAAACTGCTTCTCTCAGTAAGTTTGTGGGATGTAAATCACCGAGTTAAAAGAGGCTACAAAGCTCTAATGATGCTGAAAAGTTGGGTTAAAGTTATCTGATTGTTTCTCACAATGAGCAGCTTCCATACATTATCGCTTATTTGTTGCTTGTATAAGATGAGATTATTTAATGACAGTTGTACAACCCCTTTTTCTGTATTTATATTATGAAATACAAGACCTTTAAGAGCTTTGTTGGGTTAACAATTAAAACTATAATTAATAAACAGTAGGAGCACCTGCATAGGAAGCACAGCTTTAAATGTATTCTTGGGCTATTTATAACCTTCCATAATTCTGCCCAACAACTTTACCAATCACCTTCTGCCAATCACAATCCAAGTGGAGGAAATCTAACTTTTGATTGGCTCGTTGACCTTTTGGTGACATCCAATAGCACCTGAGGCTGGAGTACTGTATCTAGGGGGATGGGTTTGACAGCGTAGCTGACAGAGTGCTGTACTGTACATGAGGGCAGCAGATGTTTAAATTCCCTGACTAGACACAGTCTGGAGAGAAACTGTAGCTGGGCTAGTGTCTGCCCCATGTACCAATCCAGGTGTGGAGATTTAATGATGGAGCACTCGCACAGACTCTATTCATTGAGCACCTGCCCTTTCCTTGGCCTGATCATCCAACCTGTCTAATTTATAGATTTGTGCACCAAGCTAACAATCGGACACGTGGCTGCGACTCAGAATGATACGTACCTAACTGTTTTTTTACAGACAGAAAATGAAATGGAGAAAAATGACTGCAAACATGAGTCACTGAGTTAAATAAATCAATCATCAAGTAACTGAGGGGGTGGAAAAAGTAAGGAGGAAAGTTGATGTGCTAGGAGAAGGGAAATTTCACGCAAATTAATAAATTCTGTAAGCATGCGGTATACAGGTTTATAAATGTCACGACTTACCTTCAGCTTGCGCTGCAACACTTTGATGAGTCAGATAAAGGGACAGTAGAAAGATGCACACACAAGAGTGACCCATACTCTTCCTCATCTTCCTCCTTCAGTCACCTTCTCCTCCTCCCCAGTTCCTCTCTTCACAAATGCAGTTGCTAAATTGCACTTCACAGTCATCAATTCCACCTTTTCTTTTCTCCTATCTGAAGAATATGCAAAAGAACAAGGAGAAGAAAAAAGTAATTACAGGCCCTCAAAGATAAAAACATAATCAGCCTTTTTTTTTTTCATTTGTGAAGGAGTTGGAACTCTTCTGCAGAAGTCAAGCTTTTGGTGTTTGCTAAGAGTATTTTTTTTAATTACAGTAATACACAAAGAAGAGTTTAACAGCGTAGTTCTGCTGTACTCAAGAGACTTGTAGACATGTAACAATGACTGACTGGCATACTAATCAAATAAATAGGTCCAGGTTAGAAACTTTCATGTCATATTATACATGAACTCGGATGTCTTCTTATACACTTCCATGTCCTTAATAAGTGCATAATGTGTTTGATAATTATTATATGTCCAGATGCAGACAGGAACCTCCCTGTGAACAATTTTATAACAAATTCCACTGACGCCAAGGAAATTAAAGGATCAAAGGGGCTTTTATACTGTCCAATAAGGACCCGTTGATTTAAAGCACTTAGCATTTAATGTTATTATGTTGATAATCTACTGTAGCTGTCTCACAAAGCAGATCCTCCTGTGAACTCAACATACAGGTTGGTGTGAATGTGTAAAACTGTTTATGACATGCTGTTTAGTGATGAAAAAAAGTCCTCTATTCAAAGGTATAAAAGTTACAAGAACCTTGAGGATACAACTCAGCGATAAATCATTTGATTACAGTCAAAACAGAGACAGGATAAGCCAGTCATAAATGAAGAGCACTGTACATTTATCATAACTACCTCTTTAAGATGTTTGCTGGCTTTATGACCTAAGCTAGCATGCCATTACATTGGCTTTGACATAGTGTGAAAAATGCAAACAGAGTTCTGTTTTTATGGCATATATTCTTAATAATTTCATCAGCAAGTGTGGCCATCTCTACGAAATAAGATGTTTTGGCAGTTTGCTGCTCTGGAGGACTCAGATGTGTATTATTGCAATGCCACAACCTTCCCAGGAGTGGAAATCGTAGCACATTTACCCCAAGGCCAATGGAAAATAACATTCTCAGAAAAATAGCAAAAAACAAATAGGCTTTTTTAGAATGTTAAATGTTAAAGTTCACAATCCACAGGACCATGTTGACCACAAACACCTCATATTAACTGTGAAGCACGGTGGTGGAGGAGTGATGATTTGGGCTTGTCACGGAGTTGACCACGACCATGACCTCCTCTCTATACCAAAGTATTCTAGAGTCAAATGCAACAGCTGAAGTTTGACGACTGTGATCCCAATCACAGCAGAAATCTATAACAGAATGGCTGAAAAAAGAAAATCATCAAGGTGTTGCAATACCCCTGAAAAAGTCCAAACCTCAACATGGCTGAAATACTGTGGCAGGAGAGCTGTGCATAAACTAATGCCCACAAACCTCAATTAACTGAAGCAACGTTGTAAATAAGAGTGGACCAAAATTCCTCCACAACAATATGATAGGCTTACAACGTTGTATAGACAACAATTGCATATTTGTACAAAACCTGGTTCTACAAGCTACTGAATCATAGTTTTTCACAGGAGCCTATGCAGTCCCGTGAAAACTTCTTTTTTTTTTCACGTGACAGCAGATAATGAGAAAAAAGATAAATAAATTTGGACTGTAGCTACAATGTTAAGATAAAAAATTACCAAAGTTTGGTTTTGGGTGTGTGAAAGGCAAAGTGGGTGGAGATGGCCAGTATTTCTAACAGGCACATTTAGATGGATGAGTCTCACCAGTGAAAACACAAGCATTCTTCACAAGAATCTAGATAGAGGGAGAATAATAGTTTTCCATGAGAGTAAACAGAGGCCCAGTAATGATCTGGAATAGAGGAAATCCTTCTCTTATCTTTTTGACTGCAAAAACCGCAAGTCTGATTTCCATTTGTATGCCAGCTGATTTATAGGAATATTATCTCTCACAGTGGTGTACACCTGGTTAAATTTTAGAAATGCTCCTTTCTGTCTCAGTTAGCTGGAGGGATGTGCCTGTGTCTGTATTATAGGCTGTTTAAAGCAAGTAGGAGAGTACTGTGAAAATATTACTGGAGCTTCTTTACTCTGCCCTTGGTTTCCACTACTTGATACTTCACACATCCAGTGTCTTCTGTTCAAACAATGGAAAATGAGACATATGTTGGTTTCTCCACTCTACAGAGTGCTCATTTCTCTCCATGTTTACCACAGATAGACCTGAATATACAGTGATCGCTGTTTATCAGTACTTAATTCCGTAAATTCATTCCTGCTCATATCAAAGCATTTCAAAATCTAATCACGCACCTTTTGTACTGTCGTTTCTATTCCCCTGTATAGCTCAGCAGCTCCATTTAGGTTTGAACTCACTCATTGCTCTGGCAGTAAGAGTGCTGAGTTTATAGAGGATTGAATCACAATATTTAAAACCAATACTAGTTCATCTGTCTTGGGTCTTTTGCTCAAGGACGTGAAAAATTATCAAGGGAAAAAGGGAAAAATTATATCACTGCAAAAATGAGATGACATTCTGGAAATAAACAAATGGACATCTCAAACACTAAAGTATGTAAAATATCAGAACTTCAAACAAATCTTGCTTCTCACTACTCACTACTTAAGAAAGTAAGTGACTAATCCCATTCATATAGAAAGTGATTATGCTTTGGGTCAGAATAAATGACTAATGCATTTAAAAACTCCCAGGTACTCCCAATGTTATGAGAATAAGGCAACAATTTAAGCCTTTTGTAAATATCCCCTCAGATTTAATATAAAATTAGCAATATATGGATGAATGTATTCATTAACAACTAACTACTGTACTTGGTTCACCTCTCTAATTTCAACATGATGCATGTATAATTCTGCCAGAAGTAGAACAACCCCGGAAAATATGTTTAATATAGGCCAATTTCATTATTGGACACAGGATGCTATTATTCTTTTTATTTGGCACATAAATAGGAACATATCCTGCCCCAAATAATAGCTTTATTAAGAATAGCTTCTCCTTTATTAATGTCTGACATCTTTGCATCATGCATCACACTCATGTATTCTACTTTTTCCTAGCATTTTGCCTAAAGCTGTCGAACTACTTATAATGCATCTTTTGTTACACTAATGCTTGCTGAGTAAATAGACTCTAAAAGATAAATACACTTGGAGAATCTACTCATTTCTTTCAGTGTACATCCCTCAAATATTCTTATCATTATTTCCTCATAGATATGGTAAGAACGGAAAGCCTCGAATGACAAAGACTTTGGAGAAAGAAGAGAAATGGGGAGTTATAGGGCTTGTTAATGTTTCCCACAGTTAATGGGCTGCCAACATTATTTTGTCTTGCCTTTTACTACCACTTCTAGCTCCAGCACGGCAGTCCACAATGGACATCTCTGAGGTTGTATCAAGCCAGGATATCTCACTTCTAACATAACTTGTTTCACCCCTTGGTCATTCTCAGACTTAATCAATAGACAGCTTGCTTGGGTGCCCCACTCTGAGAGCATGGGTTAAGTTCAGGAAGACCTTTGACTGCAAAGCTTTCCTTCTCCTGAGTCCTGATGCTTCCATGCACCTCTTTATCTCTCCCCAACAAGCTCAGCTTTTCAAGACGGACAAGGAAAACAGATGAGATGTTCAAATAATAATTGCTTTATGTTTTTCAGCCAGCAAACAAAGAAAAAAAAACATATTTCTTTTAGCAACATAGCCAGACACTATGTGCAGACATGCCCAAATTAAAACAGTCTAAAAACATAACTCGGGGCATGCATTATCTCCCATCCATCCCCAACCCTCACGCCTACTGCAGTTACAAATAATTGAAACAGTTTACATGAACAAAGTCAAATTGGTCAGCATCTACACAGATACCACCTCAAGTTGTGAAGAAAGAATATGGACAACCTACTTTATTAGAGGATTAAATGTAAGACCAGCATCAGAATGTAAGGAGACTAAATCTAGCATTTAATTCCATGCCGGCTAAAAGCTTTAAAATGCATGTGTGTGTTATGTGTTACATTAGGTTTGTATCCATACACTCTTTATAGTGGATTGTGCACGTATGTCCGTGTCCGTGAGTATGTGCAAGTTCATAAACATAACATCAAAGAGGGACCTGCCTTCACTCAACTTCTACACATGAGATGGAAACAGAACACATTTCTTTTACCTTTAAACATTTACAATCCATCCATCAAGCTAATTCATAAACTTTAATGCTTACCCCATGAGAGCATATTTCACCAATAAATGTATATAATGATAACATAAAAAATAAACCAGATCAATATGAAACAATCTGAATTCCAGAAAATTCCTCAGTGTGATTTGACCATCTGGTCTGACTAAGCCAGAATGGCTGAAGGCTGAATAGTTTACAACCTCTGCAGATGGAAGTGAGAGCTGGCAGGCTTGAACTGTAATATAACACAGCCAAAAAACTACACTCTCCCGCTGGCTGCCCCCTCACATACCAATGCAGATCTGAGATCTGTCTCTGCACGTATCTTCTTATTACTGAAGTGAAGGGAGGACAAACTCACACTGTGTTGTGATGAATGGCAGCCGGTGCAGTGCACCATTATTGAGTATTCATCGTTCATCATCATCATCAACCTTTGGTTTTCTAAATAGGTTTGCATCTCTATTTGGAAAAGTTGTGAAAAAGCAGAATGTGAAAGTCTTGTGACAGCTTCGCTATGGTGAAATTCTTTTGTAAGGCTTTTCTTTTCAGTGTATACAGAAGTTTCCTGAGGAAAATATGGAAATGTATTCAGAAATGTGCCAACATCTACTTAAACATTCAATCAAATTTTATGAGAATGAAATTAAAGTATTATGTGCTCCTCCAAATATTGTAAGGGCCACCCTAGCAGCTCTGAAATGATCTGAGATAAACATCCTCACTCTGATCATGCTAACTTGTGTTGATCAGGTGTGCAGTTTTAAACATTTAGTAAGAATTAGTTTTCAAGACATTAGGTTTTAAGTCAAATTAAATTAGTTGTTGGGATATTTCAGCCTAAACCAGTGTTGGACCAAAAAACTGATTTTGAGTATGGTTTGTCATGCCAAATATCACAGCTTTCAACAACAGTACTACAGGATACAGTACAGAGCAAAAGTCTTAGGCCATGTCTCATTTCTTTATATTTTGCTATGAAAATGGGAAATGGGTTCAGGGATTGAAACATTTGTAAATATACATACACAGCCTGAAATCTCTTTAGGAATATTTCTCCAGTCTTGAAGGACATTCAAAGCTCCTCTTTGGATGCTGGCTGACTTTGACTCCATTCTCTGTTAAGATGATCCCAAACTGGTAACATGACTCAGTCATGGATCGGCCTCCCCATTGCATGTTTATCTGTGCAGTTATGCTTTTACTGCATTGGCAGTGTGTTTGAGATCGTTGTCGTGCTGAAAATGAATAGCTGAATAGAGATGGTACTGCATGGTGGATCAAAATCTGACGGCACTTTTCTGCATTCGTAATTCCACACATTTTGACAAGATCCTAGCACCACTGGCTAAAATGCAACCCAAACCATGACAGAGCCTCCACCGTGTTTTACAGATGGCTCTAGACAATCACTGTCGTACCTCTCTTCCTCCCTACATAGTGACACCAAACTGAACCATGAATTTCAAATTTGGAGGGTTGTTGGTTCGATCCCTGTCTGCTCCAGTCTGCATACTGGAGCATACTAACCCCACGTTGCTCTCTGATGCATTCATTGGAATGTGAATGTGTATGAATGTTAGTTAGGTAGCACTGAAAGCCTAGAAAAGTGCTTGTGTGATTGGGTGAATGAAGTTGTATAAAGCGCTTTGAGTGCTCAGATAGAGTAGAAAAGCGCTACATAAGAACCAGTCCATTTACCATCACTCCATAAGATCTGTTGCCACTTCTGATGAGGCTCCAGCAAACATTCGAAGGATTAAATGGGTCAGGTGTGAGGTTTTTGTTGGATTTTTTCGTATTTCTTAAAGACATTAATTTCAGATACTCTTCATCTGCTGTGGATTTTTAGACCTTCCACTTCTTCTTTTGTGCCCCACTAACCCGTTTTCTCAAACTTTTTAAGGAGAGACTGCACACCTTGCAACGACATATCAAGTTTTCAACTAATAGCAATTTGGGAATCACCTTGTTGGTGCAAAAATACTCATTTGTGCTTGTCAAACTGTGTTATGACTGGCATTTTTCATAGATCCAAATGAAAGTATTTGTCGTATTTCTCCAATCAAAAGCTCAGCTTAGCTATAAAACAGTTGCAGAGGATGCATGGGTATGCACGCTGGGATTACAAACACCTTGCTACCTTCAAGAAGAAAAAAAATGTGCTTTTTCTGTCTGAGGCCTTTAGTTTATCACTGCAGCGAGAGGATTAAATAATGTTTCCAAATGAAGTTTACTGTCCCTGGCCCTTCTACCCTTCTACCCCCTCTGTGTTCCCTATCTCTATTTCTCACCCACATCCACTCACACATCACATGCTTGCAAGTCTAACTGCATGTCAGCTATTTCTACATAATGGCATTTTCCACCTCACCACTTCACAGGATGGATTATCCTTGTAGGTGGGAAACTGGTGACAGTGAAATGACACACACACACACACATACGCGTAAGGAAGCACACACAGACACACAGAGACACAGCTCAGAACTACATTGTATGATAACAGATGTCTTTGGTGCAACACATCATTTCTATAGCTAATACACACACTCACAAAACCACATACTCTCATGCACAGCTCAAAAGCTGCAGTATGGCTACTGTCTTAATATCTCTTTGCATTTGCACTCAGCCAACACAGACATGTCTACGCATGGAGGGAAATCATCAAGCATTCATTTGACATAGTTTCATCTCCTGACAATGTTCTTGCAAACAACCTGGTATGCTCTTATTATTCATGACACACAAGAGTTTACATGACTGTAAAATGCATTACATCTTCTTTTTGTGCTCCTTTTGAGCCCGAATGTGTAAAATCTGCAGAAAAACACAGCGGTCATCCAAAAACAGACAACAAAGCATGCAGGACTTTGGCACTGCATGGGGATGTCTGTACATATAAGTGAGTGCTCTTTAACAGAGCAGGATGTCCATTCACAGCAAATATGAGCACTGATATCAGACAAGTTAAGCTATTAAAGAAAAATTTTACTGTAAAGAGCAGCAATAACGGCTCAGTATAAAAAGTCCAGACACTTACGGTGCAACAAGGGTATCTGGGCAGTTAAGAATTCAAAACTACCCTGTAAAGCACCATATTAAAAGGCAGTTAAGCTAATGGCTTTTCAATGGGCCCATGCATTTTCACTTACCAATACACACAAGTTATTATCTTCCAAATCCAGGTGATTTTCTTTTGAGGGTAAAAAGAGGAAAAACACCCCCTAAAAATACATACAAAAAGCTGCATCCGAGTCAGGCAAAAACAATTCTGGATTTTATGTTTTATCCTTGTAGAGGCAGTTATTAGAGACTAAATCGGCATGTGTGTGTATCTATATGTGTGTATCTGAGTGACAGAGGGGGTAGGCGTGTAAGAGTGAATGAATGAAGCAGGTTTTCTTTCCTGGGCTTTGCTCAGGCACAGAAAAGTTTGGGAAGAGGGGTGGGGGTGACGCTGCAGCAACCTGTTGGCTCAGAGGGAGAGAGAGACACGGAGGTAAAGACATAGATGCATACTGAGAGAGAGGCGGTGGTTTCTGTGGAGCTTTGACCCTGTTGCATTGTTACTTTTCTAACAGTGCTTGTGTGCAGCATGGAGGCCTCAAGGTGACAGAATAACTGGCAAAGAAAAACGGTGTTAAGTACTTCGAGGTTAACTCTGCAATAACCCACAATCATACTGCAAGTTGAATCTTCCCTGAGTCAGGACTGTGAAAATCAATCAAAAACTGTCTTTATGCCAACAGAACAACTTCTGCATGTCAGTAAAAATAATATTCAGGATTTGACACCAAGTGCTGTGTCTCACATCTATTACTGTGTGTTTCATTTGGCAGCATTTCAGTTTCCCAGAATAAAATATTGATTTGCAAACCATCCAAAGTGTCAACAAAAATCTACCCTGACTTTGCACAATGTTCTATTCATCCTATTAGTACATTATGAAACATCAAATAAACAAAACACAACGTGATAAAAGTACAGAAAACAGCTAGGGTTAGGTTGTCGAACCATGAGTTCTTGCTCCAAGCTATGTATACTCACACACAGACCCATCATCAGAGGCTATCGAGGTTATTGCTTGTAGAGCATGCAACTCCTCAAAACAGAAGGGGGCTGAAAAGAGAATAAATCCATCATGTTTTACAAGCTCCTCCCATTTGGTGTGCGAGTCGATGTGTGTGTGTTTCTGTGTATGCTAAGGGGCAACGGGTCATCTTTATGGACCCCAGGAATGTGGTTACCAATTTCACAGGTTTTAGCCAGCTGTCAGTCTTGACATGCTGTAACTCAACACAAATACTGTACTCTTAAGGCGGAGCTCATTCAGATAACAGTCATGAGAGGTGGTACAATGCATCCATGTAATTTAACTATTAGAAACCGTTCATTACCGCCTGACACAAAGATGCAAAATTATAGTGGCAGCTGAAGTAATTTCTATCTTTTTACATCTATAAAGAGTATATTCATCACCACCCCAAGATTTCCAAATAAATACTTTCGGAAATTGTGTAGAAATACTGCAAACATGCAAACAATGACTCATCCCATGCAGCTGCAAGATCAAGTGGAAAGGTCTGGGGCTGAAACATTAAGAAAACACAGAAGAACCAAATAACTGCAGTTCCTTATTTAGCCACTTGAGGCTCCATACTGCGAGTGAATCTATCTCCATAAACTCCAGTGTTAAAATGGCCAATGTTAGGGCAATAATATACATGTTTACAGAAGACCACTTCCATTCCACCCTCAGTAAAAACTGTGAGTTAAAAATCACTCTTTAAAACATATTAAGGCTTAAATGCTTATTTGGATTCTTTGTTTTGGATGACAATTGGATGCTGTTGTCTTGGTTGGTGTTCAGCTGTAATAAGCAACTCTAAAGAGTCAACTGCTCGTGTTTCTATAGAAAGTGTATTTTCTTTTTCAGTTTGTTTTTTGCTAGCCGATATCACAGTTACTATACAGATGCCCCTTGCTAACTTTACAGCTAAGCTTACGGCTAGCAGAAGTATTAGCTATGTTCTCATGGTTTCCTCTTTTTATGACAATCTGTAAACATCTGGGAACCGAGAAGACAAGTTGAGGAGACCAGGAGTTCTATATCAGACAAGACTGTCCCATTCTTGCCGATGCTCAACACTCCTCTGGGTTCTTTGTTATGATTTTCATTTCATGATGCACAGAATATTTTCAGTTGGTTAAAGGTCATCACCGCAGAGAGGCTCGTTCAGAACCTACACTCTTCTATTACAAAGCGACGCAGTACAGCTTAGTACTAACTTGCTAAAATACGCAAACCTTCCCTAAAATCAAGGGGAGCGTTTATTCCTCTGAAGCCCGTATATAACTTTCAGCAATGATGGTATTTTTCCAGCTCCACCGGCACTAATGCACCCCCATACCATCAGAGACGCAGGCTTTTGAACTGAGCGCTGATAACAAGCCAAATGGTGTATGTTCTCTTTAGTTTGGAGGACACAGCGATGTTTTCCAAATGAAATAAAAAAAAATTTGATTCATCTGACCACAGTTTTGCTCAGTCCATTTTAAATTAGCTTTGGTAGAAAGCAGATTGTGGTTTTTCTGGATGATGTTCACATATGGCTTCTTCTTTGTATGACAGAGCTTTAACCTGCACTGGTGGATGGTGTGGTGAACTGTGTTCACAGACAATGATTTCTGGAAGTGTTCTTAAACCCATGCAGTGATTTCCATGACAGAGCTACGCTTGTTTTAATGCAGTGCCGCCTGAGGGCCCAAAGATCAGAGCACAGGCTTCCAATATTAATTTTGACCATGTCCATTGAGATTTTTTCCTGATTCTCAGAAACTTTTGATGAAATAATGTACTGTAAATGGCGAGATATTCAAAGTCTTTGCAATTTTAGGTTGAGGAAATTGTTCCACGATTTGTAGACGCAGCTTTTTGCACATTAGTAAACCTCTGCCCATCTGTACCTCTAACAAACTCTGCTTCTTTAAGATGCTCTTTTTATACCCAATAATGTTACCGACATATTGCTAATTAACCAAATTAGTTGCAAAATGTTCCACCAGCTGTTTCTCTTTAATACAATTTACCCATGCAGCTTTTTCTTGGCTCGTCGCAATTTCTGCGGCGTGTTGCTGCCATTAAATTCAAAATTAACTAATATTTTTCATGGAACAGCAATAGTGCCTCAGTTGAAACATTTTATATGTTTTCCATAATCTATCATGGATAAAATACAATCATTGTATTCTGTTTTTATTTACATTTAACACATCCCATTTCTTTTTTTTTTAGAATGGGGGTTGTACATTTAACAATTTAAACCAGTAGCTGCAAAGTTATCCATGAGCAGAATTTCATTCTCTTCTGTAAGAAATATCTACAGAAACAAATTATAAAACCAAGAGTGCCAGCTAAGTGAAATTTTCCTCTCCATATATACTGGTTTCTAAATATCTGTGCATCTTTCTGACAAGTCATCATACGAATCCTTCTTTCTTGCATCTGCTTGGCATTAAACACTACTTTTCTGTATTCTTGAAGAATGCGGCACCAATATGCACCTACCATGCACAAAACAGGATTTAAACAGGGAATCCATCTTCAAGAGAAATGATATTCTAGCATAGAGTAAAGGGAGTTATATTCTAGTTTTGCCTGAGGGGTGTCTGAGCTACGCATGCCCTAATGTTGACCCTGAGCACATGGCAAGGAAGTTCAGGCTAGTGTATCAATCAGGATAACTCTTGGTATGTCTCACTGGATATATCCTTGTACATCATGGATTCAGACACTAAAAATGGGCACGAGCATAAAGACAGGCTTCTTCTACTAATGTTAATACTAATTTAACTTTAGTGTTTCAGGAGAACAAATCCTAAAAGCTTACTACATCAACAACTTGCACTGTAAGCTTGTGCAAACATTAAAGACTTTACAGTCTTGATACCTTCCTTAGCACTATTGCATCATGGTTGAATGAGCCCCACTGTCTTTCATCAGCAGGTGTGATTAGAAATAAAAAGCTGTTTTCGACCTGTCGGGGGTATTCAAATAGGGAGCATTAACCAACCTTGTCTCAGCTAATCGCACTCCGTCTGCAAGTGGGCCTAAAAATCCCCCCAAGTCACAAGAGGTGCTGGCATGAAAGTAAGCTTTGATTAAATTTACGCTGTAGGCTAACCGGAAAACAATCATGTACACTGCGAGCAAAAGCATAAAAGAGAGTCAGAGGAAAGCAAAGTAAAGGAACAAAGCCATCAGGAGTTCAGAAGAAGGGAGCGTAGAGTTGGGTGAGTTACGATAAGGTGTGTAGGGGAACTGCGAGGACATATGGAAATAAAAAGTGCGCACACGGGCAGTTAATTAACTTAATGTTAATATGTATCCACATGCCTCTGTAGCTCATTCCTTTGGAGCCACACTACTGACAGCCCACTACAAATATCAATCATGGGTAATCAAATCCCGGGATTTACGGCAGCCTCTTTAAAAACGGGATTAAACTCATGCTTCAATCCTTTCTTCTTTTCTCCAAATGGGAAAAAGGTGAAATTAAAAACCACGCAGATATCTTTTGTAACAGTTGTCTTTTCTACAGGCCCTATCAGCTCTGTAACTACTGCGTTAGTACCGAGGCCACTCCCAATATGTGAAATAGAAGTGAACATAATTACCTTTTAATATTCTTTTTGAAAGCGCCTTGGTCATTCACCATTCATGCCTCGTGGCAACTTTTCAAGGAGCTTCTACTTCTAATTTGATAAAATACACATTTAATGCATTTCTGAAATCTTCATTTCTCCACCTCCTTTTCTCGCTCCACCGGCTCCATCACAGAAGTTATGAGAATCAAACATCGTTTTAGCCGCTGGTTGTAATGCACCCCTTTAATTGTGCAATTTCTCACATAGCGCTTTAATTATGTTCCGCTGAGGGTTTGAGTTGAAATTCAGAACTATTGCTTTATGCAGTGTTCGGCTTAATTGGTGGGTATTTTAGAGCAGCGCCATTAGCTTGAGCTGAAAATGAAGGCAAGGTGGGGGGTTTTAAAAAATATATATTAGAAACTGTGACCAAAACTTTGACCACCTACATTCTACTATATTTTACAATTAAACTTTCAAAACTGGGACATATCACCTGCTGCTGCAGTGTGAAATGGGTCTCTGAGGCTTGTTTTCCCCATGCTGCTATTTCATTTGGTTCCCTGCCTCCTTTTGTGTGGCATTAATGTAATTATTGATAGGCTGACAGCGTGAGACGTGTCAGACAGATTTGATGCTCGTATCAGTTTCTGTTTAATGCTGTCAGCGTTGGCACGTTTGTTGGAGGTTCACACCAGGAAGATGGGCAGCCTTTCTTTGGCTGGAGGCTAATGCAATTTTGACTCACATCCATAAGCCATACAAGCTGGGCAGAGTGCCCACTGCTGCCAACTACAAAAGGTCTGCTCTGTGCCAAGCCTTTTAGCAGTACAAACATACGTACAAACACATGAATGCATGTCCACACAAGCCTGAGATGCTTATACACAGAAAAGCCACAGTGTGACAAAACACAGATAAAACCACAAGCCGACACACACACACACACACACACACACACACACGTACATCCATACTCTTTGTGTCTCCACATGCAGCGTTCGGCTCTTACAGATAGTTTTTGTCATGATAAACTCATTTCATAAACCGTGCGACTTCCTGCCACTGACTGAGATATGGGCTGTCATGGCAACAGAAGGAAACAGCGGTCGGAGCACGATAGCTGGTTTGTTGGGACAAGCCACAGCAGAGCAGAGAATTGAGATGCAGCAGAAGTCTGGGCTCATAGAATTAGTGGTGAGTGTGTCTCTGAAACTGGCAAAGTCTGTCAAAATAATGAACAGAACAAGTTGCCGCACTCAGGAAGGCACGCTGTCAGAGAAACGTCAATAAAGAAAGCTATAGGGAAATGTGAGTCATACCAGAAAGATATAGTACAAGTTGAGGATTTTGGACTAAAACTGCAGCCTTCCCACACTGGCCAGTGCCAAAATACTGATAAGAGAATCAACAATGGTTATGTTATCATCATTTGTGTGGCGTTAACTCAATTTATCATAACTGATGTTTCTTTGTTTGCTCTGCAGTCATAGCTGACTGGGCAGAGTATGCAGTATGCAAAAGGCATTTGCATGTAAAAGGGAGCACACCAGCCACTTTATGATATGACATGCATATTTGATTGTTTTAGCAAAGCAGGTGCATTACAGATGCTTTTACTGGAGGTCTAATGCAGATGGGATTTATCAAAATAAAAATGCCTTGATCTCAAATCAGGTAACACTGACTTGTAGTTATTAAATGGACTGGTGCTTTTCTACTCTACTTGAGCACTCAAAGCACTTTATACAACATGTTTCAGTCACCCATTCACACAAATTCATATAAGCACGTTTTTCTATTTCTAAATGCTTTTCATGTGACATTCCCACACATCAAGAACATCTCAAGCTGGGGTTCAATATCTTGCCCAAAGGTAGTTTGGCATGTACACTGGAGCAACCAGGGAGGAAACTACCAACCTTCCAACAAGTAGATGACTCCTGAACCACAGCCCCCTGAATAACCTTATAACACTTTGTATTCCTAGGCTGTTTCCCATCCAAGTACTAACCTGCCCCAATACTGCTTACTTTTTGAGATCAAGTGTGCTCAAGGTGGTATGACCGTAAGCCTCGAGACAAACTTTGATTGACAAATATTGGTTTGAAGCACTTTAATGAATGTTACTTAGCAGCAGACATGCACCAATCAACCAACCCTGGCTGCAGCCACATGCTAATATGTCATTAGCATGGAGGCACTTCACTATTAGTGAAGACACAAAGTTTAGCAAAGGATCAAAGCATTAACAAGGACAATTAGGGAGATGATAAAAGTGTCAATGTTCTGTTATCTGGTGAAGTATTAACATATTGAGAAATGATGTAAATAACTAATATTTGTTTTGTTCCATAAATCTTGTGTAGATGGTTTTGTTTGGTAAAAATTGTGTGTACTCCATCTCTATTTCAGTGAATTATCTGTACCTCTTTCTGGTAGCAGAGCAGTTTATTTTTGTTAACGTGGGAGAAGATCCTGCAACTTACTGCAGTTTTTGTGAAATTGTCAAATTCATTAATTTCCTTTCATTTTGAAAATACTTTGAGGAAAACCTGATTTTTTTGCTTTATATATGCTGTCAGTTACCGTTCTTAGAAAGAAAACTGGAATATTGGCAGGTCATGCTTACTTCTGTTTTTACTTTAATAGGTTACTGGCTCCTGCGTTTTGTCTCTAGTTTTGCTTTGTGTCCGTGGCCTTCCTTGATTATGTTCAGCTGTTCCTTGCTGACCTCTGTTTCCAATTTCTCTCATTACCTCCATGAGTATTTAAAGTCATGCCTTTCCTTTGTTCAGTTATCAGAGTGTCTGTTTAGTTTCACCTATGTTCCTTCCCTTGTGGTTTTCTCCCTTCATTCCCTGCATTCAGTCTGCATTTTGATTCTTTATATGGACTTTCCACTTACCTAATAAAAGGTGCATTTTCTTAGCAGGCAAATATATAATTGCGCAGATGTTATGTTATGACAAATGTTATTCAGCTACAGTACGCAATGCCATGACTTTAGGAATGAAACAAATCCAGAAGGTCAAAGGGCAGCAGCTCTCCACACTTAACTTTTGACCCTTTTACAGACTTTTGAGTAGTGATTGAAAGCGGAGAATGAGTGTCATTTTATACCAAAAGAGAAGGCAAGACACTGAGCAACTTTTCTGAATTCATCAGGTACAGACAGAGGATATTTCTGTCTGCATGACTGAGCCTGTCACTCAGAAAAAAGGATTTCTGCTGATTGAAATGTTGTAATCATCTCCAGTATCACAGCTCGAGAGAATTATTACAGAATCAAGCTGCCTGATGTCATGCTTTCAAACATCTCTCTTTGTTCACTTTATACTTGAGCACGCATACAGCTTTGGACTGAACTTGTCTGAATAACATTTTAACTGTGAATATATAATAATGATGCTTTGCTTGAGGGGAAAAAATCAGTCCAAAATATGAAGATGAGAAACGATAATCACTGTGTTGTCTGTATGCACCTTTATTCATATTCGTGCTGAGTTATTTTTGCTTGATTTATCTGCCAGGGTGCCTGCATGTTGCACACCTTCCTCCAGACTCATACATCCTGCTCTCACTTAGCAGGCCAAATATTTGGCTGCAAAGCACAAAAACAGAGGTTAAGCTCCAGGTGTTTGAGTGAAATGATGATGCTTGTGGGGGGAAAAATGGGGGAATTTTAGTTCAATTCTCCTAATTAAACTTGATCAGCCCGATGACTAGTGAGACAGTACTATCAGGGTCTAAGGTAGGGCAACTTTTGAAGAACACATATGACAGAAAATGACAGGGCTCTTTTTTTCATTGAATACTCCACACATGAAATGATTGAACTGTTAAAAATGGTAGCTGTTAATATAGAAACCTTGTAAAAACATACAATATTACAAGAAATTGATAAAACTAAACATGTATGACTCCATGCAACACCACTGTTTTAAATACATAATATACAAAATGTCTTTTTAAACACCTAACAACCATTTACTTTCAGCTTGTTTATCTTGTGGACTTCTTTCAGCAGTGAGCAAATACACATTTGGTACCCAACCACGATATGCAACGCAGTGTATGCTCATAATTAGAGCCCATACTACATTTTAACTGAACATTTTTACTTGGTATAGAATAAAAAAAGATACCATTTGCATTATCTGCAGTCATAAACTGTATGTAAAAGATGGATGCACTTTCTAGCTCTAAAAAGTGAACTCAGTATGGAAGTACTTTAAATCCGCATTCTTTTAACGGTCAGAAGGGGATGACAGTTGTGTAGAGGTCTGTGGGAAAATGGTCCCCAGCTCCCTTTATCTATGACGACAGTTAATGCATTACTGATTACTTTATGGGCTCAACCATCAGTTTCCTACATCATCACCCAGGTCTAGGATCACCATTACAACTCACTAATCATGTTGTCTGAGCATTCACTTAGCATTAGACAAACAGTTATCTATCGAGCTATAAGTTATGCTATTAAAAACTATCACTAGCAAGCCAAAAGACTTGAAATGTTTACCATTTGTTCCAGAAAAGAAGTTTATATAAACAAAGGCATTTTTTCCTCTTTTCTCCAAATTCCAAAGCAACGACATCATAACGTGATTGGTCAGATTCAATGTTGATCCTGCACCAGCCCGTCATGACGGCATTGTTGGAATGTCATCATGATGGGGATATCGGACAGACCTACCAAAAATAACAGTGTTTCTTTTGTAAAATATGTCTCCTGTTTAGAGTCAAAAAGGAGGATAAAGCAGGTTATTTTTTGTTTTTATGTCTACCTTGTTCTTGTCAAGTCTCTGAATGCTGAATGCATGCACAGTGTACCACTGTTCAAGATAGTGAAGCTGAAAATGCTCAGTTTCAAACTTCACAACAGGACTTTGCCAACTATTAAGATGGTGGGCGTGTCCATCTTTTATATACAGTCTTTGATTAAAGTGTGTTACTAGATTGACAAACTTAGTACTTTTTAAAAATCTGATAAGACCCCTTCATTTTTCGCTTTCCAACATAGCTAACATACTTTGCGTTTAGAGAATATTTACTGATATATTGATATCAGATATATTGATATTTACTGATATATTGGTATCTCCAGTACCAATATCAGTAAATAGCTATTAGGGCAAATCATTTGCTTGTTTTGTTTATTCCAGAGGATCGTTAGGTAAATTAAAACAACACACCACATCACCAAACTTATCTCTATTTTTGCAGGGTACCTAAACTGTTCATCTTGATTTGAGCTATCAGTTTTGGTTATGTTAATACTGTGAAGGCTGAATGTTTACCATGTATTTGCCCAGGTTATTAGCTCACATCTGAGGATCCTGTGTGTAGTGTATGAATGTAAATGCCCTACCTTGATCAGTCAGGTTGTGAACTCAGTGGAATGTGTCTTGTCTTGTGTTGTACAATACTGAATGTTAGCCACGGTTACGAGATGAGACGTACACACACACACACACACATGCAGAGACAAGTCTGCTGTATGTCTGCAGTGAGCAGGTCACTGGAGCTCTGCAGCAGTATTCAATGGAATGGAAAATGGCTGGGGGGCGGACTGCCACTATGAAAGCTACTGCTTTATGTGCATTACACAAAGTAAGTATGCACATAAAAATTCAGCAAAGTATCTTTTGCATGGAAACATGTCAGCCAACAGATGGTAATACGATGTGCATGTTTGGATGCTTGCAAAAGCAAAATGAGGTAAAACTCATAAACTGACCGCATTTCTCTGCATCGAGCTTGATCACTAACTTATATAAATACCGACTAACCAGAAGTAAATACATCACACATTCATTAAAACTTGAGCATATGGTAAGGTGAAGGCCTTCAAAGCAGGGACACCTGGGGCATTTCACAACAGTCACATTACCTTTGTCCTCTTAATCCACCTCTGTCTGTCCTCCCTCTGCTGTAATCGTCTTATTTGACTCCTCTCCCCCAGTGCGCCTGCCCTTTGAAATGCACCTCTTTGGTCTAATTTAATATGCATGGCACAGTTGGGGGCACGAGGACAGCAATTTGTTGGAGAGTCTATTCCTCCTCAGGATGCTATGGAGAGGAAACATTCAGCAGATCACTCGATTTCATGGGCCATGGAAGTACAAGACAACAATGTCTGGGAAAGGAGAGGGTGGGGAAAACGGGGTATTAAAAGAAGGAGATACTGTGAACGGTAATGCAAATACCAAAGCACGTCTAGAGAAACACTGACATGGAAAAGTAACTACTGATGAAACACAGAGATCCTAAACAGTGAGAAAAGGGCTATAACAGAGGTATGAAAAAGAGAATGACCAATGGAGTAAGGTAATTTCTAACATATGGCGTGTCAGGTAATACTCCCGCTATGGCAGAATGCTTCCCACATTTTCCTCTCAATGGGAGACAGAAATGAAGTGATGGAGAAAACATGAACCTGTACAGTAAGAGGAGAAACAGACTGGGAATAGCATCTGGAGAAAGAGAGAAAGAGATGAGACGGAGAGAAAGGACAAAAAAACAAAACAAAAACTAAGATACAGGGATGAGTCACTATGTGGGAGAGGAGATAAAGGGTTTATAAAAAGAAAACTGCTGTCATCACCCTTTGGTGAGTTGACATCAAAGCAAAGGTCAAAGCATGATCAAAAGTCAAAACCCTTAAAAACCAGGGAAAGATCTGATAAGGCACACATTCACACGTTCTCCCTTCTTTTCTCTCCCCCTCACACACACAATCAGAGAAAAAGACAAAATCAGATTATCTAATTTTCCCTTTCCTGGTCAGCACAGCTGGAGCTCTGCTACCCCCAAGGCACTCATTTCCCAGTTCCCAGGTGAGGTCAGCCTACCCTGGAGGGGGCAGTATTGTTTCAGAGAGGGTGTTTGCCTGGGCATGTCCACCTCTACCTGTTGAGAGCTCCCTTCATCTAAACCAACGCCCAAGGGTGGGTGCAGCCAGATAAGCATCAGAAGGAGAAAGACAAATATCTGCGTGTGCCCATGCAAGTTTTTTTTTAATCCCTCTGTTAGTCTTTTTTTCATACTTTTTGCAGTGATGGCCTGTCATACCAAATATTTGTAGAGATATCTAACAGTTGAAAGAGTTAAGCAAAAAAAAAAAATCTACTGTTATGTAATTTTGCTTACTTCCTGCCTTTCACAACACTCCGAAAGTTTCCACTATGAGCGGCTGGATTTGATGGAGGAAAAATTAACTGCTGGTGTAAATTATCAACAAAACTTTGTAGGGTCAACTATGACGATGGTGACCTAATAAATGTCTACAATTTCAGAATTTATACACTACACAAATAGTGCATGTCTAACAATGAACGCTGTCCCATGCATATAAATAAAAATAGCTCTTTACATTCAGCTTTTCATTGAACCCAGGAGTAATGATTTAAATAGGATGGGGCAACACATTCCCATCCCAAAGTGTAACATACTGACAAATGTGACAAATCGTCGATATGTTACCTGTTCGGAGGCATAAGAGCCGGTTGGAATCAATCTATAAATGTGTTTTATGTTCTGATCCTGAATCACTTTGGAAAACACTATGTGATAGGGTAAAGGTTATGATTAAGGTTAGGGTTATGGCTGGAATGGACGGCTGGTCCAAGCGTTTCTTACCGCTGCGAGCGGCATTCTATTGGATTCAATTGACAACCCAGAGCGTTTCAAAAGGACATGGAAGGGTACCTTTTGCATTACTACAAGATGCCTAGGGGTGTGACAAATCTTTGGTATGTTACCCGTTGGGAATGATAATGCTCTGGATGGGAATAAAAAGAAGTACCACAGATATATAATACCACAGATATATAATATATATCTATGTAATAAATATATATTTTGTCCAATCCTGATATTAACAACATGATAAAAATTAGGTAATATAGTTTGATGTTTCACATTTTTGGCCCCTATTAACCTACTACTTTCAAAATCACATGATACAGCTTGTGTTTGAAATGTTTCTATGCTATGCTATGACTGGTAGTTTATTGTTTATATCTGTAAAATGGTTTATATGTAGTTTAATTTTTAATTAGCAAGGCTAAGCTAAGCTAAGCTAGGCTATGTTTAGCTAACTGGCTTCTGGCTGTAGGCTTATATTTACAGCGTTGGCATTGTCAGTTTTTTCATCTTATTGGCTAGAGTATGGCATAAATAAATATATTTGGCTAAGTATCTCAAAGATTAGCAAAAGAACCATTTTGAATTACACGCAGTGGCTGCTTTGTTTGGTGCACCTTGTTGGGACCGGGCTGGACTGCTTTATTTCTGCATGGCAGAGATTCAACACATTGCTGGAAACATTCCTCTGAGATTTTGGTCCATACTGGCATGACAGCATCACACTTTGTGACATGGTGCATTATCCTGCTGAAAGCAGCCATCAGAAGATGGGTACACTGTACTCATTAAGGGATGGATATGGTCAGGAACAATACTCAGGTAGACTGTGGCATTTAATGATGCTCAGATGGCACTAAGGGGCCCAAAGTGTGCCAAGAAAATATTCCCCACACCATTACACCACCACAAGCAGCCTGAATCGTTGATACAAGACAGGATGGATCCATGCTTTCATGTTGTTTTACTGGCCCTACCATCCAAACGTTGCAGCAGAAATCACAGGAAATCACCAAGCCAGGATGTCTTTTCAGATCATTCTCTGTAAAATTGTAGATAATCAATTTCTGAAACACTCAAAGTCACTTAAATGACCTTCCCCATTAGATATATGCTTTAACAAGGTGTTGAACTAGTGTACCTAAGAAAGTGTCCAATGAATGTAATGCCTTGTAAATGCTTTTCTGTGTTTTTTCTAATCAAATGCATTATAAGCGATCAGTTAATGACTGAGTTTCAAGTGGGCGTTTGCTGCGAGACACATCCTCCCACCTCTCTGTATATCTCTATACTGAAGAATAGTGAGTTCCTTAGTTTGCACTCTGTATTGATTATTGCAATTACACACTATTACGGTTCTATTATCTGCCCTGACTGTCTTTAATTACACTAGAGACCAACAGGAAGAGTGAAGGCGGGGAGAGAGAGCGAGACGGTGAATGTGAGGGAGACACTTTCCAGATAGACGGATGAAGCGAGACACTGCACCGAACTAATTAAAACAGAAACTTTTTGTTTCAGCAAGTTGACAGGGAATGAATCTGGCAGGGAATTAATCTGTCTGCAGGGAACACAGTGACGAGTTACACACACACGCGAACTGATGCACATAAGGAGGAGGAGTGCAGAGTGCCGTTGCCATAGTTACAGAGTATAGCGCCACATCATGCGGCAGAGTTAATGCAGAGGTGTGTGCTTCATTTAAGCTTTCATTATATCACCACCCTGACCTATTCAAACATCCTCTACACAAGTACACACAGAGAAAGGTTGCACAGACAAATCCAAAGCCTTCCCGCTGAAACACTACGTCTCTGCCAAATTCTTACAGTTGCCAATCTGCAGCTCTTACCCTTGAGGTGAAGCATCATTCATGCTTATGAAGTGGAAGATTACATACTAAAAGAAAATATTTGGCAAGCGAAGATAAGCACTTCAAGTCAAAGCCCACGAAAAGAAAAAGGGCTTCTTTGATTGGTTATGAATGGAGATACCTTAAATAATTTATAGGTAAGACAAGGTGGTTTCAATCATATGTTTGAGAATCACTAAGTCCATTTATAAGGTACTTCCATGAAATATAGTCAAAACAGCAAGTTCAACACTAATCCAGAACAACAGGGACCTGTCTGTCCTCACAGACCTTCCCCGAAGCAATCACTCTTTTCCTTTTCAAGGAACTGTCAACAAGGATCTACACAAAAATAATCACTAATGTAAGCATACAAATAGCAGCACCTCTATATCAGGTGTAACACAATTAGTACTTATGTTGGGAGAAAGTCCTGTAGGAAAAAAAAAGAAACAAAGAAAACCAACAGCTGGTTTTGTGCTGAAAACCATGAAAGATGGAGGATAATATTTTATTGTTGTATACACTGAATATACACCCACTCATTTAACAGAGATGAATTCAGTGAAATGAGTAGGTGTGTTCCTGCTCCTTCATCTTACTGAATACTGCGAAGGTGCGTTAGTAATAGCTGCACTTGTTGTGTTTTCAGACTATTTTTCAAGTGCATTCTAAGCCTCATAATCCGCCCTATATTTGTTTCACAAGACATTTCGCAAAGAAAACCCTCAGTAAGCTGTAGCTACTGCCCTGTATCTTGTAGCAAATCTCTGTCACTATAAAGCTGGGGTATTAGCTTTGGAAATACTGTAGCAGCTCATAAGCCTCAGTGTTTGTTGTGTCCACTTGATCAGAAGGCCTGGTGTCTGTATATGACTGCAGGGCCCAGACAAGAAGTCAAAAGTGGTGGACTATGGAAAAGTTAAGCTCTAAATCTGTGTTTGACTTAGAACAACAGCAATATATTTGAACAGAACACCACCGACTGGGCCCACCGATGCAATTTTGATTGCCTTTTTAAAAATTAAAAAAAAAAACTCCCTTCAATTCCGAGGCGAGGATGACAGGAAAGTTCAGCCGGAGCTTTATCCTGTGTTGGCACAGTGAAATGGAGTGTGGAAATAGCTCCGGCAATGTGAGTGGATCATTATATTTAACTGAAGCTGACTGCTGAACATGACTGAATACATGAGCTGTCGAAAGACCATCACTTTACAGCACAAACAATTCTGAGATTTTTTTTTTTTTCCAATCTTCCCAAGAGTAAAAAATTAGTAGTAAAACCATAACTTTGGATTTGGATACTTAGATTTTTCTTATTTATATGTAAATCAACTTTTACATTATTAGTAGAAATATTAAAAGTCTTTATGCAATTAAGGAATCCGCTTACTGTACCCACAATAAAGTAAACATGCCATTAATGTTTTTTCTTTGCTTTACTGGGTACAGAATTTCCACCCTGAATACAGACTCACACATAAAATGAATCTAAAGATACTGCAGTTTATCATCATTTATAGTACATTTATACACTGTATATAGAATTTATTTTCGTAATAGCACTCATATAGTATATCACAGCCCAGCATGGCAGCTGTGCAAAGGTCTTGAGCCAGCCCTGATGTTTTAGGGTTTCTTGAACAACAGTCCTCCAGGCTTTCTGAAGGTCTTTCAAAGTTTTTCCTTGGGCATTGCCTGCTTTTTCACTCATTTCCAGTCCCATCCACACACCTGACCATTTTCAGAAGTTTTGTTTGTTTGTTAAGCCACTTAATACCGATCTAGAAATCAAGTCAACCATAAAAAGAGGCATCTAACTGAATGGATGAACCAGTGTTACTAGCAGTCTATTGCAAAAACATCTATATAGATAAATCTATGAGTAAAGCAAAAGATAACAGACTCTGACAGACACAAGACAGTATTTTTGGAACAAGTTGATACTCAAAGAAGAAGAAGAAGAAGAAGAAGACTTGGCATATCTCAGCATAGTGTGCTGTGTGTCCTTAAAAACAGCATATGTACAGAATCTGAAAGTTGATGGAAAATGAAAATTGATGGAATAATAAACAAAGAAAAGTATCATCAGAGTTTGATACATTATGTAATAACATCTGGAAAGTGTCTTGTTTGCAAAAGCTTCATTTTTCAGCATGACAGTGATCTCAAGAACATTGACAATACAATAAAAGCATACCTGGACAGAAAAAACACTCAGTGGAATACTATCAGTGCTGAATTGACCTCCCCAGAGCCAGGACCACAACTTCATTGAAGCAGTGTGGGATCAGCTTTACAGGAAATGGAACAAAAGGCAGCCAACATCCGAAGAAGAGCTTTAAATGTCCTTCGAGACGCCTGGAGAACAATTCCTGACGACTACTGAAAGAAAATACAACTGAAGAGCGTGAGATAGTGCAGGCTATGTTGAAGATTAAAGGTGCTCATATGAAATATGAAAAAACTTTGTTTTTGACTTATATCATTTATTTGCACGTATGTTTACACATTTCTATAAATCGTTGCACCAGTTTCCCATTTTCCTACCGAAATATAAAGAAATGACAGTGGTCGAGCCTTTTGCACAGAACTATATTTCTTTTTATTAAACCTCTATAAAGTGTTATTTCTATCAAACTTGTTCAGGCAAAACACAACTTTCCAAGACTATAATGCAGTTTTAGAACGTCAGTCACTCTGATGCCATGCTGCTTCCAATTTCCATTATTTCTCACAACATTCTTTCTGGAATTAAAATATAGATTAACTCTCTCTCCATTCATTGCTCGAGTCTTACAAATATCATAAAAAATTAATTCATAACATTGCCTATTTCAGCTTTGTGAAAATTGATAACGTGCTTCTGCATATCTATCGCCATAACCGCTCTCTCTTTCCTCCAGACATAAATCTCAGATGCAGGTCTTTGTGTCTACCACAAAACGCGGTCACTTTTTCCGTGTACCAAGAAGTGCTTGTGTCTTGAGGAGTTATAAAAGCACCAGAATGAAAGCATGTGACATGTTTATCTTCCAGCAGCTGGTGAAGCGAAAGAAGACAAGTGCTTGAGGCAAGCATTACCAGGCACATGCTACCCATTGAACCACCTCTAAAAGGAGACAGTGCATCCTTTTTAAGCTTTCTCTGGTAATACAGACAGTGTTATTTAAGGATTGCTTTGTATAGAATCATCACAGATAAATAAACTGTATAGCACTTTAAAAGGCATGTTTAGAGTAGATTTACCTTGCTGTCAGAAAAAAAGGGGAAAAAAATATGTAAGGCATGCTGTCTAATGCTGTGAACAGGTAGGCACCAAACAAAGGCATACATCAAGACTGGAAGTAGCTTCCCACTCCCTCATTCTCACCTCATTTCAAACTTCACTTTAAAGAGCTGCACACGGCTCTGCATACCTTACATATCATGCACAAAGTCGAATCTAATGTAATGTTAATGCACAGGAAGACAACATGTTAGGCCACGATTAGCTATAGTGAGGTGTCGACTGCAGAGTAAGTAGGTTAGACCTCCAGGGGCCCTAAAGACACAGTCTGGCTTCAAACTTCCAAAAGAATTATGACAGAGTTGCAACATCTGCTGCCTGAGAGGAAGACAGACAGTGATGGATAGCCAGGTGTTCTGTGTGTATATGTGAGCGAACACACACTGCCCACACGCTGCACACGCATGTATAACCCAGGAGACCAAACCTGCATACAGTGTGTGCAAATCCACATTTACCTACAAGCGGACTGGCTGAGGGACCAGTTAAATAAGCAATGCACACATCTGTGACGAATGGCAATTTCTATTTAATACGACTCACTAATAGACACTGTGCCAAACCCACGAACATGTTGGCGCATGCAAGGCTGCGTGCAACACACAGACACTGTGAAAATATAGTAGCATGTTTATGATTGTGTACTGCTTAATATCTATTAACAACTTCCATATGAATGCATTTTCAGCCGGATAAATAATCCCATCAGAAGAGATAAAGATTAATGATATATTTATCATCCCATGACAAGACCTCAACACTACACAGTATCGAGATGCCAAATTGTACTTGATGAGATTACAGAACAGTAGGAAATAAAATGCTACTATTACACTGTCAAGAATATTAATATCATATCAAGAAATGGCATTTATTGCATAGTTTGTATATATAAAGTTTCAAAGATGAGCAAATATCTCTGTTGTGGATATATATATGTTCATACGAGAAGACAAAAAGAACTGCTTCTTATCCAGACATCACATTTATCATGCATGAAAAACACGCTTTAAAATCAGTGAGCAAGTCTGAAGAATAATGTGTCATCAGCAGTAGTAATAATAATGTCACCATGTTTATAGTAATCTGTGTCATCACTCATGATAAACAACATATTGAGTATAAATCAATGAAGTATATCTAAGTATCTAAACAGGCAGCAGCATGAGTGACAGGCTAATCTAACCCAAAGTGTTTGGCTTCGACATATAACGTGGTTTTGTGGTTTTTACAGTGTCAGAATACAAGCTTGTATTTTAAGTTATGTACTTTCACATATTCTTCAACCTTTTCTTCTCATTTTTTGATCTAATGCTTACAAAATCTTACTCTTACAAAAATGGATTACTTCGTTTAGGTGCCAGAAATCAAAATCCCTTTAAAGCTATCCCTCCATGTTTGCATCTCCTTCCTCTTCCATTCCTGGTTTGGGGCTGGGTGAAGGAGATAGGCTGGGTGCTGCAGGGGTCCTGCGCCCAGTGGGGATTGGGGGCAGGATGGGCTTAACGTTGGACCCTGGGCGTCGATCAGAGGAGGGGGACACAGCTGCAGCTAGTTGATCTGCTCCTGGATGGGGGTCATTAGGTGTTTGGCTGGATGGAACGTGGTCTGAAATCAATAATCAATCAACAATCTTTATCAGTTCAGCAAGCCAACTTGACTATTTTATCATTAGATTTACTGTTTTTGCCACAGACAGTAAACAAACCTGTTATAACCTGTCATAACCTGTCACACTTTTTTCCAGCTCTATTTCCGTCTCTTTAAGCTCGCTTTCTTTTGATTGGCTGTCCCTCACCTGGCTTCCAAAAAAAGACCCCACTGCTTGTAAGCCCTGTCACCTCATTTCAGACACAGCTCTTTTGGGTTGGGCATTATTTGACAGTATATAAAGAAATATAAAGAAATTTGTGTTGAAGTCACACACAATCTCTATAATGAATGGTTTTACCTACAATTAAAAATACAGCAAAATATTAAAAGATAATACTTTATTTAAAATGTTCCTTAAGAAAAGGATCCATATTAAACCATGTCTCTCTTTACTTCTATAAATGTAAACATTTTTCTTTCCATATAGAACATAAATAGATATAGATATATAAACACAACAGATAAAAAAAATTACTTAGTAACCTTTAAGTGTTTCCGAAGCATGTCCCATGACTGAGACATGTAGCGGTTCTGCTAAGCCAGAGAAGGCACCGGCTGAACTGGGCACAGACAAAGCTGAGCTGGCACGAGAATCATCCGAGCTGTTTGTCAAATGCAAAAGAGGGACAAGAAGGGAAGACAAAAACACAGAGACAGACAAGCAGTGGAAAGGAAGTTCATACAGTGGCAGGTGTAATGGCAGCAACAACACAAACATATGGTTGTTACACAGGTAATAAAGCAAAAAGTGAATGAAATGGGTAGAAGAGCTTAAAAATGAAACTCAGGCAGAATGTGATGCAAACCATTGCTGCAGAGACTGACAGTATTCATCAGTAATATCAATAATGCAATAACAAGTACTCAGGTACAGATTTTTCATTCACCTAGAAGCTATACAATGTGGATGTATACAAATGCATACACAAGACTACACAGTCACTACACAATAACAACATGGGAAATAAGCACACAGGTAAAGACACATCCCTATTAAGAGCAGTGCCAACAAGGAGACAGATGTCTGGAATCCTGCATAGAATTACTGAGCGAGTGAGTAATGCCTACTGTACACACTGGAGGCATGTATTACTCACACCGCGATGACAGAACCTGCAGATTTTCAACAAGTTTGATGAAACCTGCCTTCTGAAGACGAGGGCCGAAGGGAACAAATTAATTTTGACAGCACACGTTTCTATGCATGTATCTTAAATGACATTTTTTTTTGGGGGGGGGGGACGAAATAAATTGATGGCTCCCATTTGCGTGCACATCACACATATTATGGGGTACCTGATTAAATACTTATTTGCGGAGTACACAGGTTTATTGAGTGTAAGTGTACACACAGGGGAGTTAAATAGCAGCAGAGGCAATAAAATCTGAATTTATGAGTGGGTGTATTTGTGTGTGTGTCTATGCGTGTGTGGGATGTGTGTTCCGATTTTTACCAGCATGGCTTAAACCTGTAAACTGAGTTGGATAAAAAACAAGTAATGTCGTAAAAACAGGCTTCGGGAGTCAAGAGTACCGCCGCTAAGGCCGTTTCCTGCTCCTTAATCTTTAGCTCACGGTTGTTTTTAATAAAACCGTAAGACTTCCTCTGGCTTCTCTCACCTCAAAATAAATCAATAAGCCATTTTTATGAATCTGTTATTTTCATACAGTAACATCTGGCCTCACTACTTACCCGCTGTCCTCTTGAAAAATGTTACCAGAATCATCATTATGCACAGATGACGGCGCTGGTTGAGCAGAACTGAGGAAAACAAAAAGTAAGTAATGATTCAGTGTTTTTCTTCGCCAGCACAAGTTCACACACATTACCGTGCTAAATAGTCCGCATGAATTAAATACGCAGCCAATCATTCATATCTGGCAACAGGTGTACTTTAGGACAAGTGAGTGGAGTGCACCTCTAACAAGAACCCATCATATTAACAAATGGTTAGATTCAAATTATTTGGGCACCTGCCACTTCACCCTCAATGTCAAACAATGACTCAAAACAAACCATCAAAGCACAGTTAGGACAAGTGGTCCAATTAAACCAATTTGCCCCAGCTCAAAGTGCCCACTTGATATTAAGTAATGGAGTGCAGTGGAGTGCATGCTGCTTGTTTGTACCTTTTGAAGAGCTGGCTGTAAACCCCTGGACTCTTCCCCACTATAGCCTCCCTCACCAGCTGCTCACGCCTCCTGATAGAAGCTAGCTCCTGGAGAACGGAGATGCAAAGAGGGCACAGAAAAGTTGGTGGGTGGAGCGATTAAAAAGCAGAGCAGGAGGGGAGAAAAAAACACATGTAAGAAACAACTATAATATTCACAAATTAGAATCACTTACTCGCAGGCTTCATTATCAATACATTTATCATTACACATCCTGTAACTCACAGTGGAGCTCTTTTGAGGGTGGAGCTCTTCTTGGATCTTGGTAAAATACGATCTGTAGGAGATATCAGAGGGGTCCAGAGCTCTGGCTGAGTGTGACGTGAGTGTCGATCCTGACATTGACACAGGCGACAGTGGCTTCTCTTCTGGATTATGACCTACAAGAAACAGATACTGTCTATGACTAATGTATTAAACAGCATAAAAACAGAGTTTCTAGAAATTCTTTATTTTGAAATCATCAAATATAATTTATAATACTCTACTTTTCTTTCTATCGCTTCCTTTATGAGTCTTTATGGCGGATCGTCTGTCTCCATTTCCTTTTTCCTCTCTAACACTAACCCCCTACATGTCCTCATTCACTACATTTATGAATCAACTTGGGAGTCTATTCCTCCTGCCTGGCAGCTCCATATTCAACATCCTTTGTCCAGCATATCCACTATCCGTCCTCTGCACATGTCCAAACCATCTCAGCCCTGCCTCTCTAAATTCGTCTCCAAACTACTGAGCCTGAGCTGTCTCTCTGATATACTCATTTCTAATCCTGTCCATGTTGTAATTTATAACCCCATTTGTATTTTAGGGGACACTCCATGATTTAGCAATCATACTTTATAAACCTGAGGGAAAGTCTGACAATAACAACTGCTGAAATTAATAGCGCTGTCTGAGACCCCTCACATCTTTTAAATTCCTTATTCCTCTGATTTCTAAGACAGGTTTTCTGGTTAATCGCTTCAGGATTATTATTTTCAGACTTTAAAAAACTTCTCCTCAATCAACGATATTATTATCCTGCAGTTTTTCAGTAACATTTCCTGTCCAATGAAAATGAACTTAATTAACACATGTCAAATTGGTTGAGTGCTCCTTTAAATAAATAAAAAAACAAGCAAACAAAACAAAACCAAGACACAAATTAATTAACTGAACTTTACAGTCTGTGTCTTGCTTTAAAAAACTGGCGTTGTGACACTTTGGATCTGCTAATGATGATGTGAATAAACAAACACATAGACACCTGTGGAGGTGTTGTCAGGGGATGCTCTGTTGTTGTTCTCTCCCTCCTCCTGCTCCTCTAGCAACAGGTATTCCTTCACTGCCTGTCTCAGTGTCTTGTAGGCGTCTTCCCAGTCATCTACTCACACACACACACAGGCACACAGATACACACACACACACACAAAGAAATCTGGTACTCAACAGAGCCAACGTATCTCCCCATCAAACAGTAATAGATCAAAAGATATGGGGATGACGACCTTAGTGTAATGAGGTGCAGGCTGGCAGTGAATAAAAGTGATGAGTGCCCGCACTCTCTGTATGTTCATCTCATTAAGAACACCCCTAACATGTCTGAATGCTTTCATGAGGGAATGATAAACACAGCTATTCTGCGGCTACGTGCCTTTAATACATGTGGTAATTGGATTGAAAGTGTAGTTTATGGATTTTAGTGGAGTGTGCTAATCCATCTAATGTTATATCAATGATAGCTGGACTGCACTAAGCCAGGGCATTTTCAATCTTTGTGAGACACTATAATGATGAACAGAGCAATCACACCGAAGGCTATTGGTGGTGCATTGTCACAGTGTAAAGTTTTTTGTGGTATCAGAGAAGAATGATTGGAGATCATAACAAACTAAACTCAACTTTAAATTTTCTGTATTGCCACGGGCTGAAAATGTAGAAACATCTAAATATCTCCTCTGGGAATCAGTTAAGTGGATTCATAGCTTCAAATTGATAACTATTGAAAATTAATTGTGAATATTTGGAACACTTTGTACTGCAATTTAGCATTAAACAGCTAATTATTATAATACATCTGATTAACCACCGGATGATATTAAAACCCCCATAAAGCAATTAAAAAAAACATAGTACCACAGGGAATAACATTATCGAAGAATCCTGGACGTTGCCTGTTGGTGTTGGCGTAGAGCTCTATACGTGACACTGCTGCATCCATTTGTGCCTGGGTGTAGAGTCCACGGGCTTTAAGGTGGCCTATGTATTTTTCAACCTGGGTGGGGATGAGCAGGATGTATCGAGGCTCAAAGTAGCTCTTCTTTAGACTGACAACACCCTGAAAGAAGAGACAAAACGCCTGCAGATATCCTACTTTTAACACTCTTATACATGAGCTTTCCTTACACATACCTCCAGCTCCATATGCACACAACAGGCCAATCCTTCTCTCGCCACATTCTCTACAGCATCTCTGGTAAGTCCATAACTATGTCCCCCATACTGGATGGTCTGGATAAGCTTACCCTGAAAGAACATTTCCCATTGCAGGAGAAGAGAATGAGAGAACATTTTATTGCCTCGCTATTCATCACGCTATTGCAACAGTTATGAGCTCCTAAAATGGGACATAATATTTGACATACATGCACAATCCCAGCATGTTCTATCAGGGTTAACAACCTGCAGCCATTTGTCCACCTGTGAACTGAACCTGCCCTGACCTGGCAGGGAAAAATAAATAAATCTTTTTGTTACTTTTCACACATGACCCCTGACCTCTTGCCAGTCAGACCAACATAATTTATCACTCTTAACAAATCCAAGACATTCAAAACATCACATAGGAGACAATTATTGATACTGTTTAGTGGTTGGAAAAGCTGATAAACAAATTGTTCCGGCTCTAATATAAATTATATATGAGGTTACTTATTGCTATGTTTTAACTCATTTTATGATGCTTATGTTGACTAATTAAATGCATGACATTTAAAGTCACATCCACTGACTTTTTAAAATCTCCAATAAAAGCAGCAAACTGTCAAATAAACAACCACATGTGCAGCCATTAGCAGTAAACAGAATGGACTCAAAATTTAATGTCCTCTTTACCTTTCAGCGCTGCATTGAGTATGAAATATATATATTATACCAACATTAAGCAACAACACTGAAGAGAAAACTCATTAACTGTTATTCACTACATTTCAAATGACTTTTACAAAGAACTTATATAAGATGTACAGCATTTCTTCCAAATCAAGTCTCACTTGTCCCAAAGTCTTCCTAAATAAAGCATCTCAATACAGTAATATGATTACAGGGGTCAATTTTGTAAGAAGGCATGACAGTAAAGCTACAAGAAAGCACATTTGAGGACTGAGGAGAAAACTAACACAAGAAAAGTAAGAGTAAAAGAAGTAAAAGAAGACAAAAACAAGCAAGAAAAGGAGGGCCAGACTTCAATAAACCACATAGCTGGCAAAAGAAGACTGGTGGGAGGAGAAGAATGGACAAATCAAATAGAGCGAGGAACAGACTGAAAAGTTAACCTCTGTTCAAGAAGACAAAAGGCATCAATATCAGCATCAAAGCGCTTCCTGTGTAAATCACTACCTGACCCAGACCTCTATAAATAATCCCCCACCTCTCTTGCATAACAGGCAACTTGACAAGAGAGACAGATGGAAAAGAAATGTGCCCCAAAACCCAAGGACTCCACTTTTTTCTGACTAAGAGAACTGTAGCTTTTGTATTTAATGAGAGCCATTTGTGGATCACTCCTTAGGGTGTTTTGAAGTTTTAACCAGTGTCTTCTCATTGATGGCTTTCCTTTGATTAGCTTTCACTTTTTTGTGAGCCTAAATTGAGTTATAGGAGATGCTGTAATAGCACATTCTGAAATAAAATTTAATTAACATGTCTATTATACGTTTTCAAAAATGTTCCATTCAACCAACATTTCCACTAAATTATTTTACACAAAAATGTCAGCCAGTTAAACTAAAATCATTCAGCCAAGTCAAACTAATTAACACAACTTACTCAACTCATTAAAGCCAATGAAAGAAGTCAATTTGAATGTGACTTCAGCACTAAAGTAAGTCCAAGAAGATTTAATTATGCTGTGGGTATGATTTAAAACACTAACCACATAAAACTATTCTGAGTACACTCGAAATAGCTCAAAATAACTTCAAGCTAACTCACCGTGTGAATCATACTCTGAAACACCTCCTCACTCACAAAATGGTAATCAAGTCCATTCTCTTCTCCAAAGTACGGCCCCCTTGTGGTGTGACAGATTCTGCGGTGACAGATACAAATTAGAGAAACAGTTGCATAGTTAAGTCAGCTAGTAAGAGGAAAATGAGCTGCGACAAAACCTCTGGCTTTTCAGTCTGTCTCAGACTGTCAAAGTGACTAAAGGTGAGAGCCAGAAATATGTCTTATGCATGTGTGCTGTATGGTGAAACTTCAGTCACTTCAATATATCAGTGTAAAAAAATGTTCTGAAGTTCAGCCAAAGCTACCCATAGCAGTCTGGGTTTCACAGTTGACTCTCAATAATATAAGAATAAAATATTTTACTAGATCATATAAAGTTAAAGGACCCACTGTATCATCAGATGTTTAATCCATAGTATTTTTGCAATTTCAAATGTATTACAAAACAAGCACTACTAATGGGCACTAGCTCTGAGAGCTCAGCATATGAATTATTACTATGTGTGCAGAAGTTTTAAGACTGACCCATAAGCAAAGTATTCGTTGAACTCTTGACACAGTCTGTGAGTCAGCTCTCTCTTCCCACAGCCTCGAGGACCTGTGAGCACCAGCATGGGGTAGGGAAAGTCTGTACTGGGAAGTGTACTGCTTGGAGATAGACATACACACATGAAGCATTCAGGATTTCTACTTTAATTTTACACGCCCGCTCTTAGCTTCAAAACCAGTTATCTCCCCCTTCCAAAAATGAGCACTGCTTAAGTATATAAAGCCACAAAGCAAGAGTCACTCCTACAGTCAATATAAACGCGAGCCTTGTGGGCAGTATGGATGTGCTCCTTCTGGTAAGCACAGAGGAGAATGGCAAATTGACTGCAGCTGCAGCTTTTATTTGCTGATGATCGATATTTTTTTAAAGTGCTGATACTTGAATTTTTTTCTTTTAGAGTGTAGATAAACAGGAGCACTGCGGATAAATTGCTGCTCAAGCAAACAACTTTCTTGATATTTTATTTTACAAGATATGTATTGATTGTGGCTAATCGTTATCTCTGGATTGTTCTGAAACCTTTGCTAGTAGTGCACTTCCTAAATGCTACAGGCTCTTGCTTGTATCCCAGTAATAATTGTTAATTAATAAACTTATTAATGTTACACGAACTGGTGACCATGTAGTGCCGAGGATATTAAATAAATGTCAATGTGAACCTTTCATAAAGGACCTGGGGCTGCATCAGCTGATACACTAGATGGGTTATGTGATCCCTGGCTGCCACCACATCCATAGGAGGGTCATACATGTTTACTGACGACACCTGGGAATTAGAATTAACAATCACAGAAGCAGTTCACACAGACTTTAAAACATTAGGTGAATACATTAGGTTTGTATTATTCATTGTGACAAAAAAGCTTCTGATAGATTAAACATGTATTTACAGTTTAGTGAACCAAACAGTATTATCTGTTTTGTCTGTTCACACCTTTTCTTCAACAGTGACTGCCTCTTGGTCCAGCACAGTCAGATGCTGAAGGAGGAAGATGACTGCCAGCTTGTAATCAGGTTGCTCCTACCAAGTACATTCACACAGACAGCCTACATTGCAAATGCCAATCTAAGCACATACAGTCAGCAAAGTTGCCTAGCCAAACAGCTTTAGAAAAACAGGAAAGAAGACCTCTGTCATTAACAGTACATTTAAACACATTTAATAGATTATCTCATAGTCAAAATCCTGTTGTAAGTAAAGGGCATGGTTACCTGCACAGGGTTTTCCACCAAACTGAGGTCCCTCAACAGTAAAAGGTCGTGAATATGCTTGCACTCTTGAATTTCACTGACCTGTGAAAAGTTTACTCAGACAGTTCATACAGTGTATTAGTTTCATTTTGAAATGCCCTTTTAGCCATGAAGTTAAATTCTTGACCTTATCTATGATTAAGGTATTTTCCAATTTTCTTGCATCTTATTAAAATCTGTAATGATGGCTTAAAGTACTGAAATGTATTCTGGAAACAGCATTAAACAGCCTACCAATCACACATCTTATCAGACAATGAGTCTGTAATACTTCATCTTACAATTTAATCTAAAAAGTCTATTTGTTTTTTAATATGAAGCTCAAGAATTAGTAAGTGCCTATAAGAATGTGGTACTAATGCTGATATATGCACATCACACGTTTAATTCTGAAGACTCTCTCAGATCAATACCAGGTTTTTCTCCAGGTTGAGGGAGCCTAGCAGATGGAGGTTCTCGAGGCCTGAAAGACTGGTGATGCGATTCTGAGACAAATCGAGAACCTGCAGGCTCTTCAGGTGCTCTAACCCTTCAATTTTCTCCAGATGGTTCCCCCTCTGCACATAGATAGGAAAAGAAAAAAAACATGATAGCATGAAGTTCATTCATATGCCCAAGTCCAAGTGTTCTTATTCAGATAAACTCAGTGACTGTGTCCAATAAATATTAAGGACAGGTCATGGTTGTTCTGAAGGGTGCCTGAACTTTCTTTCCCATCAGTGCAGAGCTGAGTGGCAGGCCTGCCTCTTTTGACAGGTGAGGACTGACAGCCAAACAGCTGGCCTGGCGATAGCCCAGCACACCAGCTAACTGAAGAACAAGACCTGGGCACACCTCCCTTGTCTGGGTCCCCAGCCTGATTCTCACTCCATTCCACTGACAAAAGTTGTTATCTAGCCGTCTGGCCACACCTCTGCCTACTCTTGCCAAGCATGTTGCCTGGCAGAGGGCTGCTGTCAGCAGGGGTGGGTGACTGTGCTGCTCCCTTGAAGCCTCAGGTCGCCGCTGTGATGGGCTGCGTAACAGGCTGGCTGACAATGCCATGCTGTTTTGGGAGGCAGCATGTGAGGAAGAGGGGTCAGTAAAGGGATGAGATGAATGCTGGATGGGCAGGGTCTGCTTGAGTGTGTGTGTCTGCTGAAACTGGTCCAGCCTCACTCTAAACACCAGCAGCTGGTCCCAAAGCAAATCTACAGAGAGGGGCAGGCACAGCCAGGCCGATGGGCTGCTGACAATGAGGAAACACTGATAAAGGACACGTGTGCACACATGCAAGCAGAAAAAGAGGCAGAGAGTGAGAGAGGGAGAAAGGGCCTGCTGTTGGACCATATGGTGATTCTCGAACAAGAGGCCAAGGTTTTACTGAATATAAAAGCGAGGCCAAAAACAGAGACATAAAGAGAACACAGAGGGAGAGAGAAAACAGGAAAAAAGAAACAGGTGAAACGGAGCATACATGTGTAAAATATACACAAGCAGCAACAATGTGTGCACGACAGCAGGCAATCTCATACATGTAAACAGAAGTACTGCCAAAAGAGCAAAGGAAAACACAAGAGTTCAGTTTAAAATGCATATTTATAAAATATCTATATATGAAGTTCCACCTTTTATATATAGAGAAGAACCTACAAGGCAGAGGTGTGTGAGAGGCAAACCACCCAGGCCACTGATCCTCGAGATCTTGTTGTGTGCCAGGCTGAGATGGGTGAGCCTGCAACATTGCTCAAGACCACTGATCTCACTAAAGCTGTTGTCTGAGTAGAGGCATGTTAAGAATAATACACAAAAGGAAAAATATGCAGTTCACAAATCTTTTTTTTATATACATCACAGAGCATGTGTCTGAGAGAGAATGTTTTGCAGTGAGGATACAGTCTAGATCCAGTTTAGTTAGCGATGCATAGGCTGACAAATCCCTCATTTTAGTCATACGGTTGTGGGAGAAGTTCACCTCCTGAAAATAGCAGCACACTTTTAATAAAAGTCAAAAAAGTTTCAGGACATCTTAGTGAAGAAATTCTTCCACTAAATCCACAGAGTATGGAAAATAATTTACTAAAGTTCACTGTCATTCAAGGGCAGTAAATGCCTTGTAAGCATATTCTAACCGACTACAGATGGGCTATGGAAATCCAGCCCTATCTTGAGGGAATAGTGCTTGAGAGTGAAGCCCAAGCCACCACTCAAATGTTGTCTTATCCTGTCAGCTCAAGGACCACCCGTGTTACCTTTAGGTTCTTGGGTGGCTGGAATTCAAAGAAGTTTGAGATTTCATTATAGGAAGCGTCCAGCATGACAAGGTAGGGCATGTGGCTCACGCAGGATAAATCTAGGAGTTGGGGAAAGTTATGAAAATTGATGAAAAACAACAAAGACAGCAAATATTTATATGCAAATAAATGAATGATGTCACTGTGTAACAGGAAGATAATCTTGGCATAAGAAAAAAAGTCACCTTGAATTTTGTTGTGTGGCAGTTCCAGCTTTTGAAGATGGACATAACTGCACAGCACAGATATGTCGCTGAGATTGTGACTCTAGAGCAAAGAATACAAAATTAATTTAACCTCATTTTGGCTTGAAATTAAACTACGCTGCTCAATTTAAGGGAAAATTAAAGGAACGCTTGATCATCAAAGTATGCAAAGTATCACAAAGTCAGTTAAAGTTCAGTGTGTACAGTTAGGAAGCACAAACCATTGTAAATCTATTTCAGCTGCTTTGGTGCAAATGAAATTGACCACAGGTGCACTGGGGAGGCAACAACAAGGCAATCCCCAAAAAGGGAATGATTTTGCAGATGGTGGCCACAGACCATTGCTCCATCTTTATTCTTCCTGACTGATTTGTCTCTAGTTTTGCTATTTGCAGGTGTCCTTGTCATGAGTGTTAGGATAAGACATCTGCAGTGCATTCATATTTCAAAGCTCCTCCAGGATGGAGGAAAAAATTTGCTGTGTCTCCCAGCAGTTAAAAGTGTAGAAAAGAAACCCAGAAACTGGTCACTACCCAAGGAGAGCTGGACAGAGCCAAAGGAGGGCATAAACCCAGCAAGAGGACCAGTTTTTGCTTCTTTGTGCAAGAAAAAAAAGAAGGTGCACTGCCAGATCCTTTCAAAATGACTTCCAGTGGGCTACTCATGTGCATGTTTCTGACCAAACTGTCAGAAACAGACTCAATGAGCATCACATGAGGTTCCAGCGTCCTTTAGTGGGACCCATGCTTCAGTCCACCGCCATGCAGCTCAACTGGACTTCGCCAGACAACACTGGCAAGTCCGCCACTGGCGCCTTGTTCTACTCACAGATGAGAGCAGGTTCACACTGGGCATGTTACAGTCTAGTTGTGGCCTCTCCAGTGCACCTGTTGTCCTATTCATTTGCACCAAAAGATATGAAACAGATTCACAAAGGTTTATACTTCCTAACTGGACAGATTCATATCCTTTAAGTTTAATTAACCTGTGCTATACTGTCATGATCAAGTGTACTCTTATTTTATAACTGTCAGCAAAAGATCATGACCCAATGTCAAACCATTACTAAAGCCTTGGTCTTCATTAAACAGCCAATAACATGAATGAATGAATTACGATGTGTATCTCACAGGCAGAGAAAGGATGTAGAATGAGTGCTGGAGCCCAGTGCCAAAGCGTCCGAGTTGAAATATACTATTTGAAATCATCTCAGCGGTTAAAACACCATCCTTCTGTAAACAAGATAAATAAGTAAGTAAGGTTTAATTAAAATAGTGAACCCAGCAGGTACAGAATTACAAAGTGTCATAAAAGTAAAGATAACATCATGCATATGACAAGAGGCCACTGAAAACAGGACCAAGTCCTGAGAGCCTAAAAGCAAAAGCGCACATATTCATGCAGCACACGCACACACACACACACAGACTCTGCTTAGCGCCGTTGTCGATGCAGCTACCACAAACTCGAAGCATTCAACTATTTGACCTTGCTGTGCTGTTTTATCTTCCCAGACCTCTTGTACAAGGACATCTGCTTTACCTGTTGCACAGTGACAGAAACACGAGGATTTATTCAACCTGCGCCATGAACTCACCGTTTCTGCTTTGGGGCAATGACACGCTCAGCCACATTTTTGTTATGAAAACCATAAAATTTCAGTAAGTGAATATAATAAGTTTCAAACTATATGTTGCTTTTTTTTAAAAAAAAAGTTTTTACTAGTTGACATAGCCTCCTAGCCTTACCTCCATCCCTCCGTTTTCCTCCAGCTCAGTGCAGGTGGGGGTCTCTGCTGAAGCAGCGTCAGTGAGGGACCCTGGGAGGCAGGAGCTTAGCGACGCGGAAGGAAACTGTTCGCCGGTTTCATTCATTATTTCATTAAAAGAAAAGAACTCGACGACAGACTAACTTGTTAGCAGTCAAAGGGAAGACAGTTTTAAAAAAAAGTCCATCTAGCTAGCTTTGCACATGAAAGGTACACTGGCGTTGCTTGGCAACGCTGACAAGTTTGAAGTGAATGGCATTATGGGTCCTGTAGTTTCAACCGAGCGTTATTGTATGCTCGTTGATACCTATTTTGCGTACAAAGATAAAAAACAAACAGCGTCATTTAAAAAATAAACAAAAAACGCCCCCCACCCACCCACAAAAAATATGAAGCTTAACAATAGAAAAAAACAAAACACACGTAGCAAAAATTGTGGGTCTTTGCCTGTACAGCAGGGATGTCAAATATAAGGCCAGAGGGCCCGCCAAAGACTCCAAAATGTGAAGGAAGACATAGGAAAACACAGTAAGAACTTCAGAATCTAAGTTTTACAGCTTTTTCTACTGATAAACCCCTCTTCCAGGGTAATTCTTAATGCACTAAAGTAACTAAGTAGCAGATTAACATTGAATTATGAGAAAATGACCTGTTTTTTTCCAATGGCTTTTTATTTTGTAAAGTTAAAATCTTTTTTTTACTATTTAAACCCAAAGAGTCATGCTGATAGATTTCTGTCATCTGCTACTTTATCACAAATATGACAAATAAAGACTCTTGAATCATATAGAAAAACTCAAGACATGCTGTTGAAATGTTACTTTTTTTTCCTTTTTTCTTTTCTTAAACAGAAAGCTAAGTTTCATTGGTCCGCCCCACTTATAGTCACAGTGGGCTGTGTGGGGCCCACGATGTAAAATTCATTTGAAATCCCTGGTTTAACAGGTTTTTATAAGTGATAGCAGGTAACCTTTTGGTCTGTGCAATCAGTGAACACCTGCTTAAGTTTAATATAGGTTACAGGAGCAGTTTTTGTTTTTAATTTCCGTGGCACTTAGACTTCAGAATAGGCATTACAAAATAAATACAAGTTTTTCTATGAGAGCCTCCTCATGCCATTTTGTGGACAAATTTGATCAAATTTACCAAAATAAAGTGCTGAATTTTATTAGAAGTTTACATTATCATTTCATCTGTTTGCACCTTTAATTACTTAAATATATACAACCTTTAAATGTAGACTTGTATCATCTACCCTTTCCCTTGCATTTGGATTTTGCATCAGCCAGGACTCATTCAGAGCTATGCTAATAACACAGTTAGCCTTTTCAAATATCATCCTGTGCCAACAAGAGTCCACTAGATATGGATAAATGCCCACGACAACAAAGCCTTCAGATGGTATGTTGTCTGTACTTATTTTTCTGACTCCAATATAATACACTTAACCACTTTGTGCTTAAAGCCATGTCCTTGTCACACCTGTCAGCTTAAGTAAATCCTCGCGTGTGTGTATTGGATCCGTCTCACTTGTATGATACATGGATGAAACATCCCCACTGCTTCAAAACAGTGACAGGGAAGGAACAAGGAAAGAAACGTACACAGACAAAGACTGGAATTTGAAGAATTTATTTTTTAGTGTATGCACTGTCAAATTGTGAGTGCTTCATTTAGAATAGATACATTTCAGAGCATTTATGACACTTCAGAACCAGATAAACAAATAGGCCTGGTAACCACTAAAGCCAGAATTCAATGCATTTCTATGCCAAACATAAAATCAGTTCTATAAACAGATGTGCAAAATTTAGATCAATTGCAAAGAAAAGCAGGTGAGATATGAGTAACAGTAAAAGAACCTTTTTGCAAGTGTAATTCATGAATAAAAAGCATGGACAGGAGTGGTTATCACATACATATCAGAGCATTATTCCAGAATTTTATGGGCTATGTTTGTGCAGCATAATAGTAGTCTAACAGCATCTGTGAATGGCACAGCCCTGACAGAGTCATTTAGCATTGAAATAAAGTTTTCCATGTATAACATTATAAAAGTAACTCTGAAGTGAACAGATGAATGAGCAGATTTTAGATTTTACACCAAGTGTACGTTTCAGAGTGGTAGGCGAACCACTCAGCAGCTCCGCAGTTGTTTTCCCATCGATCCCAGCCTATGTGTCATTATGATGGATTGCTCTGTGGGCTTCAGGGAGACCAGCGCTGGGCCCAGTGTATTGACAGGGCTCCCATTTCCCTCTCCCCCTCTTGTTAAGTACTTCTCCCCCAAGTTAATGAACTAAAAACAAGGAGGATTGTGGGGAAGGGAATGATTTGTGATCGTCTCTCGAGTTTATATGTTTAGTTCACTTTATAGGATTGAGCACATGCAGTTTGGATGGCAAAATAAAGATTCAGCATTGCATAGTTTTGGTTTGTATAGCCACATATGTGCCTTAGCACAAAAAAAAGCAGAGTCATTCCACTGTGGTCTCTTTGTCCAATTTGCAAAATAATATGTTAATTGACTCACAACTTTCCACAATAGTCGCACAACTTTACTGCACGAACTATGAGGAAAAAAAAGATAACAGATTTTTAACAACCATAGCTTTGATACAATCGTCAGCTAGGGAAATCATAGGGGACCAACCCAAATTGGCAGCAGGCGGAAGATGTGGCCTCATTCAGACAGTCTAATCTGGCATCTGTTATTGCAGACAGAATCAGTGGGCCCATGGGGCTGCCAGGAGAGGAGAGATAGAGGTGTAATTGAGAGCAGCAGTTTAGATCTAATAGGAAAATGAGATGAGATGGGGACTAAGTTTGGGTGAGTGTCCAAGACAATCGTCCTTTATCTGGAGATGTAGTCATGGTGAGCAAAGTACTGTTAAGAGTCTGGGCGTGCGCGCTGCATTTATTATGTGATTTAAATAGCGGAAATTGACATATAGGTTGCTTTGTGACATAGATACATGGACAAATGGACCTGCAAGGCTTGCAGTTATGTAAGTTGTCACCTCCCTTCCCATGTAGAGTCAGTCAGTTCACATAAGCTCATATAAGCAAAAAAAAAATAAAAAATAAAAATCCATATCTATTTGTCAAAACTTGACTAGAGTGTGTTTCATCATCATTAGGAAGTATGAAATGTAGATGACACACTTTCTATCAACAGATTTTCCCAATCTTGCGTCTAAAGCAAACATCTTTTTGGGTTTTCTAACCAAAATCTCAAATCTAAAACACATTGTGCAACAGAATTTTGAAAGACACAAAAACAAAAACATGCCAGACAGAGTTCATCGCACTGAAAAATTCATCTGCCTCTCAATGCCACGTCCTTGCTTTATCATTACACTGTGGTGATCTTCTTATCCTTGGTGGCCTGTTTAATGGCGGCCTGCTCACAGATGATTTCCTTCAGCCTCTGTAGCCGGATGTTTTGAGTGCTCAAGTCGCCTACACCTGTCTGACTGCGATGGAGTAAGGAAAGGGCGTTGATGTACTCCAGCTCTGTGTAGCGGACACCCTGGTCCACCACCAGGTTCAGCAGCTCATCTGCAGTGTTGTACAGCATCTCATAGTACTGCCTGAAAGAAGAAGAGAAGGTTGTAAATCTTCAAATTAACTGGAAAGACAGAATGAGCAAAGAAAAGGATACAAGAGAGGAAATCAGAGTGTGTAGATGTCTTCTAAGGTAACTGTTCACTCTTCTATCAGAGGTCAGTTTGCAAATAAAATGTCAATGTATTTCCAGATCTATTTAAATGATAAACGGATGGCTGTCGGTCTACAGATGCAGCAACACTGCATGGAATGAGTTTGGTCTTGATATATGAAAGAGTTATTGTTATGTTTATACTTTCAGTTTGGGAACTTTAACACTGAATTTAAATCCATTGTGGAAAAAAACAATGGTGAAGATTATAAAAATGTGTCAGTCCAAAAGCATCCAGTTAGTAAAAATTGGAAAAAGGTTTAAACATTAAATTGATAAACACACACAGACACCCAGTAATGGTACAGCTGCTCTATCTGAACTGTCGACACCAAAATTTAATGGGTATTTTCTTTACCCACGCTCCACTTCACCACCAACTTTCATAAATATCAACCTTGCAGTTTTTTCTAATCCTGCTAGCAGACAAACAAACGCTACTGAATACATAACGTCCTTGAGGACGTAATCAAGGGAAAGCAGGGGGGAGAGGGAAAAAGAAAAAGCTACATGGAACAGTAACACTTTATAATCCTCTGTTATTCATTTTTCCAGGGCTGAATCAAAAAGAACAACAAGAACAAAGGGAAAACACAGAAGCCACACTTACTGCTGTTGCTGTCAGCAGCAATTTTCTTAAAAAGGGCTTCAAGGACCTCAACCTCCTGCCACTGGGAGTTGAAGGTGGAGGGAAACCATTCAACAGCTACAAACTACTGAGACTATTCTAATGAAATGCTGTTGACAGAGCCAAAAGCGGAAAGAGGCGTGTGCAGAATTAATAGCTCTTTAACCAGAACTGAATACCTCAATGGGCCATTTGAGAAGGACCATGAAGTACACAATGATAATGCAGAAGCACAAAAGGAGAGCAAGTATTGTTGAATAAAACACACATTCACCTGCTGACAAGAACGATACGCATACAGATCAAAAAATGCCAAAGACAAGTGAAGAGAGACTGCGTGAACGTTTTGAACACAGCATTTTTAAGATTTGTTTTAGGCGTTGACCTCTTGTGGGTGTGTGATCATAGACTGTATAACTCATTAGCATCAACTTACAGTACTTGGCCATTAATATGGATTTCAGTAGGAGTCTAGCTTGTCATGAACACAAAATACAGATACCTGTACAAAGAGGGCCTGGAGGTAAGCAAATGCACAGGAATCTGTGGAAGCAGGAAACACTATTTTTCTTTGGTCAGGGGTAAAATGAGTCTAAGACCAAGATGCAGGAATCCTAAAGAGACAACAAATGTTACACTTTCATACGATGGTTGTAGATACAACCAGGGCAAGAGGGCACAGGTGAGCTACAGTCCTACTATTGCATGTTTATAGTAACTATAGTTACTGTAGTCTGTAGTAATGGGCAATAGTGTGCACATGGGCAACTAAGATCATGTTTGCAACTTTTATGGAGCTCTGTATGGACTGCAGAAAAAAAGCACAGAGATTTTAGTAGCAGAACATTTAGCCATGATTTAATACAGAAATAAATGAGATCAAACAAGCAAAAAATATGCTTTGTCTCTCTTTCAATTTATACTAGTTTCTTCACCAAGTTTTTCTTGGAGCTCCCAGTGTCACAACACAAACAGCAACATCCTGGTTCTGTGTTGTACATTAATACACAGAATAAAAACTGACTGTTTACTACAAAACATAACTTGGTCAAGGACAGGTGATGGTCAGTCAAAAGCAGTGGCTTCTGCTGCTCTAAGTAAAGAGAGATAATTACAAGGCTGACATTGTTAGGCTGAAGAAAAGCATGTGAAAGGCATTGGGGGTGTTGTGACTAGGCAAACAATGTCAGAGCCACCGATGTTTGAACGTTCTTTGTGTGGCCGCGATGAAAATTAAATTAAATGTGGATGTGGTTTAAAAAGGGTTAAGCTCTGTTGTGCCAGAAGAAGTTGGAAGTAAATGGATTCAGATACTTCTGATATGGCTCAGTAGAAAGACAAAAAAAGATCCTTTGACTCATTTGTTTAGCTTCACCACCCATCCCAGACCCACTCCTTTCTTGAGATGTTCATTTGCTATGCTAACGAGGCGTTAATGAGCACTTAGGGAGCTTCTGTTCCAAGGTGTTTTATGTGCTGTCATTTTGGATATTCAACAAAAGAAAAAGACCTGGAAAGAGTAATGGAAAGGTTAGAACGAACGAGGGAGTGCTTGAAAGACGGAGGGAAAAGGAAGACGACTAAAGAAATGAATGCAGAGCAGGGGTGCATAATGTCTGTTTTTGGCCTTCCTCGGCAGGCGTTGGCCTTGATCGTCAAAGCATTTGCATTCTGTCTCACCCTCTATCCTTCATCCCTAAGTTCATTTAGTAAAGAAGCTAGTCAACACTGATGAGTAACACCAGTTCACTCCTTAAATGGAAGTAAGACAGATGGAAAAAAAAGAGAAAGACGGGTCTCATTTTCTTATCTATACAATATCTGAAACAAAACATTAGCTCAAGAGCAATCCCATTTCATTCTCTAGAGCCAGTGTTTAACGACGCACTTGAAGCAAATCGCCTCATTATTTGATCTAATAAGATAAACAAATATAACCATAAATATGCACATTTTTATTTGTTGAAGGGAGGCGCTTTGAACAGAAGGCTTTTCTCTTTCAAACCGCCATCCTTAAGTCCAAATGGAAAGCAGATCTGATTAACCAGACTGTTCTGAACAGAGCAGAGAAAAACAAAAATAGCAGAAATTGCACCTGACTGCTTGAAATTGTCTCTGTGTAATTTCCTAAAGAGGCAGAGACATAACCACTGCAAACGTCTGTGTAGTAAACATTTATGTTGTTAGTTTTAGACACAGTTATTTGCTATGGTACATGATTCCAAAGACACAGAGGTAAAGCCGAGCGGAGGGTGTAATTTACTCGGTAATGTGAATGTGTGTGTCTATCAGAACAGTATGTGGTGATTCTGTATAGTTTAATTAAGAGAATGTTCCAGGTAGACTTCAGTAACAAGTTCCACATGCAGCGAGAGATGAACAGCACCCCTGCTGAAAACTCTAAGTCTTTGTTGGACATTTTCTTTCAGTCTAAAAGACCATCTGTTTGATACAACAGCAAAAGTAGCTGTGCAGATATGGAGTCTCTCCATTTAAGTAGCAGCTGACAAGAGATAATTGAAAACGATCTGATCGACACTGTGAATAAAGACTTAATTACAGCATAATAGCAACTGCTATTCCTTTTGCAGTGATTACTCAAAAAGAGGTCCCATTGAAAATGTGTTGACTAGTAGATAAATGCAGAATAATTAAAACATTTAGTACTAAAGACAAGGCATGCCCCCAGGCAAGGCAGGCAACTGCTTGGGGAGGCGAAGGTCAGTGAGTGCCGGGGCCTCTTAGGGCTGACAAAATGTACGCTCACTCCCATTACATGCATGCATGTTTAAACAAACCTAATGATAACGACGCAATTCAATCAATAAAATGAAGAGGAGTTGTCCTTCTGGTTGGTAAAAAAAAAAAAAAAACAAGAAAAAAAGAGGGGGGTGGCAAGACAGTGGTGGGCAGGCCAGACAATATAATCGCAAATAAGGCTACACTAGCAGTGCTTAGTTATCTGTGGGAGTGATACACTTAATGTGCCTTCCACTAGCACATTATTTATTTTGATTGATGTTTAACGTTAGTTAACGTGACTGAGTCAAGCCTGCACAGCCAGGAGTGACCATCAGGACACCGGCGGTTGACTTATCAGTGTAACTAGCAGGCTGACAGAACATAGAAGCTAGGCATTACAGTAGTAACACTTCATAACAAGTCAGCATGGTCTTAGGCATTGGCAAGCAGTATCTATGATTTCCTACCAACAGACCACAGAACCATTTTCCAAGTTAACTTTAAAAGAGCTCAAGCCCAGACAATGTGGTCATTAATTTCTTGTCTGACATCCATGAAGATCACTGGCATTTCAAGCTGGTTTCAGCCTCATCCCCTCTGTAGAACATTTTTGGACTTTCTGAATCTGTTAACTTAATTAACTTATCCACTCCTCAAACACGCAGCCTTTCCAGGGTGCTCTTCTTTCACTAAATCATATTACTAACTTGTTGCAAATTAATCTAATTAGCTGTTACATGTTCCTCCAGACATTTTTGTTTGTTTGTTTTAGCATTTAAAAAAAAAGAAAAGAAGCAAAATTCATTCCCCTGTCTTATCATTTGACATGTTGCCTTATACGATTTTCAGATAAACCTGCTTAAATACTGTGCAAGTCAATAACTTCCCAACTTCTTGGTGAACAGCGTTTTGATGTCTGTTTTGTACCATCTACTTATCAAAACAATCCCAGTGCTAAACTGTCTGCTGGCTGTTCAGAGTGTGTGTAAAGCTTCTGGTCTCTATTCAGTGCAGATGGAAGCAGGCTGGGCTAAGCAAGAGAAAGCTTAAGGTGTGTGTGTGTGTGTGTGTGTAACTGCACGTGTGTCTATCTACCCATGTGTCTGAGTGATGTATGTTAGTGTGTGCTGAAAACACTTTCAAACAGTTCATTACCCAAGCAGTTGGAAGGCCATTTGCCAAACAGAGTAAGGGCTGTTAATAAGATTAAAATCTCTCAGTGCCCCACCATCAAGAAAGAACCCCTAGTGAAACACACACATCATAACACTCACGCGCGCACACACAAACACATTTTTTGCCTTCTCCTCTCGTCTGAAACCAGTTAATGAAACCAGCGTTCTTGTTTTTTCACACAAAACCAAAGTAAATTCTCATGTTGACTGCCATTATCGTTAAAGATTTTATGGGCTCCATCCTCGACACACACATTTACTTTCACCAATTTCCACCTGCTTCCTCCAGAACTTCCATCTATAAGGGCTATAATCAGCTTTTAGTAGCTTTTGTGTGTCTGTGTGTAAGCATCAACATCCCTCTATAGTGTGCTCTATTAAATTTTAATTAACTTCCCCTTCCCCCTCTTCTACAACGAATATTCAGTCAATTTATGATGTGGAGATGCAGTACAGGACAGAGAGATATGTATGTCAATGGCACAGGAGTTATGGTGGGGGTGGGGGTGTATAGAACAAAAAGACAAAAGAGAAGAAAAAAAGAAGAAAGTGAGAAAAAGAAAGGATTTGGCACAATTCATTTCCCCTAATTTCTAGCATGCACAATATTAAGGCCATTACAGGCTGCCTCTGTCAGCACATTTTGAACAACACATTAGTTAGAGGGGGAATGATGATGAGGAGGAGGAGGAGGAGAAATAATGGGAGAGTCTGTGGATCAACCTTTGAATAAGCTGGAATCCAAAGCTTGTTGCTGCAGTAACAAATACCTCTGACACCAACAACGGGGCTTCTTGACTTGACTTATCCTCTTTATTGTCTTTAACAGTACTTCCACACTTAAATAGATAATGCATGTTTTACTTTGTTTTGGCATTCAGGTGTGGATCAGCAACTTTCTGCTCCCTCTGATCCAACTGTTTAATATGCCATTAGCACCACACATGTGTTAAAGATCAGTTTTTTCCCCAACACATAAATATAATAGTGACTCAAGATCAAAGCAGCAGATCAGTGACATCAGTCATTATTTTTGTGCTTCTTCACGAGATGTTGGTTCGGTTCTGAAGTTTCCCAGACAAAAAAGAAAAAGAAAATAGAAAATCTCGCCCTATTCTTCAGGTGGTATACACTGGTGGATCCCAAACTTTTTGAAACCTCAGGAACCCGTCACAGTGATTTTGTTTTTCCTCGGTAAACTTTCAAGATGAGGCATTCAGGTGTAGGACAGCACCCTTCCCTTCTACAGGAAAAGCTGTAAGCCAAGTCGGTTTTACTTCTTTTATGTTGTTCTTTTGTAAATCTTCACCTCACTGCTCTGACAGCAGTAATTTCTGACTGCAGTGCTTCTGGCAGACTTGTGAGCTGGAAACCATGTCATGTTAGTATCACAGCTGGCAACCATGAGGTGTCTTGCCCAGTCTTAGCTACACTAGAACTATACAGTATCTAAGCTTGCCAAGCCAAAGGGTGAAAGAAAATGGATCCTAACAAAAACAACCTGTGAATGCTAGCACTGATGCGTGTCATTTTCGCATATAAATAGTGTTTTCAAAAGTGAAATGGCTTAGTGTGGATTTAATCTTAATACACTCTTCTGCCTCTTTCAGGCTCCCTCCCTTCCTGCGGTCTCCCTCCCTCCAGAGCAGTGCATTTGTCTTTCCTCTGGTAATGAGGAAAGGTCTGCAGAGACTTGAGACTGAAGCTTCATCAGCAAAGGCCGGTCTCATCATGCTGCACCATGCACAACAAACACACACAAATAAGAGCACGCACCACAGACGCGCTCTCACTGGCTTCATCAGCAAAGACGAGTGTCATCATGCTGTGAGGTGCACATATATAAACACACGCACGGGCTTCATCAGCAAAGACCAGTCTCATCAAACAGCGTCTTGCACATGCTCGTAGAAAATGGGAGAAGAAGGGTGGGGCTGGGGGAAGAGGGAAGGAAAGAGAAATTCAGTCCAGCAGAGGCAGTGCAGGTGATTGGACGGTAGTATATTTAAGGGAAAAAAATACTGGGAGAACAGGAAGAGAGCGCTAAAGAAAGAGACACAAGGTGACAAGGGAAGAAAAGAAGACAGAAGCCAGGCCTAAATACAAACAGTCTGATCTGTTGACACCCACTACCTCCTGACATGGCCGTCAACTGTACTTATTACCACATTCTCTGTAGATACACCAGCCTGTCACCCTGACACAAACACACCAGGGTTCAGAAACACACACAAAACCAACAACAGTTTATTCTCCAGCACACCGGTTCTAAGAGGTGCACAGTAATCGTGGTGGTACACTGCAGGAGAGGACATAGCTTCTTGTACAATACACCCTCGCACTCTAGTAATTTCCAGTAGCAGACAGGTGGGTGCGATGGTCTGAACTCGGGGGCATCTCTGCACCGAGTCTGTCATACTGGTGTTTAGCCTAGCTATGGGCTCAGAGGCTTGCAAGTTTGCTAGGGATGTTATGACAGAGCTGCCTACATGGGTCAGCGGGCAGCACAGTGCTGCACTGTGTGTGTTTGTGATATAGCCTCAGTCTGTGTATGAAAAAAATCATAGCTGAAATAGTGTTGGTTCACACAAAGAACATATTTACATTAAAGTGAGTGTGGATTTATAAGAGATGTTTACTTTTGCTCTGTAATAGCAGTATATTGAGACAGAATGGTAATTTTGTCCTGAATCAATCTGTGTGTTAATTTGAATGAAGTCACATGAGTTTTCTAATGATCCTATAATAGAGAAGCTTCAAGTCCTAAACTACTGTATATGACACTGAATTCATGGTCTGTCTGATCTGAAAGAGCTGAAGCCAAAACAATTCATTTCTAGTTTTAATTTTAAAGCAAGATGGAAGAAAATCAAAGCAGGTTACAACATTAAACCTTTAATTATATTAAGCTTTAAAGGGTCTTCCAAAAAAAAAAAAGCAGTGCAGTAATGCCTATGTATGTTTCGCTGTCTGATTTTTAGCGCAACATGAACAGCAGAACAAACAAATACCACGTTTCTGTCAAAAATATTTTGAAAAAAAGGTTTAAATTCTTCTTCTTTGGCTCCAAGACATGCTTTGGATATTTTTCTTTTCAATCTTTAGCTGAAAGAAAAATAGAAATAGTTTTTCACTGACAGCAAGAGAAATGCTAAAATACATTTTTGGGGTTTTTCTTTTTTTGATTGATTGGTTTTGTTTCCTCTCCTAAGAAATTCAGATATAAATACAATTTAAATTAGATCCTCAGTTCCTCGGTAGGTAGGTAACCAAATAACACAAATAAAAAAAAACCTAACAACAATCAAACAAACAAACCACATGCCATTCTTCCTGCTGTTAGTGGAGGACAGAGTGCTGCTGATCCCATCAGTGTGTAAAATTTAATAATGAAACTGCATTTTAGCTTTGTAAATGTGATTTAAATGTGATTCACAAGAAGGAGATTTGATGTTTCTCGTTCTTGATAGTGAAATGATCATTTTCCTCGGCTGTCATTCTAGTGTTGAAATCAAAAGGTTAAACAACCTAGCAACCATTATATACTTTGATATTAAATCCCAGTGAAAGGCTAATTATATTAGATCTCTATTTAAGGTTTGTAAAAATGTTGCCAGGCAAAGAGCAAAAATGTCTTCATAGGCTGGAATGGATTGTTGCCAAGCAACACTTAAGTGTTTTTGAAAGTTTTCTAGTTGTACAACTATTGTAGCTTCTGGTCTTTTCAAAATAAAAGATGCAGCAACAGCTCCACATATTTATCTAATTTCTGTCCCTGTCAAGAGACCACAGTATAAAGACAGGTAGACACACAGGACAATGAGAGGTAATCAGTGGACTGGCACGGTTGACCATGCAGTGAATACACCTACACACACACACACACACACACACACACAGATGTGACATTGCAGTGACACACAGGTCTGCAGCATGTTCCCCAGAACTGTTTCCTGAGCAGATGGTCTGTGTGTGTCCACTTCTGTGCCGGTGTTTAGATATGTGTATGTGTGGGTGTTTGACCTTGACAGTCAAGTTGATATTGCTGCCAAATTCTGACTGAGAGACAAGAGGCCACTATAGGACCATACAAATACACATGGTCACACAAACACATACACACACATACACACGCACACATTTGACTTTTTTCACCCTGTGCAACATGAGCGATCGACATACTGTAGGCTTTCTCACTTTTTTTATACTGTATATAAACATGGACTGAACCACAAGGTGGCACTGTTCCCCCATCCTTTTGCACAGTGAAAGAGAGAGAGCAAAAAGGCAAGTGTGCATTCTTGTGTGTGTGTGTGTGTGTGTGTGTGTGTGTGTGTGTGTGTGTGTGTCTTCACGCCTTCTGCAGTGCTGCTCTACCGGCCTCACCTTACTTTTTAACTGACATTGCTGCCTGTTATGGTGCATTAGTCCAGGCATACCTGGTTCCTATATATAAGTACACACATGTGGATAAAATAATCAAAGATCACACATGCACTAACAAGCATTCACACACCTAACAACCAAAAAAAAAAAAAAAAAAAAATTAGATGGAAATAAGGGGAAGCATCTGCAGTTTCTCTGAAAAGCAGGCTTCCTGGTGAGATTACTTCCTTTTTAAGTTTTGCTCTTATTTCTCAGGAGGTGGTAATAAAATACTGATGAATATCCTTCTTTTACCCCTCTTTATCAAACAGCTTCTTCACTGCTGACTCAGGTCAGACCATGTTAGTTTTCTCAAAATCTTTACAACAAAACTGTTAGACTTTACTAAATGCCATGTATACATAAATGAATTAAAGAAAAAAAAAAGGATTTTTCAATATGGGCCCCAGCTACTAAACGATTCACTCTGTCAATCACTAAGGTGTTTGTATTCATAAAATGTTTGTACACTAAACGTTTAAATTGACGTGTTTTTACCTTATTATTTTGGAGGTGGGTGGAATTTCACTCTTCAGATATCATCAACTCAAGCAAATGCTGTTGATTTAAAAGAAACTGAAGGCATACAATCAGCAAAAAGTGCACCTACACATCTGTAACTATGCACAGTTTTGTTATAGGAATACATATTGCATATTTATTGCATATTTGTCTTTAAAAAAGGAAGATCTGGGTAGTTGAGAAGCATTAAAACATCAGTTGTGGCTTTCTGTATGCCCTATATACATCACTGTAAGTTATTTCCTTCCACTCAAGATGGTCACTTCCACTAGGAGGCACAAGTTTACTTAATGCCCAGTCCATGTAAATGAGGTTATTTCAAAAAGCTGATAGGCTTAGCAAGGTATCTGTGCATACCCGATACATAACAGATGTGTGTAAGTGACTCTGTATGTGTGTGAGTTTGTGTGTGTCTGTATGTGTTTGCAAGACTTGGTGTATCTTGGAGCCGGAGGCTGGCCAATTCAAAAAGCCATGAATGTGTAAACAATGCGCTCTGCAATTCCCAATCAACACCTCCACACCACCCACGCCTTGTAATCAGACAGAGTGGGAGAAAGAGAGAAAAGACAGAAAAGCCATCACTGGCATTTCTCCATAATCAAAGTTGACAGAGGGGAGAAATAACATACTAATCAATGGTCCTCCACATCCAGTACAGTTCAGGTAATTTCAGTTTACTTATTTGTTTGGTTATTTTTTTGTCTTCTTCAGGGGAAACTTGGCTTGCCACTCTGGCACATTACAAACAATAGAAAAGCCCAAACTCTGCCAGTGCATAAAGACCCAAGCACTCAAACACATAACACAAGAGAAGCTCATTAAACTTATAACATACTGTAAGATGCCCAGATGGCAGACACAGGAAAACACATTTTACTGTACAATGAGAATCAAATGCAGACAAACAGGGTTGCGAACGTCACCTTAAAAGGAATAGTTGGTGCTGCTAAATGTGCTGAAACTCAAGTGGTTTAAGCATAATCTGTTATTCATTTTATAATACACTCATTTTCTCCTTCTCCCTTTCTTCCCATCTCTCTTGTGTTCATCTCCACTGTAAGATATTGTCTAACCATGCTGCCCTCTTCAAGTCTGTTCCATGCTTTTCCTTTCAAAGATGCCTTTTCGACAACTTCCCTTTACTTAGTTTTTCAATTTTCTTCCCCTCAAGCCATCTTTCTTTCTCCATCTTTTCCATCACCCTTCCTCTCACATACTCTCTTCTGTCAAGGACACAGGCTTCTCAAAGAAGGGGGGAAAAAATCATATGAATACAATGAATCACTCTTCCTTCTTCCACCTTCTTCTCTCTTTCCAACCTCCTCCTCCCTCCCATACTCCCTCCATCTTGTTCGCAAGGATGTCTGAGGTGCTGATTTCCCTTATGCCTGTCAGGGCTGAGCAGCGCTGGGCAACAGCAGTTAGAGTCACAAAATTTAAATGTATGAATAAGAAAATAAACAGCAACAACAGCGTGGACACAGATACACAGTGTGGTTGACAATCTGTTTGACCATCTGTCAGCCTCACGCACTGACATAGTTGCTTTCTGAACTTGAAAACACTGTGCGAGTCTGTGTGCATCTGTGCAGGTGTGTAGTTAAAGATGGACTACTATACCGACTAATTTTAAACAGAACTGGTTATTAAGATGAGGCCATTATCGATTTCTGATTTGATGGATTCATAATACAGTTCACGTAATCTTTACCATTTAGTTATCTTGCAAATAGTGGCTCTTCAAACTTGAGTAGCCATAGTATAAATTCCATGTGTGTTTACTGTCCTATTATCTTTAGTCGTGTGGCATGATATCTTTTTTACCACTAAAACAGCAAAACTTATGGGGCAAAAAGCAACTATTGGCAAGAAAACGGCATTACAGTTTACACAAACTCAATATGCACAAAATATCTGTTTCCTCTTTGTCCTGTTAAAGGCTATCAATCTTTAAAACAGAAATGGAAATTCATAAGCTTTTATTGATACTAGACCCATTATCGAGTCTTCTTATTGGTCTGATTCTTTACTGATTTTCTCCATTGACCTGTGATCAGATTTCTTCTTTAAAAAAAGCAGACTTACACAGTTTTTCACAACTGTCAATAACGCAATATTACCCCAGGCTACACAGAACAGCCCAAGCCTGAAAGCCTGAATAGAAAACTGCCTACAGGTCAGTGCCTTCACCCTGATAAGAGACAGAATTATGAATTCATTGCACTTTCCTCAAACTACAGTATACTATAGAGTAGAAATAAAATGTGCATTGAAAAGCTTTACAGCCTGCAGTAAGAATAACTGGACTGTAGCAGGTGGCTGAGGTGAGCACTTGTTTGTAAATGCAGTAGTTGATATTTATTTTTAATATACCTGTAAATATTAGCTATCTAATTAGCCTGCTGTTCTCATTGTTACACTTGTATAAGAAATGCTCGAGAGCTCTGGTAGAACTGGAAAAGATGCTAAAAAGGTGCAAAAGAAGCAGGCAAACGTAACCCTTAATACTGTTTCACCTGTTGTTCAGCTGATTTTCACTTATGTGAAGAAGATTTTGTGTGAGTCATTGTTCTCCCACTGACACAGACAACGTTGCTTTCTCTGCATGCTGGAAGTGGGAAATAAACATCACGGTGTGTCTAGATTAAGAGGTAGCATGAGCAGCACCCATGCAGCTCTGCTGTTCTGTTTATGCCACACACTATGTGTTATGGTGAGTGGATTTTGATATAATTTGGTGAACCAATTAAAACGGTTTTGTGATGCCCAGCTAGCAGAAATGCATGCTATCAATATAGTGCTGTATTGATAAGCTCGAAAGCATAGATTCAGATGGATTGGACAACATAAACCTGGGATCCCTACGACATAAACACACATTAGTGGAAATGTGTGAAAGGTTGCTAGTTATGTCCAAGGCACTGAGTGGAAGGCTTGTTCCAGCTACTGAACCACAGAAACTGCTCCAGGGAAGCTTTCTTAGCTTAGCTTTCCTCTCCATGCTCAAAATGTTGAAAAGGACTCTAACCTGGCAAAGTCGAGGTCCGCCTCCCTGGACATGGTGATGTTGGTGAGGTTTTGCTGGAGGACAAAAATGTTCCTGCACATTTTCTTGATGCCAGACTCGCTGATCCTCTTGAAGTATTGAGCCCCATTAATCAGAATACAGGAGATCAGATGACCAAGACCTGGTAAGAGATGAGAAAAAAAGAGGAATGAAGGATATGTGATTATATCAGGAAAGAGATATACAATTCTTTTTATTTTTAAGGAAATTTGGGAATAAGAAAGAACATTTTAACAATGTTTTCAGACTCTTAGGTTCTTTGAAAGTGGTTGAAGAGAGCTGTATTTTAGATGCAGTTACTTAAACGTCACCCTAGGGGGGCTGCTGACCTTCAAAAATATACTGGAACTTGTGTTGCTGCAAGGCGGCCCCCATGGCTTCCTCTATGGCTGAGATGTCCTTGTTCAGTTTGACCACCAGAGGGTCATAGTCCATGCTCTCAACATTAGCCACAATGGCATAATTTCCTTGTTTGGTCAGGGGGATCAGGTAATGGAAACAGTGCACCCTGGATTAAAACAGGGAAAGAAAAGAGAAAAGAGAAAATTAGATGCTGTAGATAATTCAGGGGTTTTTTCCTCCCATTTTTTCACCTTTTGCTGTCTGGAAATTAAAGTTACATATTCTGCTTTGTCAAGAACATTCTGCCATCCAAATTCTTTGACAACTATGTATTGACATGCCGAAATAAACTATGAACTATGCTGAGTGTCCAACATGGGAACGACAAGGAAAAGTGGTGAGTCAGGAAATATGTATGAACTGTATTATTCTCTGCGCTTTGGAGGTTAACATAGTTAGAAGGCACTTTAGCGGGCACAGAGTGTTCTCATTCCTCAAGCCCCACTAAACCTACTCTAATACTTATAATTTCTACAGAAATCATTCTGTTTATAGAGTACTCATAATATATCCACTTGTACAACTACCACTACATCACTGTTGGATACCATTCACCTGAGCAAAGTGCTGTAGAGCAGATTGTTGAATATGCTGTGCACTTCTGAGGAGTATTGAACCTTAAATAGAGCTGCTTATATACTTAATGCCATGTCTAATAAATCTACTAAGGTAAATTGTCCTTTCAAACTATTTAATTTGTAGAAAGCACACTTATGTCTATAACATAGTTTTGTGTATATTTCCCCACATATTTTATCTTGAGTGTTTTAGAGGCAGTATTTAAAGGAAGACTGTTGTACCAGAATGGCAATAAAGCCCCCAGCTATAGCAGAATAACTGGGTTGAGGACCTTGCCAAAGAGTTTTTGTATTCACCTTTTTTCTAGTCAGATTTTTGGGCCGTTTTTTTAATGGATTCATAGCTAAATGCCACAAATAAACTAAAATACCAGAAACGCTCTCAAAGTTTTGATTATTGTTATGTAAAAATGTCATTTTAGAGGGATTATTAAGTGGAAATATCCATAATAAGTAAACCAACCCTTTAATCTCAACCTTATCCAAATATTTCCTGCCCATATAACAAACATCTAATAATACTTTTAGGATTTTAATAGTTAGAGCAGGTGGATTTTGACCTATCCTTTAACAATACATTCTGTTTTTCAGGTTCCCAAAAGACCTATAAATTAGTATGAGGTCTTTGAGGTCCTCAGAAAGCTAATTTCTGTCTAGACTTAAAAAGTCAATAGTTTTATAATTCCATAATCACACTGCCCAGAGCTGACGGGTATAAAATTATATGGGTGAATTTCTCTTCCTCCCTAAGGCAAAGCCAACAACTACACAGCATTTTCAAAGCCTCCATCCAACCTCCTTCTCTCTCCATTCAATCATTTCTCCCACTTAGCCCACTCTAGCTTTCTTCTTTAACCCCCACTCCCACTTTAACTTCACTCATCTCCCTTCCATCTCTTCATCCACCACCCACCCCCTCTTCTTCTTTCTTGCTCATGGCTTCATTTAGCTGGTACCACTATCAAGGGAAATTTGCTAGATGGGGAGAGTCAATGGAGTGTAGCATATAGCTAGACATCAGCCTCAGGGAGGGTTTTCTACTGGAATCATCAACAATATTGCATAAGCTACACAATGGTCTGGAGGGAAATAGTAGTACATGGATGGATGGAAAAAACTGGGGAGGGATGATGGAGGACTATTAGAGGATGTGGGTGTGAGAAAGTATATGGTGTGGTAAATTAACTTAGATATTGACATTCAAAACACACGCTGAAGATACATTTCTGAACTCATGCATTCAGGGCATGCGTGTGATGCCACTGGTTCTTTTAACTCATCTGATTTAATGACACGTGCTCTTAGCAATGTTGTGTGTAGGAACCAAGTACACACTGCTTGAAAGTTTGGGGTAACAGAGAAAACATCATGTTTCTCATAAGCTGCACTTGTATTTGTTGAATGACCTTGTACAGTAAAAGGAAATATAGCCAAGACATTGACAGACATTTTTAGTAAAATAAACATTTTGTCCTTTAAACTTCACCTTCCTCAAAGAATTGCCCATCTGCAGCAGTCATAGCCTTGCAGACCTTTGGCATTTTGCTGAGGCATTCCAGAGAAATTTGACCCTATGTTTCCCAAAGCGTTTCTCCCAAGTTGTATTAGTTTGACAGCTGCTTCTTACATACCATATAATCAAGTTGTCAACCTCAATCGGATTGTGTTCCAGTGACTGTGCAGGCCACACCATAACAGAGACAACAGCATTTAACTGTTTCCTCTTTAAGCAGTTTGGACCTGTGCTTTGGTCCAGTGTTTATTTCGCTGACCAGTAATTTTTGTCAGCGAACTTTTATTTTTGCCAAAAACAAGAAGATAACTAAATAAAATGCAACTGACAATGACGTGTACTGACAAGTTTGTCAACAAATAAAAATTAGATGAAAATTATCCTTGAGAGACGAGAGCCAATCAGAACTGAGTAAGTTCTAAATAATTTAGAACAGTGAGCGAGTTTGGATGCATGCACATTATGCAATAAGGTTAGATGCGCCTGTTTGATCAACCCCTGAGAAATGATACAACTTAGAAACAAACGAAATCAAAACTTGCTGTCAAAGTGACTGCTTTGGTCACTGTCCTCCTGCTTGGAAGCTAGCACCCCCCACCCCAAGTCTATGTTTGTTCGACAATCGCAATCTTCATCTCCTACTGCCCAGTCTCACATGGATTTGTCTTTGCAAGTTTGTCTTACATTCGCATCCCAGAGCCGGCATCTTTACTGTTCATGGTAAAACATGTGTCTTCTGGATACCACTTTACAAAGCTGCTTGTTGAGTAAGACCAGTAACTCTTTGTTTTCTCAAACAAGCAACTCTGATGTACTTTTCTTACTTGCTCAGTTGGTTCTCGCTCTGTCTGTTTTTTAACTGCTCTGTTACAATAGTAGTATACTTCTTCTAAAATCTGGCAATTTACTACTTTGATCTTATTTTAAATGGGGGAAAAAAGCTTTTGTTTCAAAAACAAGGACATTTAAGTGACCCCAGCCTTTTCAGCGGCAGTATAATTCTGCTTTTTTGTTCAGTGACGCAAATGAATATTATGAACGCAGTGATTACAGACTTCCTGGGAAGAAGGTGAAAGAGGAGTGTAACACACACAGGCGGAGTGGCATTATTTGATGTGCTTCAAATAACATTCACATAAAAATATCAGGCAGATAATATGTGCAGGAGGACCTTGATGAGTTGAGGCTCATCATTGCCACGCAATGACATGAATCATTATGGTGGCGGTGCGCAGACTTGGAAAACAATGACTGCAGTTGTTTTGTTGCATGTCACACCATGTCAGTGAATGATGATAGCTGAAGCAATAGAATTTCCCAGTGATATTATTTGTTTTCAAAACATTTTGTCTTCCAAAACCTATTTATGCTAAAAACTCATTACCTTAAGGTGAATACATCACCATGTTCATATAATTCAATTTGACACAACCTGCTTTTAACTCTGCATTTAGAGTCTAATGCTTTCTGTGTATGCATTGTGTATACATTCATGACATGCCTAAAAAATGATCAACTATTATGGCCAATTTCTTTATATTAAATATGCATTGTAAAAATATTAGTATAAATAAAATAATTAAATATGCTTTAGTCATATCACTGCATAAAGGTGAGCCATAAGATCTGGACAACATAAAACATCCTTGAATGTTTATATCCGTCCTGTGAAGAATCGGGCAGTTTCTCCTGCATACCTGACCTCCAGATGCAGCACTAGGAGGCAACGGTTTGCAATATCTTGGAAGCCCCTGGACAGGTCGTTTAGGGTCTGGAGAATCTGCTCCCTGCTGCGTTCACTCTCTCCAACCACCTGGCTGTCTGTTGGGATCACAGAGATGCAGGAGGATGAGAACACACGATAGACATAGAAAAACTCAATTATTGCAAACAGGAGCAGCTGAAGTGAGTAAAAGGACCATTGTAAATGGTTTCTGCATCCTGTGTTACAGCCATTTGAAAGGCTGTGAGCATACACACATTAAACAGGTGCATTTGAAAACATAAAAAAAAGCTCAACTGGGGATGAGTCAAGTATTCAGTTAATGTGATTTATTGTCAAAATTTAAAATATGTGCAAAAATATAAATGTATACATGAACAAAGGCACTGGTCTTGCCTTTGTTACTACATGCTTATTATATTTTGTGGAGATTACTTAGTTCCTATTGAAAAATAATGAATTATATTTCTATAACTTTGAACATCACACACTGAACCTCTGCATCCTGGTCGACACACTGCACAGACAAAGGTTAAAACAGGGTTAATCAGTCGAAGAAAAACAGTTTTTGAGGCTTTCAAAGTTGTAAAATATGTTTTATTTTGCTCTTAACTGAGTATTATTGATTCACTATTATTGATTCACCCACTAATAGGGAAAACAACAAGTATGATAACCTGTTTAAAGAAGGATGATGTTAAAATAAGAACAAGAGCAAATGACTTAATGTACATATTGTATTGGTACTGCAATATATTGTTTTTATTTCATTTTATTGTACTGTGTTGATATTGTATTTGTATTGTTGTTGCAGTGAATAGTATTGTACTTTTACTGTGCTGTCCGTTCCCAGCACTCAAAACAAATCTGAATAAGTACTGTAAGTACTTACAGTGGGTAAATGGGTAACATATATTAGGAGAAATCATGCCACTTTAGCTTATATAGACTAGAAAATAACAACAAACTAATCTGCTCAAAAAATGAAGGGAACACTCAATCAACACATATCACAAGTCAGTTAAACTTCAGAGATATCGATCTGTCCAGTTAGGAAGCATGAACCATTGTGAATCCATTTCAGCTGCTTTGGTGCAAATCAAAGTGACAACAGGTGCACTGGAGAAGCAACAACAAGACAATCCCCAAAAAGGGAATGATTTTGCAGGTGGTGGCCACAGACCATTGCTTTCTTCTTATCCCTCCTGACCAGTTTTTCTCTAATTTTGGTTTTTGCCAGTGTCCTTGCTGGCAGCATTAGAGAGTAATTACAGCCCATTCAGCTTGCGCATATAGTTTGTTTAATCCAGTCATGGCCCATCCATACCTAGGTCTACTGAGTCTCCCAGCACAGTCTCAAGGGTGTGAATGAGATACCGGGAGATGGGCTACATGGGTTACATAAGGACAGGTGGACAGGTCCATATTTGGCATCAACCCCACAGCAGGACTGGTATCTGCTCCTTTGTACAAGAAGCAACAGGAGGAGCACTGCTAGAGCCTTACAAAATGACCTCCAGCAGGCTACTTGTGCATTGTGCAGCTCGATTAGTATTCGACTAGTGTGTCACTCTTTTTCCAAAGTTTTAAGGTTTGGAATCTGCTGAAAAGTCCTTAGAAAACTAGGGAAAGACCTGCCAGCCAGTGGTGTTTTTCTTAAACTGCCCTTGAGCTCCCAAACTGTGTCATAAGATTGTTATTAACGTTATTAATGTGTTGTTTTGTTGTACTCTGCAGTAATAAGCATGTATGCCATTCCATATTGACATTATCAAGTTCTGTAAATAACGTTAGCTCATACGGTACACACATTCGCAAACTCATTAGTTCAGCTTCACACACTTCCTGAGTCCTTCAGCATGTTCTTGTACTTTCTTCCCATTACTTGTGCTGAGGCAGCAAGAGCATGTGTCACTGCACTGCATTGTAAGCCACACAAAAGACCCATGTGTGTGTGTCTGTGTGTGTGAGAGAGAGAGAGCCAGAGAGCATGATGAGTGTATATAAATTCAGCTCAGCATAGATCAATGGCCATAAATTAACAAGGGGAGGAAAAGGAGAGAAATTGGCCCCGTCACTCATATGTAAGTCTATTTGGTCAATGAGGCGAGTGTGTGTGTGTGTGTGTGTGTGTGTGTGTCCGTGAAAGGGTGTTGGTGTGTGTACAAAGAGTGACTGTTGAGCAGGAGAATGCAGGGGTCCACGATCGATGTGCTGCAGTCAAAACCAGCTCCCTAGTTATTCTTCCTGCCCTTCCGAAGGTCACACATGCATGCAAGCTGGTACACATGCATGCATACACACAGCTAAAGAAGTAACAAGTCAAAACTATGTCTGGAATTATGTGATGATTATTCTTTTCTCGCCTTGACTCTTTTGAATTGTACCACCAAAAAAGCCACGCCCACCATAACTGTGTTCTCACTAGCCTCACCTCTCATCTGAGAAGCTTCTTCAGTTCTAGGGTCAAACGGTGGAGAGTCCCAGATTTAGGAACTTAACACTGTAGTGTATGCTGTACAGTGTAGCGAGGAATGCTTAGACCCCTACATTGGAGAGACCAAACAGCCACCTAATAAACGCATGGCACAACATAGAAGAGCCACTTCCACGGGACAAGACTCGGCTGTCTATCTGCATCTATAGGACAAAGGTCATTCTTTCGAGGATGCCAATGTTCACTTTTTGGACAGAGAAGACAGATGGTTTGAAAGAGGAGTGAAGGAAGCCATCTATGTCCACTGTGAACGACCATCTTTGAACAGAGGCGGTGGCTTACGACTCCAACTGTCTGCCATCTATAATCCAGTTCTGAGATCCCTTCCCAGACACCTTAACGCCCACTCACATCCTGGGCCATCTGACCTCAGGAAATCACATGATAGGGTGGGGCTAGGTCTCACAATGAGTTCACCCGAAACCTTGGCTGATTGTGACCTACACCCGTTTTCACACCTTGGCTCGTGTGATTAGGTAGAGGATCATTAGGGGGTCCCATTGTCCCTCTTGGGGGAGCACTCCCACAGGGCTTAAGTCTGGGACTCTCCACCATTTGACCCTAGAACTGAAGAAGCTTCTCGGATGAGAGGTGAAACGTCTTCAAGCCACTTAAAGAAGTCCAGACGCTTTTCTTTCCAAGCTCGTTAATCTGCAACTGCAATTTCTTCCTTTCAGAAGTCTGCTTAGAAATGTATGTTAAACTACTGAGTGACCATGAAGCATCACAAATGAGTGCATGCCCTTGTATCACAGCAATTCTCAGATTTGGATATATCAGAGTTCACACGCAAAAATTTCCACTGATACTTCAACAATTAGCGTTACTTGTTCTATGAGCAAAAATCTACATCCACCCTTCCACTGGGACCATTTCTTGTTCTATAAACAAATGACACTAAATACAACACTGCCTGAGCTCTCTTAGACAAGCTTATTGGAGTTTCTGTAAGTGTTCATCAGGAATAGTTCTCCAGGGTACTTGAAGTACATTCAAAGTTCTTGATTGGATTTTGTTCCAATTTTGTTCTGTTCTTTGTTTTTGCTCTGGGGAGGACAATCCATGACCGACAGTGTTCCATTGTGTTTTTTTGTATTTGGCATCAATGTCATGCTGAAAAATGAAGCCACTACCAGTCAGATGCTATTGCATGGTGGATCAAAATATGACAGTACTGTTCTGAGTTCATAATTTTATCAACTTTGTCAAGATCTTCAACATCACTGGCTGAAATGCATCCCCAAAGTCCACTGTGTTTTACAGATGGCTGTAGACACTCACTGATGTATCTCTCTCCTGACTTCCTCCATACATACTGATGACAATTTGAAACAGAAATCTACAGTTTGGACCCATTACTCCATAACAACTGTTGGCACTGACTTTCAGTCCAGTTTTTTGGCATACCCTAGCTTTCTCTCCCTCCTTTCTTTGTTAAGAATGGTTTCTTGACAGACACCCTTCCACTGAGACCATTTCTGATGAGGCTTCAGTGAACAGTAGATAGATCAACTGAAAGGCCAGATGCATCTGTCAGGTCCTGTGTCAACTCTTTGCTGGAAATTTGCCTATTTCTTAAGAATCTTACATCACTTTAACATGTTGTTAATCTGCTGTACTTTTCAGGCCTAAAACTGCTTTTGTTGTCATCCACTCATCCAGCTTCCTCAACTTTATTAAGGACACACTACACATCTTGCTGGAGTATGCTAAGTTTTCGGCTAATAGCGCTTTGAAAAACCTCGGTGCAAAAAGACAATTTTATGTGTATTATGTGTTTTTGTAACAAGATCTTTAATAACAAAGTGCCTAAAAATGCAATTTAAAATTGTTTATTTGCCAAGTTGTCTGATATGTGTAGACAACAGTGCTTCATCCCTTGAGCTAGATGATTTTTATGTTTGACTGAAAGAACACCATATTCATCTGAATATGGTAAGGTACAAGGATTGGACTGTAAATTAATGAAAAAGCAGCCAATTGATAAAAAAGGGTAGTAAGATCTCCAGAAAGTGCTCAAGAGCACTTAAAAGTACAAGAAACTTTGGCTCCTTTAAAGCAAAATATAAAGAAATGAGGGATGATGCAAGACTTTTGCACAGTCCTATATTCTTTGATTCTCTCTCTATACTTAAATCAAAAGAAATCTATGTTGCTTTGCATTGGTTGTGCTTTTGTGTCCTCCTAGTCCTCTGCGCACATTTTGTATGCATTGTAGTTACTTTAAATTTATCTCTGAGAAAATGAGAAACCATTGCTCCAAGCAAACAGCAGTCAGGTATACGCCATGACCGTCCAATCAGAAAAGCAAACACGGTCAGGGTTGTGATGTGACATTGGTGACAGTTGCTCTTATGGCCTGTGTACCTGACATACAGAGATAACAGCTTGGAATTATGTTTCTTATTAAAGGTCTGCAAGTGATGAACGTTCTGGATGTATGAACTAACAGTATGGTTAGTTCAGCTAATATAATTATGGTGTACAGCCCCTACAGGCAGTTAATAGCAATAATCTATATGGGAAATAAGGCTAGAAATGAATTATGTAGCATGGTAGACTTCTACTAAAAATGTATTTTTGTTACTTTGTTTCTTTTACTTTGAACTGGCCTAAGAGACCAAAACCTGATTTCAGTAAGTGGACTACTTTACACATGAATTATGCTTAACTTTGTTTGTTTAAATGGCAATCAGAATCAGTGTTACTATATGTAATGAAAATAATGTAATATTTAATAATCTACAATATCGACTTGCCCCTCACCTCGCAGGGGGTGGTGGGGTCTTGTGGCTTAGATTTTCAGTTGAGCGATACCAATATAATCTAGCTAAGAGTCAACAGAATAACAAACAAGATTGCTTTTAATAAAAGAAAAACAATGATTTCCCAAGACAGTAGAGGATATTACATTAATTGATTTCACCTGATTGTGTGAAGCTGATGCTGTTCATACTCCCTGGTCAACTTTGAGATCATGAACAGATACAGAACCCACCATTAAAACATAATACTGTCTCATAAAATAAAAAGCACAATTTTAAGACAAAAATGTTTTAAAGCTTCTGCCAAAAGACTTAAATATAGACTAATTTTCTCTCAGTGCATCTATCTCTTTCTCTTAGCGTGTAGTTACAGGTGCGAGAGAGCCAAAGCCTCGCACATGCTCTGCCTGTGGGAGTGTTTCCCACTAACTGTCTGTATATCTGCAGGAATTGACTCGGAGGCTTGTTTCCTCTCATGTGCATTACGCTCACTCACTCGCTCACTTTTCTGACAGCAGAAAAAAAGGCCTTACTGTGGCACACACTGCTGGAGGTCTCTCTGGGGGGTGTCTGTGAAAAACACACGACCAGAGACACACAAGCGTACGGACCCGTACACAAAAACACACTCGGATTCTTGCCACCCCGAGCCTTGCGCTGCTTTGATGATGCGAGGGAGGCGTCGCAGCATGGGGGGCACCATTAGAGTCAGGAACAGACGGGCAAAAGGAGACGACTCATTTGTCCTGACTGACAACTTTCTTGCTCTCTTTTTTCCTTTTCTGGTTGCCTTTTCCTCCAACTAAATTCCTCCTATCTCCTATTTATGAGTTCTTGTGTGTGCATTATTAAATGTGAAGATATGTATGTGCATGTCATGTATCTATTTATGCGTTCATGTACAGGCATGTGTGCGTGTGCTTTGTGCTTATCCAATTATTTTCAAATCTCATCTAAGGGAAACGTCTGTTGCTTGCCATCTGCAAAAGATGAGGGTGGCAGACATTAAGGGAGAAGATCAGTGATGGAATTCACACACAGACACACAGAATGCATGCGCCTACATAAACGGACAGTTCATCTTAACACAACCACTTAGACTCACTGCACCCACTGCCAATAAAAGCATAATCAACACATTAAGAAGAGGAATAACAGGACATGATATTTCCTGTGGAACTTACACTCACTAAAGAGTTCATGATACTCATATTTTTTTTGTAAATCCACAGCATAGCATGGAAAAGAAAATGGAGTGAGATAAGCAAAGGACAGTATCCTGCAGGACTGGAGTGATGAATGATTCATAAATGACTTATTAGGAGGAGTTATTAATTATTTTGCTGCCTCTGGTATAGGATGAACATCTGCACACTGAGATCTAAACTTCGGTCCAGAGACAGAGATAGAGAAAAGGAGGGGCAGGAGAGAGATATAAAATAATGATGGTATTAAAAGATTTTGATGTCTGATGACATCTAATTGTTTCAAATGCTTTTAAAATGAGAAGGAATCAAAAGTTCATGCTTTAAAGTTTTGACAGTAATAGTGAGGAGTGCTGTAATATTGACCAGAATACAATATTAGGCTACTTAGCAGTTGGTTGGACAGGGAGAACAGTGGGTTTCCACTAATCAGATGGTGATTCGATCCCTGGCTCCTTCAATCCATCAAATTGTCCTTGGTCAAGACACTGAACACCAAGCAGTGAAGGGTGTGAGTATGTGTGAAATAAAGGAAGCACTGTAAATGTAGAATGTGAGTGAACGGATGAATGTGGCTTATAGTTCAAAGCACTTTGAGTGGTCAATAAGAGTAGAAAGGAGTTATATAAAAATGCAGCCAATTACTGAAAAACATCACCACCATCTCCCACTTAAACTACCCCCCCCAGGTCTCTGCAGTGAATAAGAATGTTTTCTCAGTCAAGTTCCCTTGTTAAATGAAGTCAAGAAAAAATACTGCTAAAGGGGAAAGACCTGCACTCACCATAGTTAAGGTGAGCCACTGAGATGAGAAGGAGCCTCCTCCTATAGGGAGACCACATGATTACTGCCTAGAAACCCTGCAGGCTAGATTAGAAAGGTCTGTATCTACGCCTACTTAATGATGTCCAGACTTCCAACATTAAGACACACTTTTGTGCAAAACCATATACCACATTGCTAGAGAAGACTGACCAACAGAAGATCTAACAAGGCTGTCAAATACAGTGGCTCATTTAAGGTATTTTACTTGGGCCTAAGATACAGTGGTCAAACCAATCAGAAGACAGGGAACATCATTTAAAGAGGCTCGTCTTAAACGGAGGATGAACTGAGGGGACAAATAAGAACTATTTTTAAAAAATCAGTCATGCTAAGCTACTCAAGTGGAGTCCAAGAGCAAAAACGTGGAGCTGGAAATTAGCATAACAGGTCTACTTAATAAACCAGGTCAAGAAGAAAAAGTGGTTGGCATTGCTGCTCAGCTGTGTGTGCATGTGTGTGTTGTCAGGTAAATATTGTCAGAATGGATTAGATGGCCAGTGCTGCAACCAGATGGGCGATAAGACCGTTTCTGTGGACACCTTTCACAGACAGTCTGCCAACACACATACACACCTGGCCCTTATTACCGACACACACGCAAGCTTACTTCAGACATCTTCTGACACACAGAGATATTCAAAGATGCTTAAATCTGCAAGTATGCGCACTAAATCTAATCTACATCAGGATAAATATGTTACAGGAAAGCTTCACTGCTGTAGCTAACTGCAGGGACACTACTGATATGTTAGTCAAGCTTTGTAGTAAAATGTACAGTTTAACTCTGCATATTTTTTACCATTTTTTCATAGAGCATGCTGTCCATTTGTGTAAACAGCCTCTATTAATAAATATAGGTTGAACAGGGGCTGAGAAGTAGCTTCAACAGTTCACCATGTAATAATATGCAAATTAGCCATGTGCCTATGTTACTGATGCTAGTTGGTCATGGGGAGGTGACTGAAGTGAGCTAGTCTCATGAGATTTCTGGTGGTAATATTCAGGTGAAGAGTGAAATATATGAACATAAATGAGTTTATTTTCATTTTCATTTTCAACGAAACAAGCTCTGGACTAATACAGTCGCCCAAAATTGAGGTAATATTGTATATGGGAAGAATTGTTCCGACCTTAACGGCTGTGTATGTAATCACACATCCAGTCGAATTAAGCCTCAAGAAAAGCGATGAAAGCAAACCACTGCAGAGATTACTGAGCCGTGGACAAAATCTACCAGATCCTTACCACTTGGACAAAAAAGAAAAGGAAGAACCTTCACTCTTGCTGGATAGGGAAGAAAGAAGGAAAGACAGAAAGAAAGAAAGAAAAGCCAAGAAGGAATGAAGCAGGAATGCAAGAAAGAGAAATGAAATAAAGAAAAAGCAAAAACAGGGAGAGGAAAATGAGTTGTTCATACCTGACTGCTTCTGTAATATAAAATCCAATTTGGAGAGGCATAGACGTGAGGTGGGGGGGTGGGGGATGAGATAAGGTGGGGTCTTTTTTCCCCTGCTGTACCCTTGTCCCATCTCATACAGTGCACGGCTATGTACACACGCATGCGCGCGCACACTCACACACAATGCACCCATACCATCACACACGTAGTCCGTCATCAGCTCACCAAACACTAAATAATGAACAATACGGAGGCTGTCCCAGCATGATAAGTGACTGCCCTATCCTTCCCATTAGTGCCACCCGCCAGAATTAATGATAATTATGTCACGTCCCTTCCCGTACTTTTATTGAATTCTTATCTATGAATAGACGAAGGAAGCTAGCGTCAGAGTGAGAGGGAAGAGAAGATACTGCACTGACAAAGTCGAGCCTAAATAAGAATATTTCTCATTTAATTATTTTATTTCTAAAAGAAAAAGTTGCGATATGGAAGGGCAAAATAAGTGCAAGTTCAATGAGCAATCAGAGGACTGAAGCCAGGGAGTTGTGACAATGGCTGATAAAGGTTGAAGCCCTCTCTATGCCTACAAGAAAGGTGAATAATTTACCTCAGCTCTGCCAGAAGCCCCAAGATACCACAGTGAACACAGCTTAGTTTCTCACAAGTACTGCAACACAATAACTGGAAATGTGAAGGCTGTAAAAGGTGACAAAAGATCTGGATACTTTTAATCTTAAAATGTGGTAATTATGTTGTTTAATCTCAGTCAGCATAACAGATACACAAATCCTTAGTAACAAAAAAAATCAAAAAATTTTCTGTAAATTAAACAGCTTTTATGCAAAGTGAATTTTTCATCTTCTCAAGACTGATAACAATATTACACCAATCAAACTCAACAAGTGCAGCTTGATGACATCTTTAATAATGTTACTACTGCTTGAGGCTGACAATGTAAAGTCTGGAGCCTGTTTATGATTTAGGGAAAAGCTTTTATGCACATTTAATGCACATTTATTGTATAAACACTTCATAGGAAACACCAGATCAATGCTGTTCAGGGCCCCTGTTTGTTGTCAAACAGCCTGACATCTTTTTTGGTGTGGATTCCACTGGATGCTAAAAACATTCCTTTGAGATACTAATCCATGCTGACATTCTTGCACTGCAAGATTTTTTGCTGCACATCAATACATCGATATGGAAGGGAATTTTGCTGGATTCTGTGATGTAATGGGGAGGCCACTGAAATCCACTACACTCACTGTAATGTTCCTAAAACCAGTTAGACATGGCAGACATCATCAATTTGAAAGTAGTCATTAAAAGATGGTAAACTGCAGCTATCAAGACCCTGAAGCGCCATGGGAAAAAATCCACTTATTCTTATACTGCCGCACTCAGCATGGCCTGTTGACACATGGCAAGCTGGGTCCATGGATTCAAGCTGTTGATGCCAAACTGTGACCCTACTGGACTATTTGCATCCCTCAGCACAAATCAAGATACAGACCAAGCTATGCTTGCCCTGAGCAGACTTGTTCTTGACTGACAGAACTGGAAGCCATTGTAATCGCTTTAAAGTAAGATCTGCTGTGCATTCTGAGAAGATGGGCTACCCTTTCTGTCATGTCAGACCATCTGTATATTTGGCTCTGACCTCTCTCTTCAACAACACATTTCTATTTGCTGATTTCTGTCTGCTTTTTTGCACCAAGCAGCCCATTTGTCACTGTTAGTTCTTTTTCAATGTTTAAAGTGTTTAATAACTAAAACTCCTGACTGGAATATGCAGGATTTCTATGATTTAGACTTCTGTTCCACTACTGCCTAAGTGGGTAATTGCATGAACAAGCAGGTGTTCAGGTGTTTCTAAAGTGGGGGTACTAATGGGAGTACTAACTCGCTGACTGCCATTAAATGTTGCTAACAAAAAAAGATTTGGACTTGAAGAGGAATATTATAAGATGCTAGAATTTAATCTTGGCGATTAAACATTGACATGTGACAACAGGGATTAGAAAAAAACACAACTAATGATAAGTGATTAATAAGATCTACATAAAGTCTTTGCTGGATGGAAACACACACACAGACTTTTCATTCTTTTATCAGTGATTAATGATACAAAAGTGATGACTGAGCAGGGAATGTAGGAAATGCTTTCATGAGTCCTGATTAGGGCAGGCGTTTATGCGCCCACACTTGCAGAAGCACAACCAAAGATAATGAGTGTGTGCGTGTAAAGTGCTCTTTGACAACTCCAGTAGGGAAGGTAATGAGTGTGTGATAATACACTCAAACAAGAATTTAATGAGGCACAGGTACGAAGTGTTGCTACAGAAGCACAGAACGCAAAGATGAGGAAAATTCGTCTATCTCTGATTGTGATCCTACTGTACATAAACCATCCCGACAATGCTTTCAATCTCTATGCATTCTGATCAATAAATACCCAATAACCCAAGGCACTGGTAGCAGCATCTTTAGGAATACAAACCAGTGTTTTAATTTAGCACCGTACTGCAATATATCAAACAGCAGAGGGTGTACGGTGACAAAGATGCATGTTTAGAGTGCTTGTATAGTTATTTCTATACTAAGCCTTTACATTTCTGTCAACTGCTGTATGCCACATGATATAATAGATAATCATATTTCAATTTTAGGAAAAAACAAAGATAAATACAGAGACACTCCATGCCTTTTCATATAATATGGCTTCTTTAATTTTTTTTCCAAGGTCAACATTGACCTTGAGTGCTAACAGTGAAGATCAAGGTCAAATGTTTAGTCAACCCTGGAACTCATATCTTCCAAGGCCCAGTATATTTGTTGTGAAGTAAATATTGTGCAGCACATCCACTTAATATATGTTTGCCCCATCCTAAAAGCCCAGATTGACTCCCTGTGGTATGTTTGGTTCAGTTCAAATTCACTTGTTTATTTTATTTTATATTAATTTTTTGACATATACAGTTTTAGTGACTTTTTGTAAAGTTCAACAAATGCACTCGTTTCTAATTTAATTACGTTAAATCTTTATCTATATCATTATTTCAGCACTGACCAAAAACAATTTGGATTCTGATATTTGCCATAAATTGAACAGCCTTTGGATCTCTTATAATGTCCTGGCATCCAAGGGAGAAGGGTTCAGGGTTCGACCCAAACTGTGGTTGCCTGGCATTATGTGCCGGCACACAGTGCATCGAAAAGACAAAATGACAATCTCTGCCAGATGTGGCACCTTGTGATTTTAACAAAATGAAAATCAAGTTAGAGGGAGGCAGGTCCGACACATCAGAGAACATCCAGTAGACACTGGATTCACACAGACATGGGCCAAACAGCTGCAGGTAAGATTAGGCAAATTCAAATCTGGTCCAGTTTCCAGAACTTTTTTTTAATTACACCTCATATATTCAGGTTTTTCTCAAACAGTGCTATAGTTATAGTTTGGAGCAATGACAGCCTTTTTATCAGTTTCAAGTAAAAAAAACAAAAAACAAACTGTAGAAAGGAAACTGGCAGAAAAGATCATCTTACTTTTGGTCAAATGCAACCATTCCACAAGCAAAACTCATGTATTAAAGAAAACACTGAGTTTTGCAGAAAGAGCAGCAAACAGCAACAGATGTCTGCGTTGGCGTCAGCGTACTAGATGTAGGTGGAAATTTCACTGCATATGTCTCTGTTTGTGTCAAAAATATCATTGTGCTAGCTTCGTTTTATTTCATCAACAAAATAACACCTTCAGAGATATCGACTGTAATTATGATGTGCAGGTTTTACTTTGTTTGGAAGAAATACAGTTATTCAAGGAAGTTCACGATTAAGTCTGTCGTTTACTTCACATTTAGACAACTTACTGGATGCGTGAGGCAGTGTGACGAAGAACGTCTTGAGGCGACAGGCAAGCCATTCCATGCTCTCGTGAAGGTTGGCCAGTGCCTTGAGGTCGCTGACATCACGCAGGATCTCATTCTGTGGGATTAACTTGTCTCCGAGGTTCCCAGTCAGCACCTCTGACTCCTTAGCAAAAGCAGCCCTGAATGATGGACGGGGTGAGGGATGTAAGAGTGTGTATGGTTAGAATGACAGGCACATTATATTGTTGTTAAAAGAAAAACACAATTTAACCATCAATCAAGTGGCAAATACCCATTTAAAATAAAATAAAAATAGCTGGTATTAAAAAAAAAGTTGTGAAAGCATTGACGTAGCTCAGAGGCGAATTTGTGAAAGACACTTTAATCGGTCCGCAGTGTTACATTCTTTGGAGGAATTTATCAGTGATTGGGTTCCTGGTTGGACTCAAAATGTCTGGTTTGCAGACACTGAGTGGATTTTATAAAAGCAATAATAGAAGTCAATTTTTTAAAGTAATAAAATAATGGATTGTCGAACAGAATGGATGTGCACACGTCTCCTCTGTGTGTTAATGCGTTCAACTGAAAATAGCTCAAATTTTATAATAATCTTATGCTTATGTGCTCAGTATCTCAGGGTTCAATTATTGCTTTGACCTTTACAGTGACTCACACACAAGGGAAATAAGAAGGGCTGAAAGCTGGATGGATACAGAGATAAACACAGAAGGAGTGGAGGGGGAAACTGTGAGCAATTTTATGAGTGCGGATACTTAAAAAAGAAGAAGTTTCCAATAGCTCAACAGTTGGTGGGAGAGAAAAACAGGTGACGGAAAACATTTAGAAAAAGATGCCAAACACAAGGCAGAGATTTACAAAGTGGCCAAAACAAACACACAGAGATGCATTTGGCGTTCAAGCACTTGTGGTTGCAGAAGCATAGGGTGAGACCTGGGAAGCTGGATAACTTAAAATCAAAACTGTAGTGCTGCAAACACACGACATGTCAGCTAGCCTCCAGAGTCACCAGGATACCCGCAAGATCAAGATTCTTTGAACAACAGATGGGTAAAATAAACAAAACCCACAAGCTCATACGTTCTCACTCGGGCACAGGCATGTGTGGCTTATTAATGAGGCTTTATTAAAGCACTGGGCTGAGAGTCGTGCAGAAGCTAATCCCCCTTTCATAGTGATGAAAACATCTACAGCTCTCAAATCAAACAGCCTTATGGTCTCCCTCTTGCTATCTCAGTGCTCTCTGCGTGTGTGTGTGTGTGTGTGTGTGTGTGTGTGTGTGAGAGAGGAAGGGAGTGCACACAACAGATTGACTTTCTCTGGCCACATAACCAATTTATTTATTTACTTTACTCTTCCGCTCCGATGAGCTCCAGTGTTCCCTGAAGAGGGTGCACATTCAAAGGCAATTTCGATAAGACTGACCCCCCCCCCCCCATTCCCTGCCTCTGTCTGCTCTCCTTATATTTTCCTATTTTGTTCTTCCCTCGTTTTCTCACTTCCTCCAGATAAAGGGCGTTTAAAAGAGCAATCATGACTTCTTTTACAGGCGCATCTTAGTCAACAAGAGGGGGTTCAAAACATATGTGGACAAAGACGCAAAAATGGGAGGGAGGGATTAAGTGCGTGATTGCTCAAGTGTGGTTGTGTACATCCACGTCTGATTCTGTCTGTGTGTCTACTGTGAATGTGAGTATGTGCTATTCCACGTGTGCTTACATTATTTAATTCTGCACATACATAACGCATATGAATGAGCATGTGTACATTTGCATACTGTTACTGTGCATAATTTGTACCTGGTGAAGTCTTCTTCATCCTCTCTCTTCTGTCGGGTCTGTCTGGGCTGGGCCATATTTGCCCAGTTAGGGAGGGACTGGAGCAAGCGACTGATGTCTTCATCTTTAGCCCAAGAAGCACTGATGGTCAGCTTTTCCTCACACTGGACGATGCCCCTGAGGGAAAACAGACATAATAATGCAAACTTAGGCAAGAAATAATTTGTAAAAAGGTGTTTTTAAGTTCTTGCTCCTAAAATAGAAACATATTGTTAATAATATTGGAAGAATATCAAGAAACTAGTTTCATTTTTTTTCCATCTTACCAACAGATAAAGAACTTAGTGTAAAAAATTGAATGAAATTTGCGGTTAAAAGGCATATGATGTCATACAATATTATCATTAGTTTTCAATTATAACGACAGTGTAACAATACAATGATTTGCATTTACTGCACTGAACTGTCACTGTGTGTGTATTAGCATTATTAAATAGCCGATAATGTGGCCATTCAATTTTTAACTTTCTGAGTTAACTGTTTTTCATTTTTGGGCATATCCCTCTGCGAGTGTCTTCTTCAGTAATAATGTGTTAACTTTATCCTTATTCATCTTATAAGGGCCAACATGAAAAATCATAAAATGGTTTTTCAGACTATAAACCTCTAAATCAATATTTTGATCCTACCTCTAGTTTTAAAGAAACCCCAGTATATTTTTTGCTGTGGATGAGCCATACAGCAAGTACAGCTAAATAATATCTGTTTAGTACTAACAAACAGAACATGAGCTAATCAGAGAGTTGTGAATGTGATTTACGACCATCTTTACTGACATATAAAATAAAATTACAGCAGCCGTGAATTGGCTTGAGGACAATCTGTGGCAGAGTGCCAGTATCTATTTGCTTTGTTTGCCTGTGCCTATGTTGGAGAAACTGCTTGGTTCTGCAATTATTACTAATACCCCAAGCACTCCGGGGTATCACATTCACATCTGCAACCACACACATAAGTGGGGCTGCGGGAGACAGAGACCTGTTCAGCAACACAAACACACACACTTTATCACACGGAGGCCCCAGTGAGACTGAGGCTGACCTGTGACAGGGTCCAGATGGACTCCCAGCAGTCTGTCAGTCCTTTCTTGTGTCTCCTGCCCTGCTTATCACCCCCTCCATATCCTCTAGTCCTCTCTTTTCCTAGCCAGGTGTTACATGGTACCAGAGGCCACAGATGAACAGCTTTTCATAGCACTGTGTCTGTGTGTGTGATTGTAAGAAAACGCAATAACTGAATTTTTAAAACAATGTATAAATCAAACCATAACAATTAACATTATATTTTAGCTTCCCGCCAGCCTCTCTGTGTTTTTTTACCTGTAAGCTGTGTTGCAGATTTCTTTGTACTCTTTGAGCTTGTCGCAGACCATCTCAAGGAACTGGTTGGAGTAGGCACTCAGGTCCTGCATCAGGCTCATCAGATCCTGGATGGCCTTTTCCACCACTACTGTGCTCTAAAATGGAAAGAAAAATAGTTTTAGCGGTTTTTTTAAAAATCTAAACATAAAATCTCTGACTTCAACTTTAAGAAAAAACAACGAAATTTAGTAATAAACAAAAAGGGTAAAGGTAGACTAATATTTATGTAGATGTCACTTCACATCAGGTCTGCTGGAGTAGCAATGTAATTGGAGCAATCCAAATTCCCTTGTTTTGCCCTCACCTGAGGGCCTGACGACTAAACCAGGGAAACTTGTCAGAAGTCTTAAGACTATTAGTGAAATGTTTGATTCTTTGTATGTAAGTGCATCAGCGTGAGTGCACATATTTTTGTGCGTGTGTGTTTTGAACTTCTGTGTTGTGTGTGCTCTCAGGCTTAAAGTGAGTGTGTGCGCATTTGTCACAGTGCACCCATCACCAGGAGCCACGGCAGGGCTGTGACAGCAGCCATTACAGATTAGCCACTCCTGCGTGACTAATAGCTGGCCCGGGAACAGCAGAGCAGCTTCATATCCCCAGACACACTCACACTTACACACATCAAGCAAACTTTTTCAAAACACACACCTTTGAGCAATTTGAGAGCTGTTAAATAAGATTACAACTCTGTATGTTCCAGTTTGCTGCTCCCAGCACTTAACCAATCCTAGCCTACATCTGTAATAATAGTGATAACTCACTATTAGTCTGGTGATAGCCTTGCTGCAGCTACTCTGAAACTACAAGAGTAACACAGTGCAGTGCAGAATAATCCCCTATGACCATTTACAGAAAGCCAATCTTAAACAAATGATTTCTATTTCTCTTTGTATCCCTTCTCTGACTAAGTGAATTTCATATGTTTCATATGAATTACATAAGTTTCAAGTGAAGGTGCGAAATAGAAAACCTACATTTTTTTGCAAAAAAGTTAATAAAATGAAAAATGACTTGTGTTACTCAAGGTACAAACAGCTGCAAGAGTAGTATAGCACCTTGTTTTTAGTGCTGTCTACCAAAATGTCATATACAAGCAGACAGCATAGTCCAAAGTCAACATTTATTTACTATGACCTTAAATATAGCACTATGTAAAAGTCTCAAGCCATCCATCTGTTCTTCATATTTCACTAGGAAAATGGAAAATAGGTGGAAGGATGCATTAAAACATTCAAACACACATGGAAATACAGTAAATAAGGCAATAAATAAATAAATAAATAAATATTTGGTATGACCACCTTTATTTTTCAATACTGCTTGAAATCTTTTAGGCAAGCTTTCTTGTAGTTTCTTTAAGTAGTATTCAGGAAGAGTTCTCCTGGGTTCTTGAAGGATATTTTAAAGCTCTTCTTTGGATGTTTGCTGCCTTTTGTTGCATTCTCTGTCAAGATAATCCCACACTGCTTGAATTGATGCCCAGGATCTGGGGAGGCCAATCCATGACTGAGCCTTGCATTGTCTTTACTTTTATATTTGGCATCATTCTCATGCGAAAACAAGTAGCCACTGCCAGTCAGAAGCCTTCCAGATGGTACTGCATGGTTAGCTTTAAGTGGCTGTCTTAAAAACAACAAACAAGAAAAACATTCCTTTGAAAATGATCGGGTAAAAAGACTTGACTGATAATGAGTGAAAAAACAACCACTGCCCAAAGAAAACATTTACAAAACCTTCAGAAAGCCTGGAGAACTACTGCTCAACTATTACTTGGAAGTAAGATATAAAGAAATGAGTGGTGGCTCAAGACTTTTACACAGTACTGTATGCAAATAAGCTATGGTATCAATGAGCGTCTTGGATCTCAAAGATGTAATTACCATGTACAAGTATTATATCTACTATTCTACCATTTGTAATACATTAAAAAAAAAGTTCCATTACATTCGAGGTCACTAACTATCTGGTATGACTAAGTGGGTGCTAGACTAAAGGGGGCAGTAGTGACTATAATTGATCATCAAAAAAAAAAAAGAAGAAAGAGCCCCTGATGTGATAAAATGATATTAATATTAATAGCTCTTTCTCTGTTCAGTTTCCCCTTCGCTCATTCTGTCACATGCAGACGAGCATGCACATGCACACACACAAACAGCAGCTACTCCAATGAGGGAGGTAATGATCCATAGCACTGCCCATACCCATGGAGTGCTAACCAAGGCCTCATCTCTGCCAAGGGAGCACCCTTTACTGTCCATGCCTGACTCCCTGTCAGCCTGCCAGGGTAGAAGGAATTACACAGACCCTGCAGGAGAGGTGGCTGTTAGTGTAGTTCAGGCAGCCGCTACCTTCCTTCCATTGTGTAGGCTGCTAGTACTGTAAACTGGATTATATAAGAAAATGAAAAAAGTAATTTCATCATTGCTACTTTCTCGATAATGTTGTCATAATAAGAATTTTTTACCTTCTACAGGGGTCTGGTTGTAAGGTCAGCTGTATGGTAAGATCAGGTAAACTTAAACAAGTCAGTATTTATCAGAATTATTAGTCATTTGGATTTAATTAGTTCATTCATTAAAACAAAGATTTTTTTCTGTAAAAATAGGCTGCTGCTGTAGCAAGACCTATTAATTGTTAAGAGACAAGTGCCAGTATGACTATGATAAAAATTAAACATGGCTTGCATGCTCATTATTAAGGTTCTAAATTGATAAGTGATGATCAATTGATATAAAAGTGCAGTATTCCAGCACATGCAACATAACAGAAAAAACCCCCACAGATTAATATTAACGTCTTTGAGCAAGTACAAAAAAATAGCATTAATGTAAACTTGAGGAAAAAAGTTAAACAAAAGTGAGGAAAAGGTAAAATTTTGGTTTAGAAATCTGATATTCTCAACAAGTTCTTGTGCAGCCATAATCATAACGATATCCTGTTCCTGGTTTAAGGACAAAGAGCTGAAGAGCAGGCCAAGTCGGTGAATGGAGAAGAGTAAACAATGGATACCCGATCCATTACTCCTGCTCTAACAAATGCTCTTGCACTCAGCTCCCTTGTCTAATTTGCTCATTTAACACAACCATTTGTCTTAGGCAGCAGCAATCATTAAAAAGTAATCAAGGGACAGATTGAGAAAGGGAGGGCTTAGACGGAGAGAGTAAGAGTGGTAGGGGAAAGCCAGTTTTGCTACATATCCTCCATCTTACTTGACTGTTACACAGGAGTAGACATGCTTCTCAATCTATGTCTATCTTACGCTCTCCCTCTGTGTAATGATTCAAGCTTAAAGGTCAACATGATGTGGTATAGAGAAAAAAACCAACCCACCCATATTTCTTGTGCAATTCTACTTCCTAGTATTTTATTACCCTAAAACTGCACATGGTTGCACTCTGTCGCTACTCGTTTTACATCATTACTAGATAAACACACAGTCATCACAGAAAATTAGACTTGGGTTGTGCAAATGGATCTTGAATTTGCTGGGGTAAACTGCTGTTTGGAAATGAAGGCCACAGCCATAGTGGTTTAATGAAGGCAGAGCTAGCACTCAGATTGGCGCCTCAGCGGTAAAATCTCTCAATGCATGGTCATCACAACAGAAACCACCCTCAAAGTAGTCGTTTCCTTTAGTGGAGTGAGTAAAAAGAGCACAGCACAGGGAATGTCATTACTACAGTAAGAAAACAGGGATGCAATCACTAAACTCCCTACGCTAGCTGTATTTGGTTTACTAAACGTGTCATCAGGTTTAAAAAAAATTTAAGGTAGAAGGAATAAGAAGATTTTATTTACTGAAGCTCACTAGGAAAATCCAATAACAGGCTGTGGCTAAATAACAGCTTCATGAGATTTCTCTAATGTGTTTTCGGAGATGAGTGTGAGAAGAGAAAGCGAGAGATGAGGGCCTCAGGTTTGAATCGGAAACGGATCATGGATTTACCCCATTAAAATAGGGGGTACCCCTTGAGGTTGTGCAGAGGTCAGAGTGTTTAACCTTATGGTCTCTGCCATTTCACTCATGCTCTAACCCAAAACCACTCACTCGTGTAATGCCTCTCCCATCCCATTCATGTCTGACCACGGATTGATAAAATAACACACCCTCAGTACCGCGTGCATCCAACCACACACACACCCACACACCAAATGGGACACATACAAAGATAACCCCTGGCTGCCCCCCTCTCCCCCCAACAAAGGCTGTTCTCCTCTCCTGGGTAAAGAAGAACTGGGCATGAGTGGGACATTGTCTTGACAGATCATTCATCAACGTCACAGGAGAGCCAGTCTCTGAAGACTCCCCTGACACACACCGGATGGGTCTCATGGTTGTGCCTGCTTAACTGCAACACATGCTGCTTCTAATGTGTATGCATGTAAATGAGTGTGTAGTTTGTAATTGAGTTTGTTTAAGCTTAAAAAGTCAAGCTTAAACAGGGGCACAATGCCAGGTGTGTGAATAACGTCTTTTTTTAAATTAGTTTGTGCCACAAGCCAGTGTACCTCTAGTGCCAGTCCTAAGCCTGGATAAATGGCCAGGAAGGGCATTCGCCACAAATTCGTGGCCAAATCAAACATGCGAATAATATAAAATGAGATTTCCATAACGAAAAGGTCAGGGCCCAGATTAACAATGGCCCCTTCTGGTGTTGTTAGCCAACAGAGTGTCGGTGGAAACTGTGCTACTTTTGGCCAGAGACAAAGGAAGAGGAGAACGTATATGAGAGGACAGCGTGAGAAAAGGAGAAGATATGTACAGGGGTGCTAAAAGGTTGCGACAGAAGATTATGCTAGGAATAGGCTGAGATGGGGGCAGAGGATCTGCCGTGGCGACCACTAAAGGGAGCAGCTTACATCAGACCAAGAAGACCACCTTTATAATTTACTGTTGCTTGTTATTTTAAAAAATTGCTTTATAATGCCAACACTCAAGGACTTCAAACATTTTGTATATACATCCCACTCATCATATACACATAAAAACATGTGAAAAAGAAAGCTGTCCCTGGACTCTTTGAAAAATTTGTATACTCTGGCTGCCTTCATAGGAGGGATAAGTAGCATCCAGGTGTTGCTAATCAATTGCACTAAAGAACAGCCAAGTATGAGCAACCTCTAGAAAAGCAGAAGTTTGGAGCATTCAGGTGTGTTGTAACAGTCTTCCAAGTGGATGTTCCAACAAAGTCAGGCTGTGCAATGCACAGAGAAGTTGCAAAACAGCCAAGAGCTACATCACAAACACTATAGGCCTCAGTTAACATGTTAAATGTTTATGTTAGAAAAAGACTGAACAGGTATGACTTGTTTACTGCAGGAGAAAACATCTTCTCTCTAAAACAGACAATGAAATGTCCTTTGGACAGATGACACCAAAGTGTTGATGTCTGACAATGCACAGCACCACCTTTGGCGAAATCCAAACAAAGCATATGGGCTCAAATGCTTCATACAAACTGTCAAGGATGGTGGTGGGGTGTTGATGATTTGGGTTTATTTTGCAGCCGGAGGACCTGGGCACCTTGCAGCCACTGAGTCGACCGTGAACTCCTCTGTGTACCAAAATATTCTAGAGTCAAATATGAAGCCATCTGTTCAGCAGCTAAACCTTGGCATAAATTGGGTCATGCAACAATGATCCCAAGCACAGCAGCAAATCTTCAACAGAATGGCTGAAAAAGAAAAGAATCAAGGTGTTGCAATGGCCCAGTCAAAGTCCAGACCGCAAACTGAAATGTTGTGAGATTCTAAGAGAGCTGTGCATAAATGAATGCCTGCAAACCTCAATAAAGGCAGTATTTCAAAGATGAGTGGACTAAAATTCTTCCAAGACAGTATGCAAGACTGATAAAGTTATACAGAAAACAATTACTTCAAGTTATTGCAACTAAAGGTGGTTCTGAAAGCTGCTGAATCATGGCGCCTTTTTATGTTTTTCACACGACTGCCAAAAACTGTGAAAACTGTCTTTTTCAGACGATTGTACAAACACACATGAACTCCCTCCATCAAATATAATTAAGTACAAGCAATCACTCCTCTAATGGACTGTATATACACAAAAACAGAGAAACTAACTAAACTGGAAGATTTTGAGAGAACTGTGAAACATAAGATGTACTTGGGAGATAAAAAAGGTGTGAAATGCATTGTGTTTTATTGATGTCACAGCTTTTCCAATAGCAAATATTCTGCAAATTCTTTATGAAGTTTTGAAAGCAGCTTTGAGATTGAGCAATCTATTTCCACAACTGATTTCACTTATTCAGCCTGAATCTTTTCATAACCTTTGAGTAAACATAATTGTGTTTACCTTCTAAAACGATAACATAACGAACACTCAGTTACTCCAGATGAAATCTCTGAGAATGGCAAAACAGATGTAGTTTTGAGTGCCATCGAATGAAATGCCCACATTGTAGAACCGTTGGTAAAATCAGCTCATCATCAAAATGATGAAAATTAAATCACATATTTATGTGAGGCTGGATATTTTTAAAATGAGAAATGGAAAATAACGGATTTAACTATGATGGCCACAGTAAGGCGTAATAAGCTACTATAAAATAAATGCTTGTACACAACCTGCGGGTGGACAAATTGAGTTATTAAAAGAACGCATCTTTTCCTCCACCACCACCACAATCATGACTTTTAATACAAACACTGCATTAAGCTTCGCAAGTGTTTTAATTGAGAGATGAGGAGCAATATCACACTTGAATGATTACAGATGGGCTTCTACATTACACACACCCTATTTACGCCCACACACAAATGCGGGGTAAAATATGGAGCTTCTGCACATACTAATCCTGGGAATCACTCTGGAGTTCAAATGTGCCATTTGAATCTCCACTGTGACCCCAAACTCCATTCTAGTAATCACCCCATAATCCCCCAGTTTTTTGTGTGTGTGTGTGTGTTTTTGTTCCCCCACACCACCTTATCACATATTGGCAAATACCATGAATTATTTATCACAAGAACTCGGTTTAGATGTCGGTGAATGAAAGCTATATTTTAATAATGCAGCTGAATGCTTTATGCTGGGGGAATACATGTGTTTTCTGTGTAGTATTAAGTCTAGATTTAAACAAACATAAACAATACTCACAGAACACAAAGATTTTCATTTGCAGATTCAGAGGACCTAACTTGCTTTTAAAATTTCAAGCAAAACCTTCTATCAGGAGGCTTCAGCCTAAACCTGTTTTCTTTAAAACCAGAGGGCATGTCTGTGGTTGAGCTGACATTTTAACTTCTCCTTCTATAACTGACTCAGTCCAAAGGCAAAGATTATGTCTTGTTACACACAGAAACTCTGTGGAAGCAATGCGTGGTGTGAACATGCACTACCCAGGGCTGTTCAAGGTGTTTGCTCTCTCTAATACACCACACACATTTTTTAAATAATATATAACTATTATATTTGTGCAAAAATATATTTTAAAAAATACTACCTAAAAAAGTACAGCTGTGTCACATATCCATGGCAGTGGCAGGTTATTGGCCCAGGGCAGCTGAGTGTGAGCCTCAGGAGTACATGTGTTTGGTGTGAGATAACCAGACAAAGGTGGGTGGCGGGTATTGTTAGACCTTCAGCAGTGAGGAAGGAGGAAGAAGAGAAATAAGCCTTTGAAGTGAAGAAACTCAGAAGAAAGTCATAGTGTTCATTTTGTGGAAAAATAAAAAGAAACTTCTGCACTAATTAAATATTAAAGATAGACTGAAGGTGCTTCTACCAAGATGAGAACATAAGATCACACAATCTCTAGAGAGCAACATGTAGACTTAGTGATTACAACTTTGTGTCTCTTGGTCGAGGAGGGGAAAAAAAAAAAAAAAGATTGAAGGGACTAATTTTAAGCAAAGCCAAAAGCGCTGCGGGTAAGAATGGTAAGGTGCTTTATTTCTCGATAATTCCTAATAGCTGTAAAATTGTCAACCGGATGCTTGGCCACAATCGCTTTCATGACAGATAATGCAGTAGAGGGTTCCAAGCAACATTCAGGAGAACATGTTGGGAAATGGGAAAGCTTTTATATTATTTATTTCTCTATAATAATGCCTATTTTGGTCAAATTAAAATGGTTGTTGAGCATTTTTCTCTGACAAACCTTTTACTAGCAAATGTGGGATTGTCTGATGGTTTTGCTTCTGGTGAAGATGGTAGTGTTTGTTCATCTCCCAGTGTGCTGAGGCAGTAAATGAGTGTGTGTGTCTACTGTTCATGTGTGTATACCAACTACCCTAACACCCTCCTTCCTGTTACCTCCCACCCCCACTTGTGCCCCAATCACAGGGCACGGCTGATGCAGCTAACAGGTGTATTGTGTTGTGATTGCTGTGTCTGTTGATGGGAACGGGGAGCTGAGAGTCTCCTTAATAAAGAGAATCCCACCACCACCAGCACCACCATCTCCACTGTGTATGTGTGTGCTCAAGGGTGCGATTGGGGTTGGGGGTGAGGTGGGCAGCAGGGAGCCAATCAACAAGAAGCGATCAACCCTCCACAAATAAACATTGCCTACACACATAATCGCAAATAAAAAGGTCAGTGTCATTACAGTTACTGGAGATGGAAGCGTGTGTGCATGCACAATTAACACGTGTATGTGTCTGCATGCGTGCCTGCTTCCAACCTTCTCTCTCTCACAAAGCTACATGTGAATATGAAATCTAAAAGGTCAACATCATTAGCAGTCCATTGGCCGCTGAACACATCCGCAATACCGTGAGCGCTCTGGCAGCTGATGGCGAGTGAATGAAATCAGTCTTCATCTGGCTCAAGAACAAGTTATGTTTGCAGACAAACACCCAAAAAATGCAAATAGGCGCACATATGAATAACAAATGCACAGACAATTACTCCATTAACATGCGGATACAAAAGGACTAGTTAGCGGCTATTGTGCGCAGACACTGGGGACCAAGCTGAATGATACTTAGCTGGAAAGAGAGGGCTGATGTGTACTGTAATTATGGCTCTGATGTGGTCTTGACTAATGAAGTAAACAAGCTCAATACAAACAATTCATCTGCACTCACAGACCCTCTCAGAAACACAAGCGCACCAAGTGGCCAGCCAGGTGGCTCGACATCACGGTCTTCAGGGCCAGGAAATGTGGTCTGGTGGGTTGGTCTCATTGCAGTTGTGTGTCCCCGCATGTGCGCACTGTGTATTCTTGTATGTTAGGATGTCACAAAGTGAGTGTGTAAAGGGGACACTAGGGGGGTTCTACCAAGATTAATGGAGCCAATCTCCACAGCTATCCAGCAGAGTGACCATACCCTCCCTATCCTGTTTTGTTCTTCTCCTCCGTCTACACTCCTTTCCCTCGATCTAACTCTAATTAAATGAATCAATCAGTGGCAACACTCTGGACAGATAGCATCACACTGCTGCGGCTACCGGCGTGTATGTTTGTGTGTTGCTTTACAGTTGCTGTTTAGACCCTGCAAAAAGGAAAGAAAAACAAGAATGAAATGGGAATAACTATGGTGACAATAAATGAGTGGCTGAGGGCAACAAAGACAAGGCAATAAAGAAAGAAACCAGAAAAACTGAAAGAATTTTTAAACAGGCAGACATCAGAAGCTTGGCTACCTTGCTCTTGCTTTTTTTTTCTTTTTAAACATTAACACTCTTCTGGAGATTTATCAGCCCAGGCTATGCTATCACACAGACGCATGAATGGACATTAGCCTTTCCCACTGAGCTATATACAGCCCTAGAAAGCCCTTATCTCATGCTCCTAGTGGACAATATACAGCCAGTGTCACCTCTTAATCATATCAATATGATGAATACATATACATGATATATAAAAACAGTATTTGACACCGCTGGTACCTAGTGATAGGAAAACCATTGCCCCTATCATTATAACTTATTAACCTATGCCTAGACTGAATGTCTATTGCTTATTAAAGGCTGCTTAAGCAAACATAAGCTGTGATATTCACCTTGACTCTTGTGCAGCTTTTCCACAAAGTCACTCTGTCTGTTTCTCCTGCAGAGATATCACTAACAAAAGGTCAAATAATTCATAAAACATAAATATATTTAATAACTATGATCCACTCCAAAAGTTAATGTCATGGAAATGCATTCATAAATATTCTACCCATGATATGTGAGGGAGCAATGAAAAAACAAGACCATGGGTAACCCCACCACATATTGTATCACCGAGGGTCAGAAGGATAGGATAGCATACATACTGTCTTGCTGTATATGTGTATATATATATGAAACACAAAGATAGACCAATTATGCCTTATTGTGTATACACAGGTTTTTAAAAGTGACCAATGGCCTATGTATGCGTGCTGCTAGGCTCTTACCTCCGCGACGCAATTCTGCACCATACAAAACCCCAAACCCCAAATGCTAATATCTTCTTCCAATTCAAACTATTGCACACATAAATTTTTGCTTCAGTGGTTGCAGAGAGCAGATGCATCTATAAAATGTGCTCCCCTATGGTTTGCTGTATGCGGCTGCAGCCAAGGTGTATAAGAGAGGGTGTTTAATGTTGTGTAGCAATGCTGGGCTATTCCCCCTCCTCTAACTATGCTGGTTCTGATGCCAGTGTGTGTCCTTCTTTCTTTCTGATAGCATCTGGCACAGAAAATACCAAGGGACTTAAAAGGGGCACATAAAGTACATATGTGTCCACCAACACCGTGGATATGTAGACACAAAGACACGTCTGATTAATCTTTAATTAACTAGTGCAAGCACAGAGACTCACAATATGATTAGATAGAAGTTCCTGACAAATTACTTTATGCAGAAGTAGTTCAAAAACTTATTTTAGTATTCTCTGGATGAAAGGTGTCAAACCCCATTATCAAAAGCTCTCATGACAACTAAGTGAATAGAAAAACTCCACACTGTGAAAGAGAGAGCGCAGTCTGTCATAACAGTGGCCATGTGGATGAAGGCCATCAAAGAAAACAGTAGGATGGCTCTCAAATTGGAGGCCAAAAACAAAATCACACACAGGTAGCAAAACATACACGCTTGCTACCAATACACACATGAAAAACGTACCATAAACACACAAATGCCATCCTGACCCTAGAATGTGAATCACAAGAGAAGAAGCAGGGAAGGGTCTTTTATTCAGCCCAATTAAAAAAGGCAAAAAGCCCAAACAAAAGGAGTGTTTTATTGCACTCCCCACTATCAGCAGAAAGGCTCATTAGCCACAGCAGCATAATTAGCAAGATGCTGAACTCCTCGTTAAGGAGGGGCCCGAGCCGTAAACAAACCCCGCTGAACTCCAAACGCCCACGGTCTCTCTCTCTGTAATGAACTGCCACCGCTGTTCCCTCCCTGTGAGAAAACCAAGCGCGCAGACAGTAAGGCTCTGACAGAAACAAACACACACAGCAAAACACGCACTCATACGCGTACACACGAGCTGACAACTCATATCCAAGGTCTGCCGCACAAACACCCACAGCAAAAACAAACTACCTCTCTGGGACACTGTCTTCCTTGACAACTGTGTGGACAAACACACACTTACATACAAACATACATATTATAGACTGATATGCAAAAAATAAAGCGTGAATGCAAAACATACATTTTTACAATACTGGAGACACAGACAGCCATACCCACTAAACATTGAGAATATCTGACAGCTGAGACAAATCTTGCCAACTGTCTGAATCTTGACTTTGGCACTGTTATAATCCTCAACCTGCCACGAGCCTGTTTTGAATTAAAAAGACTGCCAAAATCAGCCACGTGAGCCAGTGTTTTAGCAAGTCAAAATGAGTTGATTCGATAGTTTGTAAATCTAAGGTAGACTGGTTTCATTTGGATGGTTTCTAGGCACTTAATGTTTAATTGAAGTTTGAGCACTGAAACCTAATTAATCTTCCTTGTATTCAGGTGTCAAAATAAAGCAGAGGTGGATATCACAAGATCAGGACAATAACAAAACAACTATGTGCACGGGCACTGACTGGTGAACAGGAAACAATTACTAGGGCACATAAAGAGAAAACTGTACTTGCACACATAGACACACCAAAAAGAAACATCTAAAAAGTGAAGCCATTTTTCTTTTCTGCTACAGCGGCCATGAAGTGTCACAGTCCTGTGGTGTGGTGCCACAAAACCCTTAGAAGGTCAGCCATTATTATCAAAAACTTGTTTTTTGCAGAAAAAGGCCCATGAAAGACACATATAAGTGCTATGATATATATGTGCATGTGTGTCTCACACTTTAACCACCACTTAGAAACAGCTCCAAAAAGATCAAGCATGATTTCAGCGGTAAATATGATCCTGTGAGATAGGTGGCAGGCTGAACATGATCTGAGAGAAAAATTGAGGGAGCAGGGATTCTGAATCTGTCTGTCCAAAAACCTAAACCAAGAAACAGTTCACAGAAAACAGCGAGGTGAATGTACTCAAACAGCTGCATGCATCCAGATATGTGCTATTCGCATATTGTGGGTGCACACAGGTTTGTGAAGTTTTTAACACCAAAAAAGTCCAAGGCACTTCAAATGCAAAGCTCATAGTATCCAGATAAAGCAAAAATGCTGACAAACCTGATCAAAGCTGGTAGATAATTGCAGTAAAATGTTTGGAAACCCTATGGAATTACCAGGCTTTTCCTCATTGAAGTGATAATTATAAACAATCTGTTTGAACTAATAACACACAAATACTTTTCTTCTTTTAGGTATTTATGAAACATATCAAATGATTTATTTGCAACTGTAGGTAGTCACCCTACCTACAGTCACCCTTTGCACAATCATTGTCCAGTCCATGAGTGTTCAGGTGTCCACTTTACACTGAGAAGATTGTTGATTTAACCTGATGATAATTTTTAAGCACACAATTTGTGATGCTGAGATGTGAGAGTTGTGTTGGCAATACTCTCCATGTTCGTTTCCGTTACATACATAGTATCAGTACATTTACAAGTGTTAAATGCTATTACCAAGCATTTAATTGTTGATTAGAATATGGCGAGTGTCTCTTACCTGCAGCAGGGGTCTCTGGACACCGAGAACCTTCATGGTATCAGCATTGGCAAGAATCTTCAGAGGATCAGCTGTCTTGCTAACTGCCTCGATTTCCTTATTAATCTCTGTCCGTACCTAATGGTTGATTGACAAAAGTTTGCGTCAAATAGTAAATTTACAGGGGAAATGAATGAAGATCTGTTTTCCATGCCATTCCATGGAGTGAGATAATCAGTAATCAAGTAAATGATTAACTTCCCCCAAAACCTTGCTTCCAGGATATTAGAAGGACTTCTTCACAATCCATTTTTAAGTAATTTCTTAAAACCTACCTCTTTTCATTAGCCACAGTATGAGAGTTGATTTTTACTTGTTTTGAATTGTTTTTGTATTAATGGTTTTGTATTTTTATTCTGTTCTTAATGTTAAGCACTTTGGTCAGCACTTGCTGTTTTAAAGTGCTTTATAAACAAAGTTGGCTTAGCTTGACTTGGCAAAAGATGCTATAAATGAAAATAGATGGCAGCTTGAAAACAGGATATGGCGTGGGTAACTTAAAAGTGAAAAGAAAATCTAACAAACCGAGAGCCAAATGTTTCCATGAGGCAGAATTACAATTCTATTTGTGCTAAAGCAGTTTTAAACCAAACAAATAAAACACAGAATGATGTAGAAGAGATTTAATTTGTGCAGGAAACTCTTCTGTTTAAAATACATGCACCTGCAAACAGGAAGAGATCTATGTTCTATCTATGGCCACATATACTTGGAAAATAACGTGTAGTTGCATTAGCACACCTTATTCTACTGAGCTAAGACCTTGAAATTCAAATGCAATAGTGGTCACTAGTACTATGCCATTTCGTTTTGAACATGACTAGACCCTGAAAGTCCATGCTTCAAAACATCAGGTTTGGCTCCGATTCTTCCCGTTGAGCTTCCTTTCATCCACACGAACATTGCTTGTGGTTTCCTGATGTAAGAAGCTAAAATCGCAGGTGAAGTGAGCTTTTATTCTTAAGAAATAAGGTCATGTGGGTAACCTGCGTGTGATGCAGGCCTAGTGTTGTGAAAAGACTGCAACTTTAGCATATGAGGAAACCACTGTGAAACGGGGATGAAAAAAAAGTTACTGTAGTCAAAGTATCGAAATATGCCTACATTTCAATATCTAAATGGGAGAGAAATAAAGGCCCGGTGCAAGCAATGTTGTGAGTATCTCGCTCCCTCCCCCTCTTCACTGCAGAGTTTTAAAGGTTATCAGCTAATGAGGCAGGCTAGAGCGAAGACACAGCAGCATTTTGAACTTTTGAATAGCCTTAAAAAAGTTAAACACACACTCTGTAAGCAAGAATTAGTCATTTAACAACAATGAACAATCCAAACTACTAGCAATGTGCAAGTCAAGTCAAAAATATGAGCAGCTTCAGTTATATTATATTAAAATTGCAGGGAATTTATGTTTATGTATTTAAAAACTGTTAAAGTGAAACTAAAAATTAGGGCAGGAAATCAACACGTGATGAAGAGTCCTCTTCAAGGTCTCTTATGAACCCTGGCAGTGATGTGTGTTTTCTTATTCCAACAAATCCTATTGGTTTATTGGTATTTTTTATGTCAATCCAAATAAAACAAAAAAGGTAGTATACTTTTTTCTTTTAAAACAGGCAATACTGCTAAATCCACCCAATTTTAGGAATTATAGGGCAGTAAAAAATTAATTAATTAAACCACACTAAGTCACATTTATTTGTGTTTATTTGCATTCACAAGTTTACACTAAGTGAATGCAGTATAAAAAAAATTTAGTGTTCAGTGAGAGGAGATATATAAATACCAGACAATATACCAAACACAGTAGCATCTACAATACATTTTTTTAAAAATCCAGCATTTACAAGAGTTTGAGATTGTGTCTATAAAAAGCAAAAGAATTGTTAAAGATGTAAATTTGGCTGCTAATTCTCTCAAAAGTCTCCTTGTGCCACAACAAACTGCTCTAATTGTTTCTGTTAGGTTTGGATCGTCACTGGCATTGAGTGCTGACTCTATAGCAGTTTTCAGTGGAACAGAAAGCAGCTTCCAAGCACTGTAAATTCATCCACTGTGATCACATCGTCACCACAGAGCTCTGACATCCTCAGGCATATGAAGCTGAGACTTCAATGCAACCAATCTAAACTATCATGTCATTGTGGTTCCTCTCACAGAGAAAACTGAGAATATGTGTTTTGTTTTGCTTTGGTCTTTTTGTCCAGAATGGTGTTTTCACCAAAGGACTTTGACATGGAAATGCTAACACAGCAGAAGTGCATCACTGTACAAGTAGACAATATTGAAAGGATAACAGCTAAATTTAAATGAGGTCAAGTTTTTTTTTTTTTTTTTTTTTTTTTGTAGACACTACCTGGATTTTTTTTAGTTCATTAGTAACCACAGCAGATGTTGACTGCTGTGGAAGAAGTTACAATGAAGCATAGCTGCGGTTTCTTAATGTGAGGGATTGATTTCTGGGGAAGCTGGTGTTTCACTAAAGCAGTGCACTGACTGCTGATATAGCACTCTGTGAGAATGCATAAAATCCATCAATTTGTCATTATACTAACCTGGTTAAGGAACAGATCATTAATGTAGTAAGTGAGGAAAGCTTGAAGCTGGCACTGCTTGGCTTGACCTGGCCCCATGTTCGACTCTATTTCCTTAATGAATCTGAAAAGAAAAGGAAAAACATACAGATTTTAAGACATCAGAAAAACACCTGTGAGTAGTGGCTCGTGTTGAAGTATATAGGCTTGACACCAGCAACACAGTAACACTGTATCACTGGATCCAGCATCAATTCAAGAAGTAAGGTCTGCCATAGAAGCAAATTTTGGAAAGCTTTAAATGCCCCTCAAGATGCCTTTCAGTAGGGCAATAAAGCTTAAAGGCTCCAGTGGAGCTCCTTAGAGCCATTAGGGCAAACTTC